>NC_066579.1:419209791-419529815 GCF_024323335.1 Lathyrus oleraceus
CTTGCGGGCAGAGCATGAAGTCTATTTCTGGATAGATTGAGCATTGAAGTCTCATGCTTTCGGGGAGAGCGGGAAGTTTCTTTCTGGATAGATTGAGTATTGAAGTCTCATGCTTATGGGCAGAGCAGAAGTCTCTTTCAGGGTTTGATGGAGCATGTAGACTCTTTCCGTGGGATTGAGCATGAGTAGTTTAGGCAATGAAGTCTCTTGCTTGAGGGCTTGAGCATAAGTCTCTTTCTAGTTTGATTGAGCAAATTGTAAGTTGTTGATTATAGTGGAAATCTCGTGTGCTGAAAGGGGACTTGACTACTCTCGGATTGAGAGGAACCATGATATATTGTGTGTGCCTCTCTATTTACTTCTGCATTTATATTTCGCTGTGCAATAAACTCTAAAATCAGATTTTGATATGATTCAGACTCTTGTTTGAATCATAATCTGAGCTTGACATCTCAAATTCTGAAACAAGTTAAAAAAAAAGTAAACTTTTCAATACACAATTCAGTCTCTTTCTTGTGTATATTTTTCTCACCTTCAATTTGAGTCTTCCTGTGTATCCCTCTCACCCACATTTTAACTCGTAGTAATTAATTTAGGATTGAGTCAAAAAGAAGGCGTGAATGGAGTCATTTATTATAATAACATTATTAATTTAATAAAATATGTTTACTATAGTTAAAAATGTTGCACAACATATAATTATATACTTTAATATGTTTGAAGTGTCAATATCAAACATGAATGACTGTGTACTTTGCTATGAGGTTCATGAAAGAAACTATTTTCATAGGCATAAAGTCCTAAATAAGTACGTGTGATTTCATTTTTCATTGTTGTCTATAATTATAGACAATTAATTTATTATTCAGCCTTAACTTCATCATATTCATATTATGTGGTATTGTTTGAATTGTAAATGCAAAAATTATTCGAGAGAGCATTTAGATGAAGTAAATAAGGAATGAACTCTACACACACACTTTATTTCACAAGGAGATATTATAAAAGATTAGCAGATTTAGCATCAAGGATTTCTTATGATTACAAACGAAGATACCAACTTTTCTTTTAAAATACGGAATGAATTTGGATATTTAGAATATAAAAATATCACTTTCTTTTACAAGGAGATAATATAAAGTTTACATGGAGATAATATAAAGGATTTGTAGTTTTTAGAGAAGTAGTTAATGAACCGTAAGAAATTTGCATGTCCTAAAAAATTTCTCATTCCTTTCACATTAATAAATGGGGCAATTTTTCAATAATTTAAATCTTAACTTAATCAAACTCAATGTCGTTTGAAGAAATTTTATATCCTATGACAATTTCTTATTTGAATATGAAGTGACATTTTTTCTCAATTTAAAATTAAATTGGTGTATGCACATCTCTTCAAAACAAAATTAAGACTATTTTGTGAGATACTATAAGTTAGATCAAAAACAAAAATCTCATTCATAAATACCTCTATGATATTTCTATACTTATCAAAGAGTTGTTGATGATAGTTTGTTTCAAATAATATTCCCCCGAGAAAACATATTTAAGATGAGGAAGAAGTGGCTTTAACACTGATAAAATACCTTCTTAGGAATGGTTTCATCCATATATGCCTCTAATTTAAACACATATTCTTCTACCTCCATTTCAACTTTATCATCTTTCTTGGCAATGGAGTGGACAATCACTCTTTCAAGAGGTAGAATTGGCCATTCTTTGTCGAGTTATCTCTTCTACAAAATATTCGACCACATTATTTTTAAAGCAACGAGGATTCTCATCCTATATCACATAGCCTAAAAAATATTGAAGATCACTTGTTCAAATTGAAAACTCAACATGAGATAACCAATCTCCATATCTATGATATATTTGCATGTTGTCAAAAAAGGTCTTCAGATGGTTTAAAAATGTGTTGATGTAATTGTGTCAAACAAAAGCATAATATGGTGAGTAAATTATTGTATCCACAAAGATTGTGTTAACTTAGAACAATGATAAATTTATTGTAGTGTAAGTTTTAGAGTACAAAGCCTAAGAGGTGGTGAATTAGATTTAATGATTTTTAGAGAGAAAGTAACAAACTTTTACCTTAAAAAATTTCTGGTTTACTTTTACTGATTTTATGAGTAATGAAATGATGTCTTTAAATTTTTGGTTTAAGATATAGAAGTAATATGCAGAAAAATAAATGAAGTAAAGTAAATTGACACAGAGAATTATACTAGTTCCCCTTATCAATCAATGATACATCTAGTCCCCTCACATCCTGTGAGAGATTTCACTATTGCTAGATCTTTGTACAAATCACACACCAAAACTTCTCCTACAATCTTCTAACAATAACAAAGAAGTACAACACTTCCTTAATTTCACAAACACCAACAACAATGGTGGACTTTGAATCACCCCGATTCAAAGGACCTCTCCAACAAAAAGAAAAATAGTTTTTCCTGTTTGCAACACAACAATGTGTGAAGACAAGTTTCTCAAAGTGTTTTGATGAAGACATGCCCTACAAGCAAATGTGCATCGCAAAAAGAATGGTTCAAGACTCAAGCACAAGTCAAGCTTCACTTATAAAATAACTTTTCCTGTTTGCAACACAACAATGTGTGAAGACAAGCTTCTCAAAGTGTTTTGATGAAGACATGCCCTACAAGCAAATGTGCATCGCAAAAAGAATGGTTCAAGACTCAAGCACAAGTCAAGCTTCACTTATAAAAGAATTTCAAGTCGTAAAGATTTCTATTGATTTGATCAAATTATTAAGGTATAAAATTCTCAACCTCTCTATGTCCGTTCAAGTGCTCAAGGTTTTAATACATACATATCATGTGTCATTTAGGCCTCATAAATATTTTCATTTGGCCTTACATTTCATTTTCACTACATTCTGTCTCTCTGCCCCGATGGTAATCGGTTATCAGGTTTGAGGTAATCGATTACCAGTTGTGTGTGTTGCCTCATGTGACCCGTTTTACAGCAGGTAATCGGTTACCATGATAAGGGTAATCGATTACACAGTAAAAAATTTCAAATTTTTTAACGTTGGCTCAAGCGTAACCGATTACACCATATATTGGGTAATCGATTACCACAGAATCAATGGCAGAAAGAAATGTATTCTTTCATGAAAACCTTTTCTGAAATGTGTTCTTGAAGCATGACACCCATTCATGAATTATGACCATTTATAAAGGTGTCTAAGTTTATATATAAGATATTTTTTCAGATTTTGAACACAACTCCTTCACACAAATATTTCAAACAATTTTTTTTCTTCATCTTTTCAAATTCTCTCAAGTGTTCTTGATTAAATTTTTTGGTGAAACTTTATACGTATAATTTTCAATATACATTCATATAGTTTCATCCATATCATCCTTAGAGCACTTGTATGTCGTAAAGAAAATTGATTACTTAAAAGGAGAAGATCAATCAATAGATTGATATATTATTCCATATGTCAAAAACTTGTAAAAACTTATATTGTCCTTATTATCCTTGTTGTCCAGGACTGTTGGAAACAGAAGAGTCATTAAGAGAGGATTGTTCTCTTAGTGGACTTAGTGAAAAATCCAAGAGGATTGTTCTTGGTATTCTTATTAGAGTCTGTATAGAAAGACTAGGTTGTCTTGTCCATAAGATCTAACTATAATAAAATCTCTTACATGTGGTAAGGGGACTCGAGTACTCTCGGATTGTGAGGGGAACCAATATACATCTTGGTGTTATTTACTTTTTTCACTTTACAATTTCCTTGCATAACCAAACCAGAAAAGAAAGAACAAGTTTTCATAAAACCGGAAAAAGTTTTCAAAGAACCTAATTCACCCCCCTCTTAAGCGCATACTCAACTTACATTTAATGATGAAGAGGAAATTGGTGAAGATGAAGGAGAAAATGAAGAGAATGTGGAAATGTTGGAAAATGATTAAAGTGTTTAAAACAATTATTGTGTTTGTTTCTTGTTTCTTTTGTTATGCTGAATTTTCCTGTCTTTAAATTCATGTTTTAATTATTATGTATGGACAAGTTAGTTTTGTATTAAGTTATGTGTTTTTGGTTGTTTTGTTATTTGTGTATGTGCTCATATTTTATGCTTTATCATCATACAACATATGGCTGTTTATTATTTATTCTTTCCCATCCTTTTTGCTAATGACAAAGGGGGAAAAGGCATATTTAGTTGTTGTATGTCGTATGCCACTCTAACAATGCAGCTACTAATTACTTTAAAAATCTCTCAATCATGGATCAAGAGGGAGCTTCGATCAAGGGGGAGTTTCCAATTGTTAGAGAAATCAAGATTAGATAAAACTTTTAATAAAGAGTTGTCATCATCAAAAAGGGGAGAATGTGAAGACAAGCTTCTCAAAATGTTTTGATCAAAGACATGCTCTACAAGCAAATGTGCATCGCAAAAAGAATGGTTCAAGACTCAAGCACAAGTCAAGATTCACTTATAAAAGAGTTTCAAGTCTTGAAGATTTCTATTGATTTGATCAAATTATTAAGGTATAAAGTTCTCAACCTCTCTATGTTCATTCAAGTGCTCAAAGTTTTCAAACATACATATCATGTTTCATTTAGGCCTATTAAATATTTTCATTTGGCCTTACATTTTATTTTTCACTACATTCTGTCTCCCTGCCCTGATGGTAATCGGTTACCAGGTTTGAGGTAATCGATTATCAACTGTGTGTGTTGCCTCCTGTGACCCGTTTTACAGCAGGTAATCCGTTACCATGATAAGGATAATCGATTACACAATAAAAACTTTCAAACTTTTTAACATTGGCTCAGGTGTAACCGATTATACCATATTGGGTAATCGATTACCACAGAACCATTGGCAGAAAGAAATGTATTATTTCATGAAAATCTTTTATGAAATGTGTTTTTGAAGCATGACATTCGTTCATGAATTATGATCATTTAGAAAGGTGTCTAAGGGTTATATATAACACATTTTTTTAGATTTTGAACACAACTCCTTCACACAAATATTTCAAACAATTTTTTTCTTCATCTTTTTAAATTCTCTCAAGTGTTCTTGATTAAATTTTTTGGTGAAACTTTATACATATAATTTTCAATATACATTCATATAGTTTCATCCATATCGTCCTTAGAGCACTTGTATGTCATAAAGAAAATTGATTACTTAAAAGGAGAAGATCATTCAATAGATTGATATATTATTCCATTTGTCAAAAACTTATAAAAAATCATATTTTCCTTATTATCCTTGTTGTTCAGGACTGTTGGAAACAAGAGAGTCATTAAGAGAGGATTGTTCTCTTAGTGGACTTACTAAAAAATCCACGAGGATTGTTCTTCGCATTCTTGTTAGAGTCTGTATAGAAAGACTAGGTTGTCTTGTCTATAAGATCTAAATATAATTAAATCTCTTACATGTGGTAAAGTTACTGGAATACTCTCGGATTGTGAGGGGAACCAGTATACGTCTTGGTGTTCTTTACATTCTGCACTTTACAGTCTCATTGCATAACCAAACCAGAAAAGAAAGAACAAGTTTTCAAAGAACCTAATTCACCCCCCCCCCCCCCCCCCCTCTTAAAAGCATACTCAACTTACATTTAGTGATGAAGAGGAAAGTGGTGAAAATGAAGGAGAAAATGTAGAGAATGTGGAAATGTCGGAAAGTGATTAAAGTGTTTAAAACAATTATTGTGTTTGTTTCTTGTTTCTTTTGTTATGCTGAATTTTCCTGTCTTTAAATTCATGTTTTAATTATTATGTATGACAAGTTGGTTTTGTATTAAGTTATGTATTTTGGTTGTTTTGTTATTTTTGCATGTGTTCATATTATATGCTTTATCATCATACAACATATGGTTGTTTATTGTTTAGACTTTCCCATCCTTTTTGATAATGACAAATAGGGAGAAGATATATTTGGTTGTTGTATGTTGTATGTCTCTCTAACAATGCAGCTAGAAATTACTTTAAAAATCATCTCAATCATGAATCAATAGGGAGCTTCGACCAAGGGGGAGTTTCCAATTGTTAGAGAAAGCAAGATTAGATAAAACTTTCAATAAAGAGTTGTCATCATCAAAAAGGGGGAGAATGTGAAGACAAGTTTCTCAAAGTGTTATGATGTAGACATGCTCTACAAGAAAATGTGCATCGCAAAAAGAATGGTTCAAAACTCAAGCACAAGTCAAGCTTCACTTATAAAAGAATTTCAAGTCTTGAAGATTTCTATTGATTTGATAAAATTATTAAGGTATAAAATTCTCAACCTCTCTATGTTCATTCAAATGTGCAAGGTTTTCATATATACATATCATGTTTCATGTAGGCCTCTTAAATATTTTAATTTTGCTATACATTTCATTTTTCACCATATTCTGTCTCCCAACCCTGATGGATATTGGTTACCATGTTTGAGGTAACCGATTACCAGCTGTGTGTGCTACCTCATGTGACTAGTTTTACAGCAGGTAATTGGTTACCATGATATGGGTAATCGATTACATAGTAAAAAAATCAAATTTTTTAACGTTGGCTTAGGTGTAACCCATTACCGCTGAACCAGTGGCAGAAAGAAATATATTCTTTCATGAAAACCTTTTTCTGAAATGTGTGCATGAAGCATGCCATTCATTAATGAATTATGACCATTTAGAAAGGTGTATAAGAGTTATATATAATACATTTTTTTTCCATATTTTGAACATCCTTCACACAAATATTTCAAATAATTTTTATCTTCATCATTTCAAATTCTCTCAAGTGTTCTTGATTAATTTTCTGGTGAAACTTTCTACACAAAATTTTCAATATACATTCATATAGTTTCATCCATATCATCCTTAGAGCACTTGTATGTCATAAAGAAAATTAATTACTTAAAAGGAGAAGATAAATCAATAGATTTATATATTATGCCATATGTCAAAAACTTGTAAAAACTCATATTTTCCTTATTATCCTCGTTGTCCAGGACTATTGGAAACAAGAGAGTCATTAAGAGAGGGTTGTTCTCTTAGTGGACTTTGTAAAAAATCCAAGAGGATTGTTCTTGGTTTTCTTGTTAGAGTATGTATAGAAAAACTAGGTTGTCTTGTCCATAAGATCTAACTAAAGTAAAATCTCTTACATGTGGTACGGAGATTGGAGTACTCTCGGATTGTGAGGGGAACCAGTATACGTCTTGGTGTTCTTTACTTTCTGCACTTAACAATCTCATTGCATAACCAAACTAGAAAAGAAAGAACAAGTTTTCATAAAACCGGAAAAAAAAATTGAGGAGGATATACCATTCCAAGATTAACTTTCTGAGAACCGAGATTAACATCTTGAGAAAATTGAACCCCATGCTGAACATTAGGAGCATAAGAAGCCCTAGAATGAAAAAGATGGAGTGCAATATTGGTAGGAATTCATGGCACCATATTAGCAGTAGATGCCTCAGGATAAGGAGTGGGCATCCTAGATAAACATATTTAATAGCTTGATAAGGAATCTGAACAACTGGTTGATTAAGGAGGAATCTTAAAGTGAAGGCGAGGAGTATGTATTCAGGTTCATTGTCATCAAGAGTTTTAGTAGTGACTGACACATAATTATGACGAGTCAATCCCTGAGGAATCTTATGGTTGTCAGCATCAACCATCCGAGGAGAATGATGAGTGAGCATTCCCCAAGGAAAGGCAACAAAGTTCCCATTAGTAGGAGGCATACAAAATGGATGATACGGAACAAAAGCACTTCCATTAGCAAATTGGGTATTATAATTCAGAGGCATCCCCCATGGGTAGGCAGCAACATGCCTACTTGGACCAGGCTGAGGGATTGACTAGTTCATAATAAGTTGAATCATAGTCTCAACTGGGGTTTCAACAACAGCAAGAGTAGTACCAACATCAGTAGTGGTAACAACGGTAGCATTGGTAACAACAGCAACAGTAGTGTTGACAGCAGTGGTAGCCTTCTGAGCGTGAAGGTACTCTATAATAACATCTATGTTTCCTTGAAACAGATCCATATTTCCCTAGAACTGGGCCAAGGTTCCCTTATAGGTAGCATTTTCCTGTTCAATAACTGCCATGATCTTCTGTTGGTTTGGTCTAGTGAAGTACTTGTGGTGAGTCGTCATCTTTTCTTTCAGAGAAATATGGTGTAAGAATTTTGTTCTTTTTTGGATATAGATGCATGAATGTAGGAATGAATGAGTGCATGCTGTCGCATCGCGCGAAAAACCGGCGGGAAAACAAGAACAACAGAGCCGCCACCGTGCGTTATTTATCCCAAAAGAGGGAAAGGAAACGCTCGAAGTAAACCTGGGAAAAGAACATGGTCTCGCGACCAAAGAGAATGGGTTCGGGAGTCGGTTATGCGAAGGGAAGGTATTAGCACCCCTACGCATCCGTAGTACTCTACGGGATCCACGCACACTAGAAAGGAAAATTGGTTGCTAAACACTGCTCAAATATTCACACACACTGGCTGAAAGAAACGAAAGAGACTGACTGAAACTGGACTCGGCAGGATGTCGCATCCTGGGCCTACTTAGTCTATCAGGCATAGACATCAGAGTCAAAGTAGTTCGGACTGGGGAAACAACACATGCTCGCTAGGATGTCGCATCCTATGCATACGTATCTTCTCGGACGAGAGAAGAATCAGAGCATTCGTAGCTCGGCTAACACACACACAAACAAAACACAGGCAAAGGCAAACGTGGAGCCTGAATGCCAATTGCTGGACTTACATCAGCATCCGAACCAAAACACACACACACTGGAACCCAAATGCCACTCGATGGACTTACATCGGCTTCCAAGCACACAACAACACAACAGGTTGATAGGGAGTCAGGGACTCAGCCTATAACTGTCAAGCACGCATTCAAACAAACAGACAACAAATTGCTAAGGAGTCAGGCACTCGAGCCTAGCAACTGTCAGACAACACACACAAACAAACAGACAGCAAATGCTAAGGAGTCAGGGACTCGAGCCTAGCAAAGGTCAGACAACACACACAAAAAGAAAAAGGGCGCCCGGAGAGATCAGCTCAATCTCCTGCCTACATACTTCATCTGGTATGAAGATCAGGGCGATGTAGTTCCCCTACGCAGGGATAAAGGACTAGCCTAACCAGATAACAGAGGGAGACACAACTAGGGAGACTACGACTCGAGCCTAGATGTTATCATGCAAATCATCCCTAAGTTAAGGTTTCTAGCTAAATGGCACAAGGGCCAATCTATCCTAAGTATGGCTCACACGGGGAGCAAGCCACACACACACTTAACTTGCACAGGAAGCAAGCCAAGCAAAACCTAACTTGCACAGGAAGCAAGTCAAACTATCCTAACTTGCACAGGAAGCAAGTCTAAACTAATCCTAACTTGCACAGGAAGCAAGTCAAACTATCCTAACTTGCACAGGAAGCAAGTCAAACTATCCTAACTTGCACAGGAAGCAAGTCAAACTATCCTAACTTGCACAGGAAGCAAGTCAAACTATCCTAACTTGCACAGGAAGCAAGTCAAACAATCCTGCAAGCACAGATAGCACACGCTATACACAAACAAGTGGCTCAAACAAGGGTTAGGTTTTAGTCAAGGGGTCATATCAACCTCAACAAACAAACCTCTGGAACTGGGTGAAGGTGCTCTTAACCTTGCCATTGAGGGGCTAAGGTGAAGCAGATGAAAGGATGAAGTGAGGATGAGACCTCACAGCTCTTATCCCTGGCCTGGGAGAGCTCAAGACAAGAATGTGTGGGTTCAGAAAGTGGGAACCCTTCTACACATTAAAACTGACTCAACTGTACAGTTGTACAAGATCTTGGGTTTGTATCTGCAATGCATCAACACAGTGGTGTGAGCAAGGCAGATGACACACTGAATAGTGGGGGATAGATTGCATATCCCTACCTTCCACCAATTGCCTCTTCACTTAGGAGGACTTTGACTCTATGCAAGGACAAAAGTAAACAGTCACAAACATTGCCTCTTAAGGAGGACTTCAGACAGTTGCCTGGCCAAGTAATAGGCCAGGTCTTCCAGACTACATGAAGTAAAGGAGACATACCTCAATGCAAATTGCTTATACAAGCAAAGCAAAGCAAAAAGTTCACAAGGAACTAAGCAACTAAAGCACCTGAAACAGTCAAGCAGATGTTAGTATGCAACTTCAAACAAAACAAACAGAAACAGACACCAACAGTCAATTAGAGGCATATGGATGTGCAAGGCACAAGGCCTAAGGCATGTAAGCCAAGCCACCTACAAAACAAAGAGGTTAGACAATGATACTTGAGTAAGCTCAATCAAAAGAATTGGTCTTAATGGTCATTTGATGGTCAACCTGAAATCACAAACTCAAAGGTGAGTAACAGGACCACTAGGACAAGCCTAGGGTCAAAAATGAATGAGAAAGTCCAAACAGCAAGGGGTAAGTATCCAAAATCATGTTCAAACCATTGGGAAACAAAACCAATGGGGTTCACATTCATATCAATCACTATCATCATTTCATGAACAAATTAGGTCAAAGTGTGACAAACAGAAGCTCATAGAAGTCAACAGCAAGACTTAACTCAAAAGCAATCTAAACATTTTCCAAAAATCACCAAATAAATCATGATCAAGCCTAACACATAGCATGGTAAGCATGTCAAATTTCATCCCATTTGGATGAGAGGAAGGCAGTCAATGAAAATCATGAAGTCAAACCAAATTCAAGCATGCACAAAGAAAGTCAACAAGCATGGGTCAACTTCAAAAAATCATATCAAATTGAAAACAGATGAGAAATGAATGAGATTAACACCAATGCCAAGCTTGAGATGTCTAGTTATCACATATCAAATTTCATGTCCACCTAATAAAGTATGAGAATTTCACAAATGAATTGGGAACATGTGTCACACAAAGTCAACATTTGACTAGGCAGGGAAGAAAAATCTCAAACAAATGGAAAATTGTTCAAATAAATCCAAGAAAATTCACATGTAAACTAGACATACAAGAGTAGGCTCATGCAAAATTTCAATCCATTTAGAGGCCAGGAAGCATGGTAGTGAAAATCATGAAGTTGGACATCAATGGTGTGACACAAGTTGTCACACCCTAATTCAAAAAATCATATCTCACAAACCACAAATGATAAATCCACAAACTTTATACCAAAATCACCATGAATGTGTCTAGTTTAAGCACAAAAAATTTGGGAGCCATTGGATAAAGTATCATCATTTCACAAATGTTTTGGCAAGATGTACAAAATTTGGTCACATGTCACAAACCCTAGCACCATTTAAAAACCAACCATCCAAAAATTCTGGAAAAATAATGATAAAAAAGTAGAGATCATGATGAACACAACACAAAAAATCCCATTGAATTTGGATCAACAATGAGCAAGTTATGAATTTTGGAAGATTGGTAATTAAAATGTGAAATTAATTGAATCAATATTTGGGAAAATGGCATTTTTGTAATATTTGATTCACTTAAACTAAACGGTGCCGTTTTTGGCCCAGAATGAAATAATTTCATTGGTTGGTGAGTGAAAGGCCAAGCAACACGAAAATGGGAAGAAAACCGGGAAATTCACAGGCTAGGGTTTCACCATTCCAAATCGTGTTTCTCAATTTTGCCCAGAAATCGAAATTGGTTATACCATGGTGTTCATCAAACATCATACAACAACATTCAAGCATTGATTTTCGATAATTCGAGCTAGGCAAAGAGCAATGAGTGAGACAAGTTTGGATCATCAATGTTCATTTCAAGACATCTTCATAATAACTCAACCATTTCCAAAACTAAGGCCATCATTAAACTCAGCAATGAAAGACCTATTCAAAACATGTCATGGTTTTTGAAATAGAGAGGGTCGAAATTTTACCTATTTTTGAAGCAGAATGAGAAACAGTTGTTGTTTGGTCCTCTTAGCCTGAAACTGATGCTTTAGAAACTCTTCAATGATGAATGATGAATGTTGTTTTGCTTGAGATGGCTTGTTTTGGCATCAATCCTGGACTGTCATGGATGAGTTTTTTTTGTGTTGTTGATGAATGATGAAGTTGGCCTTGAGTGAGTTTTTTGTGTTTTTCTCTTGACCAAGTGGCTGCTAGCAGTATTTTCAAATGACAGAAAATGTGTTTGATGGTTGTTTAAAGCAAGGCCAAGTTAGGTTCATTGGAAGTTTGGAAATGGTCAAAGGTGCTTTTGAGCATGAATGAATTTTCCTTGGCTTGATGTGTTTGTGGTGTTAATTGTGCTTCAAAAATGACAGCAAAAGGATGAAAAGCCCCTGCTGTTTGTGACAGGAAAATGAGGGTGGAAGTTATGTCAATGCAGGGTTCTGCTCTTTGGTATTTTGGACAGAAAAAGGAAATGCCAAAGTGAGTTTTCTGTTTTGGCCAAGTAATCTTGTGTGGCTGTCATTAAGGCTTGCAAATGACAAAGATGTGAGAAAGCCAAGGCCAAGGGTGTTTGCTTGCTGCAGGATATTGTGATAGGTTTATGGTAGGCACAAGCAAGGCAAAATAAATGCAGTCAGGAGGAGTCCTTTTCTGCTGCAAAATGTGCTTCCTTTGGATGGATCCCTTGGTGCTTTTTGTTTCTTGGTTTTGTTGTGACAGGCAAAAAATGATGGAAGTGGTGTTAAGCTAGCTTAGGTCATTGTGTTTTTGTGGACAAGGTCTTTTGAGTTTGGCCAAAGCAGCATTCAAATGCAAGTGGCAAGGTGTGACTTGGAATTTGTCTTGGAAAGTGTAAGTGAGGTTTGTTTGTGGCATGCTGCTTGTGGTAGGGTTTTGGTTATTTTGAAACTATGTGTTTTGACAGCAAAAATCCAATGCCCATAGCAGGATCCCTTGCTTCTTGAGTTTGGACAGGAAATTTTTGAGATGCAAGCAGCCAGGTTAGTTCTTTTTGAGAGAAGGTGTTGGTTGGTTGTTGGTTTTGGTAAATGCACGTGGGATGAGGGGTTTGGTTGGATGAGGTTAGGTGATCTTGGTTTTAGGATGAGTGATGAATGATCCTGCTATGTGGCTGCCATGGATTTTCTGTCTTGTGGCAGGGTTGGTGCTCTTTGTTCTTTTTTGACAGTCAGCCTGCAAATGGCAAGCAATGTGTGTCTTTAGAATGCTGTATGCAGATGGATGCAAGTGGCCAGGCTTTGGTTGGAAATGCAAGTGACTCAGGTTTTTTGATTGCCAAGCAAGGTTGGATTATGCTGCTGCAGGGTTTTGAGAAGCAATTGCCAAAGCTTTCTTTTTTTTTTTCTGCTGCAGTGTTGTATGCTTGTTGGTTGCAGATGTTAACAGGGCAAGGTAAGGTTTGAAGGAAGTTTTTGTTCTGCTGTTCTTTCTGCTGTTGGCCATTGGCAGGATTTCATTCTCTTTTTTGAAGTTTTTCAGCTCTTGGTTCAAATGGTTAAAAATCAATTTCTACAGCATCCCCCTTTCTTGTTATGCAGCAGTTTAGTCTTTTAAAATGACAGCCCCTCCTCCTCCCTAAAACCTGCTATGTGATATGGTACCAGTCTGGTGCCTAGAGGTATGGTTGTTCTTTTAATTGCACAGCAGGGTGAGATGTGAGAGGGTATGGACAACGGCCTTCTTGCTGTTGTGTTATGTGCAAGTAGTTTGACATGATGAAAGATGATGGTCCAGAACTGTGCAAGGCTTGGCAACCTTAGGGTTTTGGACAGCAAATAGCAAGGTGAGGGCATTGTGCATCCATGATTTCCTGCTGCCATAGTACAAAGTAAAGTGTGGAGGTATGGATGGATGTGGTTGCTTTTGTCCTTTTGTCCCAAAATTCAAGTGAGCAAGCATGGCTTCTTTTCTGAGATTTTAGGTTGCTAAGATGTGTTCAATTGACAGAAAAAATTGCTGCATAATTGCTGTCCTTTTGAGGTACAAGGCAAGGCATGGACAAGTATGGTGCATTTGTACCTTTCTTACAATTCAAGTAACCAAGTATGATTCACATGTGCTGCATATTTTGACTTTGCAAACACCTTCTAAATGACATTTATGAGCTGTTCCAATTGGCCAAATGCTGAAAAAATGTTTGAGTCAAAAAGTCAACTCTTGGTCAAACTTACATTTAAATGAAAAATGTCAAAATATGCCATTTTGATTGGTGAAGTTTTGGCTCATGAAGCTTATATTTTTGGAAAGAGGGGATCAAATGTGACTTGTAGGAAAAAACCCCACCAAAATTGGCCAAACGGTTTGAGAGATATGGCCCTTTGAAGTTCAAGATTTTCTGAAACCGATTCGATCATAACTTGCCAACCACACATGGGAATTGAGAGTTCTAGGACTTTTTGGAAATGGGAGAACAAGATCTCCAACTTTCATGTTGGGCAAAAATTCATTTGAGGCTTGTATCAAAATGTAAGTTTGAGGATCAAGACTTTCCATTTATGGCAGGTTTCAGTTACAGGCCCAGTTTCCATTTTGGGAAATTCATGATCTGGCTTCAAATTCTTCCATGATGGTGTTTGGCATGATATATGATGACTATTTGGCCATGAATGAACTCTCACAAACCAAATCCAATCATCCAATCACTGATTAAATGGACAGTTGACCAACAGTTGACTTTTAGGATTTCTGTCTGATTGTGCATTGACTGATGACTTCCAAACCCTAATTCCTTGAGAACTTGACTTCAAATGATGTCCCAAGTTGTATGAACTCTTGATTTTTGATCATGGTGCCCAAATTCCACAAGAATGACCACCATCCACTGCTTTGACTGACAGTTGACCTTTTTTAGGGTTTTTGACTGTCTGGGCCTGAGCTGCTGACCTCTGAGCCCTTAACCCTTGACCAAAATACTTCAAATAGACCTCCAAGCCATGTGAACTTGTTGGACAAACCCCAAGGCCTTGATTCAATGAGAAATTCTTTTGCTTGCTTGGTTGACTGATCAGGAGATTAGTTTGACCTAATTCTTGATTGCTTGCACTTGAGGCAACTGGGAACAATGCAATGCTATGCAATGGGCCATGACATGCTATGACCTATTATGAAAATGTATGCATAATGGTAGGTGCAAATTTGAGGTGCTACAGCTGCCCCTATTCAATTAGCTGGGAACCCGAACGGATGATAGCAACGGCTGTCAGACTTTCAGGGTAAACAGGGATTGAATACCAAAGAACCGTAGAATTTGCACAGACTGGATATGATACCAAAGAAACACGTCATTTACCGATGACAAACTGCATGACAGCTTCAGAAAAAGCAAAAACCATTTACCGATGGTTGAAGAACTGGAATCTTGATATTTACCGATATCAACTTCAGCAAGACCATTTACCGATGGCGGCTGGGGAGAACAAACTTCTGAAAAACAAAACCATTTACCGATGGTTAAAATTGGAAACTTTGATATTTACCGATATCAACTTCAGCACAACCATTTACCGATGGCTGCTGCAACTGGGAATTCGACATTTACCGATATCGAAGGAAACTGGGCCATTTACCGATGGCATCTCCACTTGGGGAGGGACAAAATCTTTGTGGTGTAATCAGACAAGACGTTTACCGACGACTTCTGGGGATCTTGATTTCACGACCAGACATTTACCGATGACTGGGATGAGACTCGACGTTTACCGACATCGAAAGATGATGTTTACCGACATCAAAAGAATGACCAGACATTTACCGATGACTGGGGTGGGACACGATGTTTACCGACATCGAAAGATGATGTTTACCGACATCCAAAGAAATGACCAGACATTTACCGATGACTGGAAATGAGAAATTTATTGGGGAGATACAAATATTTGCAACTGGAAACCAGATAGGACATTTACAGATGACTCTGCTGGGGATTTTTAGCTGGGGATTATCAGACATTTACCGATGACTGAGGAAAAGACTCGATGTTTACCGACATCGAAAGATGATGTTTACCGACATCAAAAATGACCAGACATTTACCGATGACTGGAGAAGATATTCGATGTTTACAGACACCGAAACGATGGTGTTTACCGACACCAAAAAATGACCAGACATTTACTGATGACTGGAGAGAACACTCGATGTTTACAGACACCGAAACGATGGTGTTTACCGACACCAAACAAAGAAAACACACGCGGGTGCTGACATGACACTGACTAGTATCACAAAGTACAATATCTGGGATATGCTGAGGCAAGGCTGATCACTTGCTGGAGGGTCTCACTGGGGAGAAACAAACTTTCTGTCACCATTGGGTGAGGAAATAAACCTCTGTCACCATCGGGTGAGGAAATAAACCTTTGTCACCATCGGGTGAGGAAATAAACCTCTGTGGGGAATAAACAATTCTGAATGCTGTCAAGAGCAACTGTAGCAGACTTGCTGTGCTTGATGTTGAATGAAATGATCCGCCTCTGTCGGGGATACGGTCTGGTGAAGTTAACACATGAATGCATATGTTTGAATTTTTCTATGGCGTAATGCTCCATATGGAATGGAAATGCTACGCAATTTGAGGATGCAATGATTACTACATGCAAAATGCAAATGAACCCTGGCTAGGGAGCCGAAATGATCAGATACTCTGACTCTGTGGGGAGACTCCTCTTGGGGAAATACTCTGCGGGGAATTCTGCTTGAGGAACGGTAAAGTGACTTCACACTCATGTTTGAAGAACAGTACTGCTGCTGGGAAAAGATAAACTCCGCTAGGGTATATCCTTCAGTCCACAGGTAGGATAAATGCTGGAGATGAACTCCAATGAACCCGCCTTACTCGGGGAGGAAATGGCAAATACAGGCCTGTTGAGGATAGGCAATCCTTAGATCTGTTGGGGAATAGAAGGCACTATCCACAGACGTCTTCGCAGGGGAAAATAGCTCTGATAGCTTCCAAACTCGCTTGGGGAGAATATCTGCTGAGGAAACGTCCTCACAGATGCCAATCTGAAAAACCGCACAACAAAATGCCCCAGGGGATACATGGACACGATACGCTCAAGTGTCCTCAACATTCAAAATGATTTTCAAATGTCTCATCTTTCTGCATATTGTTGTGTAGCCTTCATGTTTTTTATATGCAATGCTTATCAAAAATTCGGACATTTTGCAAACAAAACAGTAAAAATAAAAACAAGAGCTATTTATCTGAATAACGATTTTTTTATTGATTGAAAATGTGCCTGAAGAGGCAAATACATTAGGAAGCAATTCCTAGAAAGAGGTAATTGCGCATAAAAAGAAAAAATCTATCCTAATGGCAATGTGAACACGGCATCCACTATTTCCCAATTCTGTTATAACTCACAGATCATCAGTTTTCCTCCCAACTCCTTGCTTTCTGAGAAGAATGACTGGACGGATCACATCTTTCGAGATGGCAGACGATAGAGCTTGATGAAGTACAGACAACTCAGACTGTAGTCTTCGCTCTAATCCCTAACTTTTGCCTGGATCGCCCTTTCGGGTTTTCAATCCACCGGGATACCCATTTTTGCCTAAGCCGCCCTTGCGGGTTTTCGACTTACCGGGTGTACACATTTTTTCATTTTATCCCTAATTTTTGCCCGAACCTTTTTTTTGTTTTTTTGGTTCGTCGGGATGCCCATTTTTTGCCTGGACTCTTTTATTCTTTTTGTCCAGCGGGTCAATTTATGCGAAGTATTTTTTGACTACATCTGAGTTGACAGGAGACGGAAAATCTTCACCATCCATAGTTGTAAGCATCAAGGCTCCACCGGAGAAGACCTTCTTCACAACATACGGACCTTCATAATTAGGAGTCCACTTGCCCCTGTTATCTGTACCGGGAGGGAGGATCCTCTTCAAAACTAGATCACCGACTTGATAGCTTCGAGGACGCACTTTCTGATCAAAGGCTCGCTTCATCCTTCTCTGATACAACTGTCCATGACATACAGCTGCTAGTCGTCTCTCCTCGATAAGGCTCAACTCGTTAAACCTTGTTCGAATCCACTCGGCTTCGTCCAGCTTGACATCCAACAAAACTCTCAGAGAAGGAATCTCCACTTCAACAGGTAGGACAGCTTCCATACCATACACAAGGGAGTAGGGAGTTGCCCCGGTCGACGTACGTACTGAGGTACGGTACCCATGCAAAGCGAAAGGCAGCATCTCATGCCAATCCTTGTACGTAACGACCATCTTCTGTACAATCTTCTTGATATTCTTGTTTGCCGCTTCTACAGCACCATTCATCTTCGGTCTGTAAGGAGAAGAATTGTGATGTTCAATCTTGAAATCTTTACAAAGCTCTTTCATCATCTTGTTGTTGAGATTCGAACCATTGTCAGTGATGATTCTCTCAGGAACTCCGTAACGACATATGATTTCTTTCTTGATGAACCGGGTAACCACTTGTTTGGTAACGTTAGCATAGGAAGCTGCTTCTACCCATTTGGTGAAGTAATCAATCGCAACCAAGATGAAGCGATGTCCATTCGAAGCAGTAGGCTCAATCTTCCCAATCATATCAATGCCCCACATGGCAAACGGCCAAGGCGAATTCATGACATTCAGAGGGCTTGGTGGTACATGCACCTTATCAGCATAGATTTGACACTTATGGCACTTCCGAGCATACTTGAAACAATCGGATTCCATAGTCATCCAGTAATAACCCGCTCTCAACAATTTCTTAGCCATTGCATGTCCGCCGGCATGAGTACCGAAGGAACCTTCATGAACTTCCTGCATTAACATGTCTGCTTCGTGTCTATCCACGCATCTGAGCAAGACCATGTCAAAGTTCCTTTTGTATAGCACATCATCCTGATTCAGATAAAAGCTTCCAGCAAGCCTTCTCAGGGTCTTCTTGTCATTCTTCGACGCACCTTCAGGGTACTCCTGAGTCTTGAGGAAATTCTTGATGTCATAATACCACGGCTTCTCATCACCCACAACAGACTCGGCTGCAAACACATACGCAGGCCTCTCAAGTCGATTCACCGCAACATGTGGCACATGATTCCACCAATGAACTTTGATCATAGACGATAAAGTAGCCAAGGCATCAGCCATTTGATTCTCATCCCGGGGGACATGATACAACTTCACTTTCTTGAAGAACGTCAGTATTCTTCTGGTGTAATCTCTATACGGAATCAAATGCGGCTGATTCGTATTCCAATCTCCGTTGACTTGATTGACCACTAGAGCTGAATCTCCAAATATATCAAGTGTTTTGATCCTCAGATCAATGGCTTCTTCTATCCCCATGATACAAGCCTCATACTCGGCTTCGTTGTTGGTGACGTCAAACGTCAGTCTGGCAGAAAAAGGTATATGAGCACCTTTAGGATTGATCAATACTGCCCCAACACCGTTACCATTCATATTCACAGCCCCATCAAACATCAGTGTCCACTTGTCATCAGGATCCGGTCCTTCCTCGACAAGAGGCTCTTCGCAATCTTTCATCTTAAGATACATGATGTCTTCATCAGGGAATTCAAACATCATTGGCTGATAGTCGTCAATTGGTTGTTCGGCAAGATAGTCTGACAGAATACTACCTTTGATGGCCTTTTGAGATGTATACTGAATATCATATTCTGTTAGAATCATCTGCCAACGGGCAACACGTCCGGTGAGAGCTGGTTTCTCAAAGATGTACTTCACTGGATCCATCTTAGAAATCAACAAAGTGGTATGGTTCAACATATACTGTCTTAGTCGGCGAGCAGCCCAGGCCAAAGCACAGCAAGTTTTCTCGAGCAGTGAATATCTTGTTTCACAGTCGGTAAACTTTTTGCTAAGGTAGTATATGGCATGCTCTTTTCGACCAGACTCGTCATGCTGTCCCAATACACACCCCATCGAGTTCTCAGTTACTGATAGGTACATTATCAGAGGTCTCCCAGGAACTGGAGGTATGAGGATTGGAGGTTTCTGTAAGTACTCCTTAATCTTGTCAAAGGCTTTCTGACAATCATCATTCCACTTGATCGTTTGATTCTTTCTGAGCAGTTTGAAAATTGGTTCACACGTAGCAGTTAGGTGTGATATAAACCTTGCAATGTAGTTCAACCTCCCTAAAAACCCACGGACTTGCTTCTCCGTTTTCGGTTCAGGCATCTCCTGAATAGCTTTGACTTTAGCTGGATCAACCTCAATCCCTTTCTCACTGACAATGAAGCCTAAGAGCTTCCCGGATCTCACTCCAAACGTGCACTTGTTCGGATTCAACCTTAGTCTGAACTTTCTCAACCGGTCAAACAGCTTCTGTAAATTAAACAGGTGCTCCTCTTCTGTCTGCGACTTTGCAATCATATCATCCACATACACTTCAATTTCTTTGTGCATCATGTCATGAAAAAGAGTCGTCATTGCCCTCTGATAGGTAGCACCAGCATTCTTCAGCCCAAATGGCATCACCTTATAGCAGAACGTGCCCCAAGGTGTAATGAATGTCGTCTTTTCCATGTCCTCTGGCGCCATCTTGATCTGATTGTATCCGGAGAAACCATCCATGAAAGAGAATACCGAGGATTGAGCCGTATTATCAACCAATACATCAATGTGAGGTAATGGGAAATCATCTTTCGGACTCGCTCTGTTCAAATCCCGGTAATCGACACACATTCTGACTTTGCCATCCTTCTTCGGCACAGGAACGATGTTGGCCATCCATGGGGGATAACTTGTAACAGCCAAAAAACCAGCATCCCACTGCTTCTGAACCTCTTCCTTGATCTTAGCTGCCATATCAGGACTCGTTCTACGAAGCTTCTGCTTGACCGAAGGACATCCTTCTCTAAGAGGTAATCGATGCATCACAATATCTGTATCCAATCCAGGCATATCTTGATATGACCAGGCAAATATCTCCACATATTCTCTCAGCATCTCAATCAGCCTCCTCTTGACAGAGTCTTCTAAAGCAGCCCCAATCTTGATTTCCTTTTTGGCGTCCTCAGTACCCAAATTAATAGTTTCCAACTCCTCCTGATGAGGTTGGATGACCCTTTCCTCTTGCTTCAGTAGTCTGGCCAATTCTGCAGGGAGTTCACAGTCTTCCTCACTCTCCTCTTCAGCTTGGTAGATGGGATTATCGAAATCATACTGAGCCATAACAGGACTGTTCATAGTGAATGCCATAAGATCGCTTCTGCATGTTTTATGCTTTGTTTTAGAAAAAGAGTTCGAGAAAGTCACAAAAAAAACAAAAATATTGCCATTTTTTATTGTTTTGAAAAAGTGAAAACAAAAATAGAAAAAACAGGGATCACAAAGTTTGATTGCAAAAAATGTCCTTCATTAATGATAATCATTAAAACATGACGAGGCCCTACAAAAATGAATCACTACGCCTTGGGCAGAACGTAGGATTTTCATGCAAAATGACAAAACAACAGAAAATTACTCTGTCAGAAGAGTAACTGGAACCACTTCTTCAGCCGTCCAGTTGTTGATAGACCCCCCTGGTGCACAAGGGCGAACCCAGTTGTCCAGATCACAATCGCTGTCACAGTCTTCACTACCGGTCGCGGAGACGTCGCCATGATTCATCAGCCCAGCGCTGGTAAAGGTACTCGGACCCGCTTGACCATTCTGCTCTGCTCGGAGAGGCTCATAACCAACACCAAATTTGTCTTCTTTAACCGGCAAATCCACCATCTTGCCCCAGCCTTCAGCTTTTCCAGAATCAACAACCTCCTTAGCCTGCTTGTAAGAAGTGATTGAAGCACCTGGCTTCCTCTGCTCAGCGTATGCCACTTTCTCAAGAGCCACAGTCTCAAACGCCTGGCATAAGGTTTCGTGGATCTCGCCATCCACCTCAACATATTTGAACGAGGATAGATGACTCACCAGAATCTCTTCTTCACCGCACACAGTCACAATCTGACCGTTCCAGACATACTTGAGCTTTTGATGGAGAGTCGACGAGACTGCCCCTGCTGCATGAATCCATGGACGCCCCAACAAACAACTATAGGCAGGCTGGATGTCCATAACATAGAAGATGATATCAAAAACCTCAGGACCTATCTTCACAGGCAAGGTAACTTCTCCACACACAGAGCGTTTGGATCCGTCGAAAGCACGAACAATCAGGTCACTGGGATTAAGCACAAACCCTTCCGCATCAATCTTCCTCAGAATCTGCTTAGGCAACACATTTAACGACGATCCGGTGTCTACCAATACGTGAGACAACACTGCCCCCTTGCACTCCATGGTGATGTGCAAGGCTTTGTTATGGTTTCGCCCTTCAGGTGGTAAGTCCAGGTTGGTGAAACCTACACCATGTCTGGTGCTCACATTGGCCATCACACCCTCCAGTTGATTGACAGAAATCTCTTGAGGCACGTAAGCCAGATTCAACATCTTCAGCAAGGCGTTACGGTGTGCTTCAGAGCACATCAACAGTGAAAGTATAGAAATCTTGGACGGAGTTTGATTCAACTGGTCTACAATCTTGTAGTCACTCTTCTTGATTATCTTCATAAACTCCTCCACGTCTTTCTCAAATGACCCCTCGGGCGCTTCTTTCTGAACAGGCTCTTCCTCAACCACAGCTTGCTTACCCTTTGCTTTGGCGAGAGCTTCAGCATTGTTGTCCCTCAAAGGCTGCGGTGCGAACAGACGACCGCTTCTGGTAAAACCTCCTGGACCCCCTACATTATCCACAGCCGGACCAACACTTGTAGGAACTCTATTCGGTACACCAATTGTCACTGGAGTTTGATTCACTGGTCTTGTCTGACTTTCAGCCCTTCTGTAATTGCGGTGAGCATTATCATACTTCCACGGCACGGCTTTACTATTCTCAACAACCCTCCTTCCAGGCGCAACGATAGTAGTTGGAACACTGATGGTTACAGGCACGGGAAAGGTAACTGGGGTACCATTTGCTGCAGGTGCACTGACAACCCTTTGTCCACGTTCTTCAGACGGTTTAAAGTAAATGGTGATTGTTGACGCTGTTCCACGATCTTTTACAGCCCTACTGAATTGCAAACAACCTTCATCCATCATACCCTGGATACCGGTCCTCAACTGGTCGCAACCATTCTCAGATTCTGCACAGCCCAAACAATTCTCATCACAGCCCGGGTAGACACCCCCATTCAGCAGACGACCCTTCACAACTAGCAGAGAAGTCTGAACATCATCAACATTAACAATCAGATCTTCAGCTTCTTTCCCCTCAATATTGTTCACTCTATGCCCACCATGCTGAGGCATAGGGTTGTTTACGACGTTAGGCACTGGAGCGAAGTTGATTGCCTTGGCATCGATCAAATCTTGAACCTTGTGCTGGAGAGCTCGACACTTCTCGGTATGGTGGCCTGGTGCCCCAGAGTGAAAGTCACAACGGGCGTTTGCATCATAACCAGGAGGCAGCACTGTAGGCGGAGCCATTGTACGCAACTCAATCATCCCCAACTTGAGTAGTTCGGGTAATAACTCTGTGTAAGACATGGGCAGAGGATCAAATCTTCTATCAGCCTGCAATTTCTGTCTGGGCTGATAAGGACGTTGCTGTTGTTGTTGTTGTTGTTGCGGTTGTTGCGGTTGTTGAACTCTTTGTTGTTGTTGACGAGGTTGAGGTGCCGGAATGGTTACTGCAGCAGCTTGACGGTATTCAATTCTATTCTGATCTCTGCGGTGTTGAACAGCATTAGTTTCACCCTCTCTTCGACGAGGTGCCCCAACAAACGGCTTCCTAGAAGAAGAGGATCCAGCATCTTGAATCTTCCCAGCTTTGATCAAACTCTCAGTCCTCTCTCCACAAATGACGACATCAGAAAAACTACCGAAAGGGCAGCTCCCCATCCGGTCCATAAACACACCTTGAAGAGTACCGATAAACATATCTGTCAACTCCCTCTCCAGCATAGGGGGTTGAACTCTAGCAGCCAGTTCACGCCACCTCTGAGCGTACTCCTTGAAGCTTTCATTGGATTTCTGACAAAGACTCTGCAGCTGAGTCCGGCTCGGTGCCATGTCCATGTTGTGTTTGTATTGCCTCAAAAAGGCCTCACCCAGATCCCTCCAACAGCGGACAGAATCTCTCTTCAATTCCATGTACCAGTCCAAAGAAGCCCCAGATAGACTATCTTGGAAAAAATACATCCACATCTTTTCATCATCGGTATACGCAGAGATTTTTCGATAATAAGCCTGCACATGGGTGCGAGGGCAAGAAGTACCGTTGTATTTGTCGAAGGACGGTGCTTTGAACTTGTGAGGGATTCTCAAACCTTCAACCAATCCCATATTAGTAACATCAAAACCAAGAGAATTTTGACTTTCCATAGCACGGATCTTCTCAGCAAGAGCCTCAACTTTGCGGTCTCTCTCATTAACCCTTCCCAGAACGTCTTCGTCTTCACTGAGCAGAGAGAACATATCCTCTTGTCTGTCGACAATCGTAGCAGGATTACGGGCCGGAGCACGGACTACTCTGGCATTAGCGGCATCTGGAACAATAGGTTGACCGTTGATTCGAATACCCCCCAACTCATCACCTACAGCATAGTTGTTGTTGGGTACAGCAGCAGCAACATTGTTATCATTGACCGGACCTCCCTCTGGCGGAGCATGGTTGATCGGTGGATTTGCAGCCTCTTGTCTCTGAACCATAGCTCGAAGTTCTTCTTGACCTTGCGCAACCCCTTGCATCATATTCATAAACTGGGCCATGCTAGCCTTCATCTCAGCCAACTCAGCTTGAAATTGATCCATACTTCTCTGTTGATTCAGTCTTGTTGAGTAGCGGTGCGGACGTTGATCAGCTATCCTGCCTGAACAGGAACCAAGAGTGAGAAGTCACGATCAAGAACACCTTTATGCAAAATGATATGAGTATGATGCTAATGATGCGTATGATGCACATGATATGCTCATTTCTCAGGCATTCAAAGAGCCTGACCCATCCTGAAAAGATGGCAACCTGCAGCAACAAGAGAACAAATAGATACAAGGGAATGCTGACATCCTTATACATACATAAGGGCAAAAGGCATACAACCAATGTCAACAGAATATCTGAATAAACAACGTACAAAGAAAGAGAATCCCATCCAACAAGCCTGGAGGTGATTCTTAACAAAAGATCCAAGAGATGGCTTACACGCAAATGAATCCCATCCAACAAGCCTGGAGGTGATTCTCAACAAAATACAAACAGAGATACAAACTAAGACAGACGGTCTTCAGGAATGAGGGTCTTCAGGTAATGGCACTGGTCGATCAACTGTGAGCATTCTGAACACTCTGGTAAAGGAGTAATCTTCTCTTTCAACTGTCTTCTCAGCTCCAAGACTTCTCCTCCAAGGTGGTCCTCTGATTTCTGTCTCAACTCTACTTCCTTCTTCAACTGAGCGTCTTTGTCTCTGAGTTGCTTCTCCAAGTCTCTGATCTTCTTCTGATAACTGGCTTCTGCTCTCTGCAGCCT
Source organism: Lathyrus oleraceus (assembly GCF_024323335.1). Lineage (NCBI taxonomy): Eukaryota > Viridiplantae > Streptophyta > Magnoliopsida > Fabales > Fabaceae > Lathyrus > Lathyrus oleraceus. Next base: position 419,235,218 of record NC_066579.1, read on the forward strand.
CAGACATTCCCTATGCTCCGCATCTAACATAGACTCCATCTCCTCATATGACCTCTTCTTACTCCTCAGTCTGCTAGCATCTTCTCCTTGCACTTCCCTGAGTTGATGGGCCAAGTGCAGCTTATCAGCTTTGGCTTTGTACAGCTCCATCTGAGTGTCTTGCTCTTTCTCTCTCAACCGACGATTCTCCATCAAGGCTTGCTTATAGTGCTCAGCAGGTACACTATCAGCGAGAACCAAGGGTGGTTGCTCTTGCAACGGCTCCATCCTATCGTAGGGTAACAACAAAGTTTCCACTCTCTTCTTGACCCAATCGGTGTAATCAGGCATAGCAACGGCAAACTTCTTCCCTAAGACAGATCCGTCCTTCACACCAATAGACTTCCAAGCTCTCCCTATCTGCTCCAATCTAACAGGGTCACTCTGCTTCTCAAAACAAAAACTCTCAGCTATCTCTGCTTCGAGCGGTCTTTCGCTCATAACAAACCCTAGCTGGCGAAGAGAAAGAACTGGGTTGTAATTGATGCAACCTTTAGTCCCTATGAGTGGCACGCCCCGGAATTCACCACAACTTATGATGACATCCTTCACATCCATCCGGTACGACTGCCACCTGATGTCGTAGGAAGTAAGCGACATGACCCTCTGAGTCCACTTAAGAGTGCTCTGGGTATCCACAAATGGTCCACTGGCTGGCAGAAGAGACATGAACCATTTGAACAAAAGAGGTAGGCAACACCTGATGGCTCCTCCCTTACCATGCCTGCTGTGAATGGCATAGTAAGTATCTGCTAGAAGAGTAGGGATTGGATTCCCTCTGATGAAAATGCTGATAGCAGTGAAGTCAATAAAGTTTGGCATACTGGGAAATAGGATGATACCATAGATCATGGCAGCTAACTGTGCGTGAAAAACTTCCCAATTCCCCTTTTCTGCTTCAACTCTGGCTACTCTCAACAGGAACTTCAATGGCAGACCTACAACTTCCCCACTGGACTTCCAACTCTTACTAACCTCCTCAACACTCAAACGGAGAGCTCTGGCAATCAATCTGAAGTCGACCTCCTTTGGAACGTCCAAGAAGGGAGTCTGATGCTGAATAGGGATACTCAACAGGATAGAATACTCCTCGAGAGTAGGTGCTAACTGGTAATCTTGGAAAGTGAAGCATCTGAGCTCTGGGTCATAAAACTGAAGTAGTGTCTGCAGAGGCACTGGATCCACTACTGTCTTCAATACTGTCAAGATATCTCCGTACCGCCCAACAAAACTCTTCAGTCGATCGTCTGTCACGAGGCTACCCAACTCAAATAGCGGAGTCAACGGCTCACGGTGGAAACTGTAGGAACAGGTCTTTCGCTTTGGCTCTGGGACTGTTGCCATCTCTATCAGTGAACAAGCTCTGGAATGTACCTGAGAAATGATATGCATGCAGGGATTAGTTTTTTTTCTTTTTTTTTTTCTTTTGATTTTTTTTTTATATATATTTTTTTCAATGCGTTTCTTTTGAAAAATAAATATGCTATGATGCAAATGATGCAGACTGGACTGGCTGGTTGTGCAAACTCTGATACTAGGTCGAAGCTTCAGTCGAAATCGAAACATAAATCCCACTTAAGGTCAACCGAAAACTGTTGTCTGAACTAGAGTCACCAACAGAACCAAGTCACCAACAGAACCGAGTCACCAACGGTACCTGTAATGAAATAACCCTTCCCCACTCACAGGTGTAGTCTAGGCCAGGGTAAGGCTTGAGAGAAACGCAGCATAAATAACCTTTCGCAAAATACTGTCATATACACACCCGAAGTATGTAACGACAGCATCCCACCAGGGTCTGAACTGCTCGTGATATCAATGTTCCGCTAAGTGGCGCCATACCACCCGCTTCCCATGAATCACTCTATTCCTAGGTATCCTAGATTGCACTCATGGTCTGGGTATTGGACCTTTTACCTCAACTGACTCTTCCCCCCCACAGAGAGAAACAAACAACCAGCCAGGTGAACAGATGAATAAATGCAAACATTAATGCAAACATAAATGCAAACAATAGACAATGAATGCAAACAGTAAATAATGAATGCAATAAATAAACACAGCATAAAGCAACCAAAACCCTAACCTAAAGAGCGCTAGGAGAGACTCGCTCAGGGAAGATGGACCAGCATAGGTCAACTTCTCTATATCCCCAGCAGAGTCGCCAGCTGTCGCATCGCGCGAAAAACCGGCGGGAAAACAAGAACAACAGAGCCGCCACCGTGCGTTATTTATCCCAAAAGAGGGAAAGGAAACGCTCGAAGTAAACCTGGGAAAAGAACATGGTCTCGCGACCAAAGAGAATGGGTTCGGGAGTCGGTTATGCGAAGGGAAGGTATTAGCACCCCTACGCATCCGTAGTACTCTACGGGATCCACGCACACTAGAAAGGAAAATTGGTTGCTAAACACTGCTCAAATATTCACACACACTGGCTGAAAGAAACGAAAGAGACTGACTGAAACTGGACTCGGCAGGATGTCGCATCCTGGGCCTACTTAGTCTATCAGGCATAGACATCAGAGTCAAAGTAGTTCGGACTGGGGAAACAACACATGCTCGCTAGGATGTCGCATCCTATGCATACGTATCTTCTCGGACGAGAGAAGAATCAGAGCATTCGTAGCTCGGCTAACACACACACACAAACAAAACACAGGCAAAGGCAAACGTGGAGCCTGAATGCCAATTGCTGGACTTACATCAGCATCCGAACCAAAACACACACACACTGGAACCCAAATGCCACTCGATGGACTTACATCGGCTTCCAAGCACACAACAACACAACAGGTTGATAGGGAGTCAGGGACTCAGCCTATAACTGTCAAGCACGCATTCAAACAAACAGACAACAAATTGCTAAGGAGTCAGGCACTCGAGCCTAGCAACTGTCAGACAACACACACAAACAAACAGACAGCAAATGCTAAGGAGTCAGGGACTCGAGCCTAGCAAAGGTCAGACAACACACACAAAAAGAAAAAGGGCGCCCGGAGAGATCAGCTCAATCTCCTGCCTACATACTTCATCTGGTATGAAGATCAGGGCGATGTAGTTCCCCTACGCAGGGATAAAGGACTAGCCTAACCAGATAACAGAGGGAGACACAACTAGGGAGACTACGACTCGAGCCTAGATGTTATCATGCAAATCATCCCTAAGTTAAGGTTTCTAGCTAAATGGCACAAGGGCCAATCTATCCTAAGTATGGCTCACACGGGGAGCAAGCCACACACACACTTAACTTGCACAGGAAGCAAGCCAAGCAAAACCTAACTTGCACAGGAAGCAAGTCAAACTATCCTAACTTGCACAGGAAGCAAGTCTAAACTAATCCTAACTTGCACAGGAAGCAAGTCAAACTATCCTAACTTGCACAGGAAGCAAGTCAAACTATCCTAACTTGCACAGGAAGCAAGTCAAACTATCCTAACTTGCACAGGAAGCAAGTCAAACTATCCTAACTTGCACAGGAAGCAAGTCAAACAATCCTGCAAGCACAGATAGCACACGCTATACACAAACAAGTGGCTCAAACAAGGGTTAGGTTTTAGTCAAGGGGTCATATCAACCTCAACAAACAAACCTCTGGAACTGGGTGAAGGTGCTCTTAACCTTGCCATTGAGGGGCTAAGGTGAAGCAGATGAAAGGATGAAGTGAGGATGAGACCTCACAGCTCTTATCCCTGGCCTGGGAGAGCTCAAGACAAGAATGTGTGGGTTCAGAAAGTGGGAACCCTTCTACACATTAAAACTGACTCAACTGTACAGTTGTACAAGATCTTGGGTTTGTATCTGCAATGCATCAACACAGTGGTGTGAGCAAGGCAGATGACACACTGAATAGTGGGGGATAGATTGCATATCCCTACCTTCCACCAATTGCCTCTTCACTTAGGAGGACTTTGACTCTATGCAAGGACAAAAGTAAACAGTCACAAACATTGCCTCTTAAGGAGGACTTCAGACAGTTGCCTGGCCAAGTAATAGGCCAGGTCTTCCAGACTACATGAAGTAAAGGAGACATACCTCAATGCAAATTGCTTATACAAGCAAAGCAAAGCAAAAAGTTCACAAGGAACTAAGCAACTAAAGCACCTGAAACAGTCAAGCAGATGTTAGTATGCAACTTCAAACAAAACAAACAGAAACAGACACCAACAGTCAATTAGAGGCATATGGATGTGCAAGGCACAAGGCCTAAGGCATGTAAGCCAAGCCACCTACAAAACAAAGAGGTTAGACAATGATACTTGAGTAAGCTCAATCAAAAGAATTGGTCTTAATGGTCATTTGATGGTCAACCTGAAATCACAAACTCAAAGGTGAGTAACAGGACCACTAGGACAAGCCTAGGGTCAAAAATGAATGAGAAAGTCCAAACAGCAAGGGGTAAGTATCCAAAATCATGTTCAAACCATTGGGAAACAAAACCAATGGGGTTCACATTCATATCAATCACTATCATCATTTCATGAACAAATTAGGTCAAAGTGTGACAAACAGAAGCTCATAGAAGTCAACAGCAAGACTTAACTCAAAAGCAATCTAAACATTTTCCAAAAATCACCAAATAAATCATGATCAAGCCTAACACATAGCATGGTAAGCATGTCAAATTTCATCCCATTTGGATGAGAGGAAGGCAGTCAATGAAAATCATGAAGTCAAACCAAATTCAAGCATGCACAAAGAAAGTCAACAAGCATGGGTCAACTTCAAAAAATCATATCAAATTGAAAACAGATGAGAAATGAATGAGATTAACACCAATGCCAAGCTTGAGATGTCTAGTTATCACATATCAAATTTCATGTCCACCTAATAAAGTATGAGAATTTCACAAATGAATTGGGAACATGTGTCACACAAAGTCAACATTTGACTAGGCAGGGAAGAAAAATCTCAAACAAATGGAAAATTGTTCAAATAAATCCAAGAAAATTCACATGTAAACTAGACATACAAGAGTAGGCTCATGCAAAATTTCAATCCATTTAGAGGCCAGGAAGCATGGTAGTGAAAATCATGAAGTTGGACATCAATGGTGTGACACAAGTTGTCACACCCTAATTCAAAAAATCATATCTCACAAACCACAAATGATAAATCCACAAACTTTATACCAAAATCACCATGAATGTGTCTAGTTTAAGCACAAAAAATTTGGGAGCCATTGGATAAAGTATCATCATTTCACAAATGTTTTGGCAAGATGTACAAAATTTGGTCACATGTCACAAACCCTAGCACCATTTAAAAACCAACCATCCAAAAATTCTGGAAAAATAATGATAAAAAAGTAGAGATCATGATGAACACAACACAAAAAATCCCATTGAATTTGGATCAACAATGAGCAAGTTATGAATTTTGGAAGATTGGTAATTAAAATGTGAAATTAATTGAATCAATATTTGGGAAAATGGCATTTTTGTAATAGTTGATTCACTTAAACTAAACGGTGCCGTTTTTGGCCCAGAATGAAATAATTTCATTGGTTGGTGAGTGAAAGGCCAGGCAACACGAAAATGGGAAGAAAACCGGGAAATTCACAGGCTAGGGTTTCACCATTCCAAATCGTGTTTCTCAATTTTGCCCAGAAATCGAAATTGGTTATACCATGGTGTTCATCAAACATCATACAACAACATTCAAGCATTGATTTTCGATAATTCGAGCTAGGCAAAGAGCAATGAGTGAGACAAGTTTGGATCATCAATGTTCATTTCAAGACATCTTCATAATAACTCAACCATTTCCAAAACTAAGGCCATCATTAAACTCAGCAATGAAAGACCTATTCAAAACATGTCATGGTTTTTGAAATAGAGAGGGTCGAAATTTTACCTATTTTTGAAGCAGAATGAGAAACAGTTGTTGTTTGGTCCTCTTAGCCTGAAACTGATGCTTTAGAAACTCTCCAATGATGAATGATGAATGTTGTTTTGCTTGAGATGGCTTGTTTTGGCATCAATCCTGGACTGTCATGGATGAGTTTTTTTTGTTGTTGATGAATGATGAAGTTGGCCTTGAGTGAGTTTTTTGTGTTTTTCTCTTGACCAAGTGGCTGCTAGCAGTATTTTCAAATGACAGAAAATGTGTTTGATGGTTGTTTAAAGCAAGGCCAAGTTAGGTTCATTGGAAGTTTGGAAATGGTCAAAGGTGCTTTTGAGCATGAATGAATTTTCCTTGGCTTGATGTGTTTGTGATGTTAATTGTGCTTCAAAAATGACAGCAAAAGGATGAAAAGCCCCTGCTGTTTGTGACAGGAAAATGAGGGTGGAAGTTATGTCAATGCAGGGTTCTGCTCTTTGGTATTTTGGACAGAAAAAGGAAATGCCAAAGTGAGTTTTCTGTTTTGGCCAAGTAATCTTGTGTGGCTGTCATTAAGGCTTGCAAATGACAAAGATGTGAGAAAGCCAAGGCCAAGGGTGTTTGCTTGCTGCAGGATATTGTGATAGGTTTATGGTAGGCACAAGCAAGGCAAAATAAATGCAGTCAGGAGGAGTCCTTTTCTGCTGCAAAATGTGCTTCCTTTGGATGGATCCCTTGGTGCTTTTTGTTTCTTGGTTTTGTTGTGACAGGCAAAAAATGATGGAAGTGGTGTTAAGCTAGCTTAGGTCATTGTGTTTTTGTGGACAAGGTCTTTTGAGTTTGGCCAAAGCAGCATTCAAATGCAAGTGGCAAGGTGTGACTTGGAATTTGTCTTGGAAAGTGTAAGTGAGGTTTGTTTGTGGCATGCTGCTTGTGGTAGGGTTTTGGTTATTTTGAAACTATGTGTTTTGACAGCAAAAATCCAATGCCCATAGCAGGATCCCTTGCTTCTTGAGTTTGGACAGGAAATTTTTGAGATGCAAGCAGCCAGGTTAGTTCTTTTTGAGAGAAGGTGTTGGTTGGTTGTTGGTTTTGGTAAATGCACGTGGGATGAGGGGTTTGGTTGGATGAGGTTAGGTGATCTTGGTTTTAGGATGAGTGATGAATGATCCTGCTATGTGGCTGCCATGGATTTTCTGTCTTGTGGCAGGGTTGGTGCTCTTTGTTCTTTTTTGACAGTCAGCCTGCAAATGGCAAGCAATGTGTGTCTTTAGAATGCTGTATGCAGATGGATGCAAGTGGCCAGGCTTTGGTTGGAAATGCAAGTGACTCAGGTTTTTTGATTGCCAAGCAAGGTTGGATTATGCTGCTGCAGGGTTTTGAGAAGCAATTGCCAAAGCTTTCTTTTTTTTTCTGCTGCAGTGTTGTATGCTTGTTGGTTGCAGATGTTAACAGGGCAAGGTAAGGTTTGAAGGAAGTTTTTGTTCTGCTGTTCTTTCTGCTGTTGGCCATTGGCAGGATTTCATTCTCTTTTTTGAAGTTTTTCAGCTCTTGGTTCAAATGGTTAAAAATCAATTTCTACAGCATCCCCCTTTCTTGTTATGCAGCAGTTTAGTCTTTTAAAATGACAGCCCCTCCTCCTCCCTAAAACCTGCTATGTGATATGGTACCAGTCTGGTGCCTAGAGGTATGGTTGTTCTTTTAATTGCACAGCAGGGTGAGATGTGAGAGGGTATGGACAACGGCCTTCTTGCTGTTGTGTTATGTGCAAGTAGTTTGACATGATGAAAGATGATGGTCCAGAACTGTGCAAGGCTTGGCAACCTTAGGGTTTTGGACAGCAAATAGCAAGGTGAGGGCATTGTGCATCCATGATTTCCTGCTGCCATAGTACAAAGTAAAGTGTGGAGGTATGGATGGATGTGGTTGCTTTTGTCCTTTTGTCCCAAAATTCAAGTGAGCAAGCATGGCTTCTTTTCTGAGATTTTAGGTTGCTAAGATGTGTTCAATTGACAGAAAAAATTGCTGCATAATTGCTGTCCTTTTGAGGTACAAGGCAAGGCATGGACAAGTATGGTGCATTTGTACCTTTCTTACAATTCAAGTAACCAAGTATGATTCACATGTGCTGCATATTTTGACTTTGCAAACACCTTCTAAATGACATTTATGAGCTGTTCCAATTGGCCAAATGCTGAAAAAATGTTTGAGTCAAAAAGTCAACTCTTGGTCAAACTTACATTTAAATGAAAAATGTCAAAATATGCCATTTTGATTGGTGAAGTTTTGGCTCATGAAGCTTATATTTTTGGAAAGAGGGGATCAAATATGACTTGTAGGAAAAAACCCCACCAAAATTGGCCAAACGGTTTGAGAGATATGGCCCTTTGAAGTTCAAGATTTTCTGAAACCGATTCGATCATAACTTGCCAACCACACATGGGAATTGAGAGTTCTAGGACTTTTTGGAAATGGGAGAACAAGATCTCCAACTTTCATGTTGGGCAAAAATTCATTTGAGGCTTGTATCAAAATGTAAGTTTGAGGATCAAGACTTTCCATTTATGGCAGGTTTCAGTTACAGGCCCAGTTTCCATTTTGGGAAATTCATGATCTGGCTTCAAATTCTTCCATGATGGTGTTTGGCATGATATATGATGACTATTTGGCCATGAATGAACTCTCACAAACCAAATCCAATCATCCAATCACTGATTAAATGGACAGTTGACCAACAGTTGACTTTTAGGATTTCTGTCTGATTGTGCATTGACTGATGACTTCCAAACCCTAATTCCTTGAGAACTTGACTTCAAATGATGTCCCAAGTTGTATGAACTCTTGATTTTTGATCATGGTGCCCAAATTCCACAAGAATGACCACCATCCACTGCTTTGACTGACAGTTGACCTTTTTTAGGGTTTTTGACTGTCTGGGCCTGAGCTGCTGACCTCTGAGCCCTTAACCCTTGACCAAAATACTTCAAATAGACCTCCAAGCCATGTGAACTTGTTGGACAAACCCCAAGGCCTTGATTCAATGAGAAATTCTTTTGCTTGCTTGGTTGACTGATCAGGAGATTAGTTTGACCTAATTCTTGATTGCTTGCACTTGAGGCAACTGGGAACAATGCAATGCTATGCAATGGGCCATGACATGCTATGACCTATTATGAAAATGTATGCATAATGGTAGGTGCAAATTTGAGGTGCTACACATGCAAAAAGATTTTAATTTTCAGGGGAACCTAAAAAATTTCGAATTGCATATAGTAGTCATACAATTACAGGAAGTAAAACAGATAGAACCAAATAACGGAAAACAATTTTTTTATTCAATTAATGAAGAATAAAAAGTAAAATTTATTACAACTCGAGAATCTGCTCAATGAGCTACAAGAAGATCAACTCTAATTCTTCCAAATACAACTCAACAAACAAACACAAAATGGAAAATGACCCAAGGAGTGTTGTGGGGAAACATATCATCGTAAGCCTCCTTCAACAATCTTGGGAGATCTTCAAGTGTGTGGTCGACAAGCTTGGCCAGGGGTGCATGCCTATCACTCCAATATTGCGCACTCCAATATAAGGCCTTGAAAGAATGCTTCTTTCTGATCTAGAAGGACTTGAAGATGACGAATGTGTCTTTCCCAATGGGTGGCTTCTTACTTGAGTTGATTTGTACCTTCTAGGTTTTGGTGTGCTTGGCCTTTCAAATCTCTGACCTCTTTGAAGACCTTATCAAGCTCATCTTGGTGTTGAGAGAGAGACTTCGCTAACTTCTTAATCTGATCTTGTTCATTCTTTAGCTCCTTCTTGCAGTCCTTTAACTGGTCTTAGAGTTCTTTAAGTTGGGCTTGGTAGTTTATATCCATCTTGTTGGCCTAATATTAAGCTTCTACGAGTTGTTTCTTTTTGGCAGAGAGACTATCATAGGTTCCTTTCAGAACCTCACCAATCTTCTTTCTCTTGTTCTGCTCCATTTGAACTTCTTAAACTTCTTTGAATGCTCGTTCCCTTTTTTGATTAAGGTTGAGCTTCAAGTTTTCCCTCTCTAATGTGAGCTTACCAAGGTCAAATCGGAGATCAACATTCTCCTTCTCTAACTCCTTCATAGTCTCCTTGAATTTATTCACTTCATAGACAGAAACAACAAGGAGTCTAGTAGGCTTGAGACTCATAGAAGGTTCCCACAGATACGGAAACTTGATAGTCTTGACCCTTGATCTAACCCAGACTGTATATGGTGCCAATGCAATGCAATTCTGTTTACCCAATTCCTTCTTCCCAATACAATGAATCTTGCCCCAACCACAGCATATTCTCTTTAGTATCTCATAATCCTCAACCCCTTCAGCTATAAGAAATTCTTCCAACTGTTTATCTTCAGGCTTCTCTTTTAACGGATAACCCAACTGGCAAAGTGAAAGAATAGGATCGTAGTTGATTAATCCACCCTTGGCGCTAATAAGAGGAACATTCTAGAAATCACCACAACTAAAAATAGGCCCGACCTCATCATAATCACGACTATACCAAACTATATCATCGGCATTCAAAGACATCAATCTCAGACCACTTCAATTCTCCAATGTTGTTAGTAAAAGGCCATTTTCTTGGAAAATGGGTTAGAATTCACTTGTGAAGTAAATGAATACAATAATTAGTCGTTCCACCCTTCTTCTGGTTCCTCCAATGGAAGGAGAAAAAGATATCAACTAAAAGATTCGGTACTGGATTTTTGGAGGTAAAAGTAGTAATAACAACTTTGTTAGTGAAGCCTTCAATGTTTGGAAAAAGCACCAAACCATAGATAAAGGGTAGCGAAGACGGAATAGAAAGCATACCAGCTTCCACTATTAGCAAATAACGTGGCCTTCTCCAATAGGAACTTTGAAGGAAACCCTCTGACGTTACCCTTGGTCCGAAGATTAGATTCAACCAACTCCTTCTTAAGATGAAGGGCTTGAGCAATCATAGTCGGTTCCAGAAAACAACCTGCACTCATATAGGGAACTTGATCTCTGACTAGAATATGAAGGACGTGAGAAAACTCCTCTAGTGTGGGAGCCAGAAGGAAATCCTGAAACGTGAAGCAGTGCAAAATGTGATCATAGAATTGGGCGTAGGTAAGAACTAATCATGTATCCTCCTTAGGAAACAGAACCCCAATAAGTTACCATACGCCTCTTAAATTCATTCATGTGGTCACTGATCAAAAGAGCCCCAAGCTTCTTCAGTTCATCAATCTTAGAATCTCTGAATTTGTACTAATATGTGTTTCTTCTGTCGGACTTCTCCATAATTGGATGAACTACTACGAATGACAAAATGAGGATTCCCTGAAAAATGCACATGCTAAAAATCAAATTTAATATTATGCAATAATGATATATGATGTAATGAGATGTAACATCGTAGATTTAAAGTTTCGGCATATTCTAGATAATTTGTACATTCTGCTTGATGTAGGGTAAAAGGTTTGACGTATACATGAGAAATAAAGTACGTAGGGTCTTGGTTTCCTGCAAAAACCTAATATCCCCTCACAGGTATGTACTAGTCTTCAAAGGTAACCCAAAAAAGATCCCTTGAGTCATGGACCCAAATTGAGATACCATTGCTTGAGACGAATGACTCGCCGGACAATGATGCTCCCAAAAGGATCTAGTCTAGGTGTGGTGTCTCGTGTCGACCATGTTCGAAGACTAACTCCAAGTAGGTCAAAACGACTCCAGTCATAATACTATCATGTGTTTATGCTCAAGCTCGGGTGTAGAGCTTCTCTCACGTAACAACATCCTAACCCAAAAACAGTAAATACACAGATATCCAGAATATACAAAATATGAATATTTAAAGCAATAAAGGAATGGAATAAATAACATAAAGATATGTCAAGTAAAATCATAAAGATAAATACCCAAACATACAAGGAAACAAACAAAACTGGGCTTGACTCCCACTGGAAAAAGCAAGGACTCCCCAACAGAGTCGCCAGCTAAAGACCCGAGCACATCGCATGCTCGAATATACAATATAGTCGCCATCCAAATTTATTTATTCCCGAAGGAAATGGAAAATATCGATAAAACTTAGGAGAAGAGAAATAGGGTAAGGAAGTCGGTTATGCAAAGGGAAGGTATTAGCACCCCTCACATCCGTATACTCAACGGGAACCATTTTGATTGTTCTTTGCTCGGATGGGTGTTATTATCTAAAGATTACTTGAAAAAAGAAAGAAAAAAAGGTTTAACTTAGGGTGCTTGCTGAGGATTGAGACCCTCATACTTACGTATCCCTATAGTGCAATAAGGAAATCTGAGCTCTATAGTTCATGGAACTAAGACAGAAAAAGAAAGGAAGACTCGATCAAAGTGGTGTTTAAACTGGACAAGAGATATAACTGGTGTCTAGACGAAAGAGAAAAGGGAAAAGTGATATAAAGTTGATTGAAGTGAAAAAGTAGTGTAAAGTGATAGAGAATTGATTGAAGTTAATAAGTGGTGTAAAGTGATAGAGAATTAATTGAATTAGTGTTTAAATCTAAGAAGAAACTTGAAGTGGTGTTTAAATCAAATAGGTATGAAAGTGGTGTTTAAACCAATGGATAATAAGATAGTGGTGTTTAAATAAAAGGGGTATGATAATGGTGTTTAAACCAAAGCAATGATATTTAAACCAAAAGAGTGGTGTTTAAACTGGAAAAACGGTGTTTAAACCAAAGCGGTAACATGAATGGTATTTAGACCAATAGGTGGTAAGATTGTGGTGTTTAAACCGAAGGATTGGATAAGGGTGGTGTTTAAACTGAGGTTGGTGTTTAAACCGGAATGGCGGTGTTTAAACCAAAGGGGTTGTATGATTATGGTGTATAAACCAATAAGACTGAATGAAGGTAGTTTTTAAACCGGGTAGCGGTGTTTAAACCAAGGGAGAATTAAAATGGTGTTTAAAACAATAGGCTGGTGTTCAAACTAGAGAGGACTTAGGTGGTGTTTAAACCGAGAAAGTAATAAAGTGGTGTTCAAACTGAAGAAAAAGGCAAGAATTGTGTTTAAACCAATAAAAGTAGTAAGGGTGGTGTTTAAACTGAAGGATCAGTGTTTGAACCGGGAAAATGGTGTTTAAACCAAAGCAAGGAGACAAAAGTAGTTTGAGTGAGAAAGGTTGCTTGTTGTAGTGTTGAAGCAAAAGACTTGTCAATTGTTTGATTTGAATTACACTAAAGTCTATGAACAAAGGTGAATACTTTGAATAACTGAGACCTACGCCCCCTACTCAAAGGTACTCTAGACAAGGGTATGAATGACCCCTCTCATCATTCTTTGTTGCTTAAGGCTCGTGACATGTAATTCTCATCATGATTGGCAAGTGTTAATACTGGTTTTGCTTATTGATCTGGATAATACAATGTTACTTGTGAAGAAGGGGACTTGACAATCATTTGATTCGAATTGCACTAAAGTCTATGAATGAAGGCGAATACTTTGAGTAATTGGGCCCTACGCCCTATACTCAAAGGTACACTAGACAAGGGTAGGAATAACCTCTCACATCATTCTTCGTTGCTTAAGGTTCGTGATGCATAATTTGAATTGTAATTGACAAGTGTTGATATAGGCCATTTGTTGTGCCTGGAACAGTGCTCCAGTCTTCAAAGTTTGGGTGTTCCTTGAAACTTTGCATCATGCCTTATACTGGAAATTGACTTGGATGATAAGCAAGGATGTAATCATATCAAGTGACCAAGATCACTTGACTAGATGTGGGCTTAAGTAGAAGTGAAATGATAGACTGATCAAAAGTTGATTTTTGTCAATTCATCATGGCATGTATCAGGATGAGCATATGGAGTTCAAAACCTAAGGGGCAAAGTATCATCATGCATAGGTTCTACAATTAGTGTATGTCAAGGATTTATATGGATCAAACCCTAAGTTGAAAATTAATTCAAAACCCTAATTAATTTCTAATTAAAGGTTCACTATATTATAAAAAGTGAATTAAAACACACTAAAAACTAAGTATTAATTTCCTAAAAAATAATTTGCATGCAAAGTGTCTAAAAAAATATTAAATCTAATTAAAAGAATAAAACAAGTAAAGAAAATGAGCAATTAAAACAAATAGGAATAAAAGAAGAAATAAGCAAGTAGGGGTATGCATAGTAAGCTAGGGGTCTGCCAAGTAGACAATGGGCAAAAGCCCAAAGCAAGGGCCCAATGTTTCACTTCAGTCAGGAAGGGGATGCAATCTGCATTTTAGAGGTAGAGGCAGTGAAGGGAGTGGGCTTGAGGCCCAAGGCGTAGACATTTTAAAGAAAATTGAAGGAGATTGAAGGAAAATGGAAGGAGAAGGTAAGAAGTTGTGTGAAAAATTATGGAAGGGTGATGATGTATTTATAGATGAGTGGTGGAGCAATAGCCACATGCATTGGTGCATACATATAATGCACTATGCATGCGTCATTGCATGTGACGCCTACACATATATGCGTCATTACATATGACGCCTTCACATGCATGCGTCATTGCATATGGCGCCAATGAATTACATTTTCATTAGATGCGTCAATGCAACTGACGCCTAGGTGAAATATTTTTTGAAAAGTAATTATTTTGGTAAATATTTTTAAAAAATGGTTATTTTAGATTTTAATTAAAAAAAGGTTATTTTTATTTAAAAAATCCAAACCATATCTTCACCTTTCATTTTAGAATTTTGCTAAATTACAATAAATCATTTTAATTCTCATTAATTAAAATAAAAAACTTACTTATCAAACATCACATCTACACAAACCCACGTGATGATGCTACTAAAAAGGTGGTTTATTTTTTGTTAATTTTATTTTTTATTTAATTATCACTATTATTATTTTAAAAAAATCGTTTCGAATCTTGAGAAGTAGAAGTAAGTAACATGCAAATAATAATATATTAATACAAGTAAAGTACGTGTTAATTCAATTTAATATATTTATGCAGGTGATGTTAATAGACGATTATGTATGTAAAATTTATAATAAAAATAATAGGAATTAAAACAAAAATAAATAAATAAATGAACCAGACGACAATGATAAAGAGATTATTTAATAACTAGGTTAGATATTTTAATTAGTGTTTTAATATATTAGGTATTATTATGTTTTAGAAGTTTCTTAGGTCTTTAGGATTTTACCACATGGATGATTATTGAAAATTTTATATATCAACTGTATTGTGTTAATTTGAACATCAATAAAATCAAATGAATCTTATTTTCTTTTTATTGTATCTTCTTATTTCTTAGTGTAGAATTTTACTGCATTTTTATAATTTAGCAACCTAGCTTTCTAATTAAAAATTGTTGTGATGTTAATTGTGGTTGTCATATTGTCTGTAAATTAACCATAATTTATTCTTTATCAGAAAATTGGTGAATAACAATATCAGTATTGTCGCCTAATAGTATCGTTTTATCGCGACGGTTTTTACTATTGCGAAACTTTTTTTAAAACTCTAAGTATAAGTATTTTAAACTAAAATATAATTAATTAAAATGATTTTAAAAAAAGTTATGCTCGAAATAGAAATTGAATTACCTACTATATAAGGTGTCTTTTAGTCTATTACAAGATAGTACATTTACTTCAAAAGCAAGTAACTATGGAGCAATGACTTATGAAACAAGGAACAATATTCAGAATGTAACTAATTGAACCTAATTGTGTGATTAACTAATAATAGTTTGTTAGGACAATTGATAGATGATTTAAAGCTATTTTACGATAAGTGATTAAACATATTTCTAATAGTGCTTACTAAATTCCTTTATAAATAACATTGTTATCTTTTGATAAAATAATTCAATGAAGTTTCCATTTTCTAAGTATTTTACCAAGTTTCATATATATTGTATTAGTCACCATGTTTCACACTTCATTCTTCTAATTTTCTGTTGAGATTTCTTGATCCTTTTCATCAAAGGCTTTAGAATTTAATTGCGAATTTATCCATTCATTTTTTTTTTCTTTACTCATTCATTAAGAACACATTGTATTTGATTTCTTTTTCTTTGTTCATCATCGAACTTATTCATTATGCCTCCGCACGCACGCTACTCCAATTATTCATCATGTTGACATAGATTCTATTTACTATGTTCATCCAAGTGAAGGTCTAAATTCAATCACAATCAATCCAAATTAATTGGATCGAACTATCTTACTTGGAGAAGATCAATGCAAAGACCGTTGGATGCAAAAATAAATAAGATTTGATTCATTGATGATTTATTTAAAATACCTCTTCTTCTTGATCTTAATTGATTGCAATCGAAAAGATTCAATCACTTGATACATTTTTTGTTGTTAAGTTCTAATTCTTATTAGTGGTTCTCCAAAGAAGGTATGATTTGCATATGTTTAATTCGTTTTTTCATCAACAACTTAAAGTAATCATCCAAGTCAGTTATGGATTATTTTATTGAGTTGAAAGGTTTATGGGAAGAACTCCATGAGCATTGACCTCTACCTATTTATACCGGAATTCAATAATATAGATGTTGCACCATGCAAAATGATTGAAATTATAGGCATTATACTGGGATAATTTAGTTTTTTTCTAGGAAAAAGTAAACCAAAGGGAGGCGAGATAAACTAGTTATAAAACATGGAGATTGATGTGTCCTAAGGCATGAGAACCTCCACCAAAAGGAGTATCTACATTTTCCAAAAGAATAGGGATGATAATGGTTTCCATACTACTAATAGAGGGTAATAATCACTCCTTAGGTCCAAAAATTCAAGCCCAAGAAACCCTTGTAATTACCTCAACAATAAAGAGGATAAGGGGCAGTGAATTTCCCAAAAACCACATAGATACAAGGTTTCTCACCATCTCGAATGAGTTTGATCTAACACCAACAACAACCCTGCACAAATAGGGGTTGTCACTCATTATACTTTTAGCAAGTACAATTGACGTCCACTATGAGGCTGGTAAAACTAACATGGACCACACTCGTTATTGTTCACCTATCACTTTTCATCACCTTCTCTCACTATAAGAAAAAATGTGTTTTGCATCGGCCAAAACCCCTCGCTAAAAAGGGAAAAAACGACGTTAAAGGTTATTAGTGTCGGGGACGGGGTGAACACCTCAAAGCTAGGAGTAAACGATAGCTTTCACCCAACGCTAATTTTAACGTCGGCTCAATGAAACTCTAAAGGGACACCAATACACAAAATTCGACACTAGATTACAAACATGCTCAGTATTAGCATCAGCCTTAATCGACAAAATTGTGTTTTGTGTATTTATGTAGCGTAGGCCATAGGTGACACTATTTACTATATAATCATGTAGTGTTGGTCTCCAATGACGCTAGATTGTTACATGTGTTTAAAAGCATCAGTCTGCATCAACTCTAACTTGTTACATGTGTTTATATAGCATTGGTGTAGGCCGACACTAGATGTAAGTTTTTTTTATTAATTCTTCGAATGCTTCAAAATCCATTTAAAAACTTGCTTTTAAAATCTGTTTTCACATATCCATATATAGACAAATATTGTTCTAACATACTAGTCTATCCATTTATGGTTAGAACAACATAATTCCAACTACAATTCAACTAATCCATATGTCTCCATAAATTACATACTCAATGGTTAAGAGTTTAACATCCTCAAATATATAAAATAAATTTAATAAAAAAAACTTGTATATCCACTTTCAAAAGAGATGCACGACTATGACTCCTCTCAAATATCTCTTCCATAATAATCTTCTTATATTGAATATAGTAAAAACCATCCTCTCTATAAATTGAAACCACCTCTTTGAATATTCTTCTGTCTAGAAGAAGGCACAATATATAACCAAATTGAAGTACATAATATAACAAATAATTAAACCAAAATCAATAGACTAAAAATCTAAAAATGCTATGTTTCTTTTCCTCTTATCTTCGACAATACTATTGTACTATGTTTAGCACTTAAATCAAAAACATATTGTATCACTTTTCACAAGCCCAAAATTGAATTACAACATGATCAACACACGTAAGCAATAAACATGATCCAACAACATAGATAGCTTATTAAATGCTTAGAATAATGTGCAAAATCATCGAACAAGCATTTGATAGCGAATTTACATGAAAACAATATTTTAGAGCAAATATAATAATAAAGGATAAACATGAATTAGAAAACTATAGCAAGACATCAATTTTGATATGTATCCAAGAGTTGTTTAGTCACCTATCAAAAAGTTACTTGCTTAATAAAGTTGGAACTCAAAAACAAGTTTATGAGTAAATCATGCACTGATGCAACTGATTTAAAACTTGTTTCATCAAGCTACACCACATGTTTAGTATAACAGTAATAAACCTAACATTCTGTCATCAATTGAAGTATCCAAATATTCTCAAATCTTACCTCCATGACCGATCTAAATCAGGCAAAATCAACTGAATGAAGTGCAACATACAAACTTAAAAACATAGTCAACAACATTAAGAATGATCCTTGGTGAAGAAAACATAGTGAAGAAACGCAAACCAGTTACTGAAAGACCATAGATATGATTATAAGCATGTGTAATTTCTTTCTGCAATTGTCAATGTGATGTGTTTAAATTACCTTTATGTGTTGTGAATGAAACTAATCTTTTGATCGATTTATGGTTCTTTACACATGAACTTATATTCTTTGTGCAAGTGAGAGAAGGTCACGGAGAAGGTAGTGCGGCGGAGATTGAGAGAACATCTCAGCTGTGATTTCTTTCAAACTTCTACTGTTAATCCTTGGTGGAGTTGTTGTTAGTCTCTCAGGCCTATTAGTTAATCCTCCACCACTAACATCTTTTACGTCGGTTACTTCAGGAAATGGTGTCAAACATGTATTCATTTTGGTATACCTGAAATGAAAATGTGGATAAACATGTGGATTAAAGAATCTCCGGTTTTGAAAAGATGCATTAAACAAAGAAATTAGATTATACAACTCAAACTCTTTATCATATAAGTGGTTTTGGAATCACTGCCAAACTCTATTAGGCAGCAAGCATAATTTGCTTTTCATTTTTTACTCTAAAAAGAGAAACTGCAAAAGGCAAAATCAAAATCATTAGCACAAGTAAGCATAAATTGATTTATAGTTTTATTTTTTAATTTTTAATTTTAATTTTATTTGATTCTAAGAAAATGATTTGGGTTTTATCTAGTTTAATTTTTATTTAATTTTATTAATTTAAAATAAGAAAAAGGAGGCAAAATAAAGATACCGGAAAAAATTAAAAAGGAGGCAAACGAAAATGAGGGGATGAATTTTTTCGCACCAATAGATTTATATTAGCGTCGACTATGACCGCCGCTAGTTAGAAAAAATGAATAAATAATAAATTAGATGCTTGCGTCTTAGCATTGGCATTATCGCCGCTAACATTTAAATGAATAAATACATTAAAAATAAGAATTGCATTAATGTGTCAAATGAAAATTGTTGGGGGAAATGAATTAGTCCAGCGCTTTAATAGAATTACATTAATGTAGGTCACGATCGTCGCTATTATTTCAATAAATAATAATTAAATTAACAAATAAGTATAGAATGGATTATAACAGTTCTTTTATGAAAAGAAATTGTTGTTTGGACAAATAATTGTAAAGGTTTGTGAAGGTGGTGTCTGGCCCAAGGAGGTGGTGTCTGGCCCAAGGAGGTGGTGTCTGAACCAAGAATGAGGTGTCTAAACCAAGCATAGGTGTTTGAACCAAGAGTGAGGTGTCTAAACCAAGAATAGGTGTTTGAACCAAGAGTGAGGTGTCTAAACCAAGAGTGTTGTAGGGGTTTGCCTAAACTCGAGGATCACGACAAACATAGGGGTTTTTCTAAACCAGGGGATTGACAATGAAAACATGCAAGAGGGTTTGCCTAAACCAGGGGATTAACAAGGCAAACATGCAAGAGTATAGGTGTTAAAACCAAGATGTGTTGCGTTGGGTCTAAAGAGAATGGTGTTTTTGATGTTGATTGCTATGGATTTTAATCGAATAATGAGTGTTGAAAATTATCTTGATTTGAATTGCACTAAAGTCTATGAATGGAGGTGAATACTTTGAACAACTAGGTCAGACGTCCCGTATCCAAAGATATTCAGAATAAGGATAGGAATACTCCCTCTTATTCCTTCTCCGCCTCTTAAGGCTCGTGGCGCACAATTCGCATCATAATTATTAAGTGTTTTAAGTTTATTTTGAGAAAAGAAAAGTTGTAGTTTTCATAGGATAAGTTAAGGGTATGATTATAAGAAAGGGAAGAGGTATCAAAGAATGGGAATGAGACTTGATGTTGTCATGTCTTGATGGTTACTTATTTCTTGGATTTTGAATGTGCGTGGAATTAGGATTTGACCTAAAGGAGCATGTAGTGCAAGTCTTAAGATCTAATTTAAATTAAGTGACCAAGGGACTTGTGATCACCTAATTGAATAAAAACCCTAAGGGATCATGCCATTTGTTTTGAAAGTCATACTAAAAGTCCTACAACTATTAATCTAATTAATTGATCAAAGCATGTTTGAACAAATAATCAAATCAACAAATGGGATCATGCCAAGAATTAAGTTAAGCCACATATATCAAGATCATAACACTATGATGAAAAAGTCAAAGAAAGGAAGAACAAAATTTATTGATAAAAATGTAATCCTACTTTGCATTAATTCTAACCTATTTATTAATTATGGATTTTAATTATAACCTAGAAAAATTAATTCTAGTTAGAAATAATAAACCCAATTAACTTTACTATTAAAATGCATTTTTTTAATGTGTTAAAAAATATTTAAAAAAATGTTAAGAATAATTAAGAGATTAGTTATACTCTGCCAGGGGGTGTAAAAGTGGAAAAGGGTGTGTGAGTAGTGTATATGTTGCAGGGCCCGTGTGGTTAAGCACAAATTCAATGTTGCTGATTGGATTCAGCAAGCTGGGGATTTACTAGCAAAAATTAGGGTGCATGGAGTAAAAGGATTTAGGCCTGGTTATTGAAGCCCGATGGAATTCAGAATGGGGAAAAGGGAGGTGAGGCTCCCTCGTTCGTTTCATCCATCCAGATAACTCCTCTTTCTCCCTCTCTCATGTCCTCTTCATCGGAATTTGCTTTGTCGCGTCGGAAATCACCTCTGGCGACGGCGGAGCCTAAAAGTGCCTTTAACCACCACCATTGACCTCAACTTTTCACCCTTTTCTCATCTCTGACCACCGTCTCTCATAAACATCACATAAATCCCTAGTTCTAAGCCTAACAGAGAAACCCTAAAAAGCTTACAAGAAAACTTATATCACCCATAGCCATGGATTCAAGCCATACCATTAGGGCTTTGGCTCAATGTCACAAGCTCTACAAAGTGGTAACAAGTATGAAAGAGATTATGAAGGTTGAAGATTCATACTTACTCATAGAGCTGAGGCTTTCTCTAGTCAAGGTAGGAGTTGAAGAAGATGGTTCAGAAACCCAAAGATATACAATTTCAGGTAAGAATATTGAACCCTAGATTTTGCAAATTCTTCTTCTTCTCCTCTTCTACTTCTTCTTTTTTAAACTCTTGAATTAGGGATTAGTTCGCAGGTTGTTATTATTGTAGAATGGATTAGAATAGGAACCATAAATAAGAACTTCAGCTATGGGATTGAACTGGTAGCATTGATGGTGATGAATATGAGGTTAAGCTCAGTTTAATGCTGAGTTTCAATGTGAAGCTCCCATCAATGGGGGGAAGAAGAGCTTTGGTGAGTTTGGGAGGTTGAGTACTGAAACTAGAAGAGTTTCTTTAGGATCATCGATGAGTGATCCTTAAGAAATGAAAAATGAGGTTTATATAGATGGAATGAAGAGAATTTGGAGGGAAATATAGTTATAAAATTATTAGGAATGGATCAATTCCCTTCCTTTGATGGTGATCCTAGACTAGGGTTTATCAATGGTGGGAATTCATTGATGGATTAGTTAGATTGTGTTAGTTGAGTGAAGAAAAAATTAAGGGATTTGTGTTTGTTTTCAATATGGAATCAGTGTAATAATGTGATTAAAAGTGTGTTTGTTTGAGGCTTAGAAGTTAGCTATGACTTGAAAATAGTTAGTTTGTTTTAGAGAGATCTTTGGACATAATGGGTAGTTAGCTAATTACCTTATCACACATGGAAGTGGGTTTGTTGGTGAGAGTTAGCAATTGATTAGTAGTTAGTGTAGACATTTAGTAGTTTGTTTAGTTGGTTATGCTAGTTAGTTATTGGCCATAACAGTCAGGTTAATAGTTTGTTAGTTGTTAGGTTAGATAGTTAACCAACTTATTTGACAGTTGGGGCCTGCAACTGATTTGGTCAGTTAGGGTTGGGTTTTGTTGGCTTGTAATTGACTTGGTAAGTTTGTAGTTGGAGCTTAGGGCAGTGATTTTGGCATGATGACTTGGTATCTAGTAGGTTAAGTTTACTATAAAGTTACTATGAATTTTTATGGTGATGGATGTATGATAAATTTTGGTTGTGTGAACTGTTAGACCATGGTTTTCTTATATGTGAATTGTATGTATATTGGACTACATGCTTGAATGACATGGTTTGATTTGAAATAATGGTGTATGTTACTATGTTATGAATGTGTATGTGTACTAAAATGGTAATGTGTGTGTATGGTGGCATGTATGTGTGGGATGTTAAACTATCATGACAGTTGGGTTTCACATTGCTCTTGTTGTATGGTCATGTTTCATTGATCCTTCTTGCCATAATGTAGGTTTTGGAATTATGTGATGGTTGTTTGTGCTATTGACTTGTGGAAGTTGTATAGGATTGGGCTTGAAAGTTGGTGTTGAGATAGCAATGCATTATGTTCATGATATGTGTTTGGATCTTGTTTTATAGCTTAGTTGCTAGATGTCATGACAGTGTATGCATTGAATTCCTTGAGACTTGGCATATGTGAGCTTTTCATGAGCATTGTGGTCTATTGTAACATGTTGGTTTGTGTCTTGGTAAGCATGTGGCCCAAGTGTTTATGCATGGCATTGTATGTTTGAATGTGTCATGATGCTAATATGGTTTAAATGTTGCAGGGTTGTTGTGCATAGAATGAAGTTTTGGTCATGGCATGTGAAGGCAAGTTGGACATGGGCAAGGTTTTGCTTATGAAGCTTGGACATGAAGATTTTGCATAAAGCTATGGTCATGGATGTTGGTGAAATTAGGGGTCAAGTTGCAGATGGATAGGTCTAGGATTAGGTGTGACTTTAGTCAACTGCTTGACCAAAACTCAAAAGTTAACCAAAAGTTAATTGTAGGTCAAATTTAGGATTTTCTTGTAGTTTTCATTTCTTAATTTTTAGCAATGTATTTTTGGTGTTTTATGATGAACTTTGACCTTGTAAATTGCTTGTAACTTATTTTCCAAGAAATAAACTTTTCCCTCAATTTTTCATAATTTGAAAATTTGAATTTTGAACCCTTAAATCCAATTTGAAATGCTTTAATCAAAAGATCAATCTCCCATCCATGGTTAACATATAAAGACCTTAATAGGACTTGGTCAACAAAAAGTCAACCTTCCATGGTTGACTTTGTTGACCAAAAAGTTAACCTTGTGTGAGTGGCTTCCAAATCTTCTTGTCCATGTTGTGTACCAATACCACCAATATGTCTTGACTATAATTAGAGATTCCAACACTTAGGCCAAGAAAAGTCAACATTCAAAGTTGATTTTGACCCAAAAAGTCAACTATAGCACAATGGTCCCACAAGCTCGTTTCATAAGTGCACGTAACAAGAAAACCCTAATCCATGAAGTTTAATGACGTCCTTAGCATAATTTAATATCTTGTACCATAAACAATAGGAATCGTTTGAGTTAATGATGTTACATGTGAATGCAAGTTTAGATGAATGATCCTAAGAGTGAATTATTAGGGTAAATGTATACATATGAATCATGAGGCATAAGTCATATGAAATGAAAATGAATAGGGCAAATTTTGGGGTATGACAGTGAATACATCTCAAAATAATCAAGTCCCTCAATTTGATTGTAGCCATTGGCTATCAATCTAGCCTTAAATCTCTATATAGTTCCATTTCCTAGATATTTAATCTTATAGACCCACCCACATCCAATTGGGTTAACATTTAGGGGTAAATCAACAATGTCCAAGTACATGTCTTATCAATAGCATTAAGCTCAACTTGCATCTCTTGGTTTCAACACTCAAAATTACTAGCTTCAGCATATGTATTTGGCTCAATATGGGATGTTAAGGATAGATAATAATGACATTGAAGATCAAAAAAACTAGAATAAGACATAAAGTGGGAAATATGATATAGTATACCTTCAGATTACTTGAATATATCTTGAGTTGCAGTGCAGATATAACTCGTAAATAAGATGACTTATACTTAATTCTTGAAGATTCGTGTAATGGTAATTGTGAAGTATTATAGTTAGATGCATGGTTATATATGTTATGGTTAGAAGACTAATGTGGAATGTTTGTGCTTCTGTCAGGTGAAAATTGAACTAGAATATGTGTCAATTGATCATAAATGATGGAATTAGCATTACTTGAAGCATGAGTTTGGATTAATTGGTTTCATGTCAAGGCAATTTGTAGATTGATCATGAGTTTGATTTGGTTCAATGTCATATGGAGGTGTTACCTAATCATAAGCATTACTCTATGAGTAAGTTTGCTGGTGGAGTCATGAAATTGGGTTGAAAGATAATATGTCCAAGAGTGAGTAACCCAAGGTTTTTGGACATTATATGGTCGTATCTATTCATGGAATGAAACATTTCTTGAGCTAAAAGTTTCTTTTGTACCAATATCAAGTCAAACATATCCCTTCATTTCAATAGCATATCCCATGAAAACTTATTTGATGCCTTTGGAATCTAGTTTGTTTCCTCGTGTGTGTAAGATAGAGGCCTATAATAATGAGCCAAACACTGCAAAAGAATTGATGTCATAAAATTTATCAAAGATATTTAGGTAAAGGGATTGATTTTGCAATACTTCTATTTGTACCCTATTAATCATAAAGGTAAGATACATGATAGCATAGGACTAATAGGTTTTATATAGTTTATCTTGGTAAAGTAATGCTCTTCCAAAAGAAAATGTTGAAGTTTTCTTTATACCCTCTCATTTGGCTGAGGTATTTCAGCACAAGATATTTGGTGTGTGATACCTTTTTGTGAAAAATAGAAATAAGAAATTTTTTGAATATGGTTGAATGAGTAAAACACTCAGCAACTGTGGTATTTATACACGCTATATAATTAATTACATATTATGTTTACAAGGAGAAAGAAATAATAGTCCAACTTCCTAAAAGCATGAACCTAAGACTTAAATGCTCATTTTAGTGGAAAACATACAATGTATGTTTTCTATTTCCAACACTCCCCCACAAGCTGGTGAATAAGTATCCTTCATTCTCAACTTGG
This sequence comes from Lathyrus oleraceus, assembly GCF_024323335.1. Lineage (NCBI taxonomy): Eukaryota > Viridiplantae > Streptophyta > Magnoliopsida > Fabales > Fabaceae > Lathyrus > Lathyrus oleraceus. The sequence goes on from NC_066579.1 coordinate 419,260,575, forward strand.
ATATAATTCGTTCAAAATGTGAGCTACCCAATCCTTTTTGGAGAATATCCACAAGTTTCCCTTGTGAGGAAACAAATGGGGTGCAAATCAGCCCATTACCAAGCTTATCCTTGATGAAGTGTCTATCAACCTCAATATGCTTAATTCGATCATGTTGAATTGGATAATGTGTTATACTGATAGTTGATTTATCATCACAATAGACTTTCATGGGTCCTTCCCATTTGATTTTCAAATCTTTTCTAAAATAATTTTGAGCCAAAGTAATTCACAAATGCCTTGTGCCATGGCTTGAAATTCAATTTCAGCACTAGAACGTGCTACTACATTTTGCTTCTTACTCGTCCAAGTCACAAGATTTCCTCCAAGAAAGGTGTGGTACCCTGTAGTGGATCTTCTATCAACAATTGAACATGCATAATCTGCATTTGTATATGCCTCAAGGGTTGTATTTCCATTTCTTTTGAACAAAATTCCTCTTCCTGGAGTTCCCTTGAGATACTGGAGGATTATATGAACTTCTTGCAAATGGATTTCTTTAGGACAATGTATGAACTAACTAACCATACTTACAGTATATACAATATCGGATCTAGTGTGGGACAAGAAAATTAATCTCCTAACTAGACCTTGATACATTTCTTTATCTACTGCAACATCTTCTTATGTATTACCCAATTTAATATGTGTATCCATATGAACGCTCGCAGGTTTACAAGTTGTTTTTCCCGTCTCTTTGAGTAAATTTATAATGTATTTTTGTTGAGATATAAAAATTCCTTTTCAGGAATGTGCCACCTCAATTCCCAAGAAGTACTTCAGCTTTTCAAGAGTTTTTATTTCAAACTCCTTAGCCAAACAATGACTTAAGATTTGTTGCTCTTTCCAATCATCTCCTGTCATTATAATGTCATCTACATATACTAACATAACTGTTACTCCCCTTTGTGGCGAGTGTTTGATGAAAGACGTATGATCCCCTTGACTTTTCTTGTACCTTGAAGATGTCATAACCTTAGTGAATCTTTCAAACCATGCTCGAGGTGATTGTTTTAGTCTATATAACACCTTTTTCAACATGCAAACTGTATTGTCAGACACAGTTTTTCCATACCTCGGTGGTACCTACATATAATTCTCCTCTTTAAGTTCCCCATGTAAGAAAGCATTTTTCACATAAAATTATTGTAATTCCCAACCATAATTGGCAGCAAATGACAAAATTACTCTCACTATATTCATCTTCGTAACCTGAGCAAATGTCTCTGAATAGTCAATTCCATAGATTTGTGTAAACCCTTTGGCAATCAACCTGGATTTATCATTCGATTGATCCATCAACCTTATATTTTTTGTGTACACCCATTTGCATCCAAGTAGCCTCTTTCCTTATGGTAAAGTCACTAACTCCCAAGTTCCATTCTTCTTCAATGCGTCCATCTCGATATTCATGGCTTGCTTCCATTTTTCATCAGACAATGCCTCAGAAACATTAGTAGGTATGGAAGTAGCATTTAGGTTTGTAAAGAAGGCTATATGGGTAGGTGATAATTTTTTATAAAAAAAAGATAGTTTGAAATGGGATATAAAGGATGTTTGGTGCATTTTCTGGTACCTTTTCTAATAGAAGTTGGAAGTTCTAAGTCATCATCTATAGTTTGGGTCATCATTTTATCTTGTAATTCAGAAGAATTAATTACCTCATTTGAAGGAGTCAAATCAGACTCTTGAACTTGTGTTGATTCAGGAATGGCCTTTGACTTTCTCATGTAAACCATATTCTTTCCATATCTTACATCCACTTTAGGTCCAAGTTCATCTACTGGTGTATTTGATTTATTTGACTCAACTCTTACTTCTTCGGCCTCAGATGGGTCTAGTACATGTGTGTTTAACTCAACACCAGAAAGATTGGGCATATTTGACTCAAAACTAGAAGAATTAGGTGGATTTGACTCGATACCAGAGAGATTGGGTGTGTTTGAATCATGACTAGAATGAGAGAGATTGAGTGTATTTGAGTCATGGCCGGAATGACCAGATGCATTTGAGTTAATACTAGACAGTTTGAGTGTATTTGACTCAAGACCAGAAAGATAGAGACTTTCAAGCTTATCTTCCTTAAAATTCTCCCCCTGAAGATAAGTTTGAGTGAAGTACGGTTCGTCCTCATGAAAGGTAACATCCCGCGACATAAAAAACTTTTTAAATGAAGGATGGAAACACTTATATCCCTTTTGAGTAGAGGAACATCTGACAAAAACACATCTTAGGGCTCTAGGGTCGAGTTTTTTTCTTTCTTAACTATGCACATGGACAAATGAGACACACCCAAAATTCTAGTTTTAAGATTACTACTTGTTGAAAAATTTGGATAGAAGGAAGAAAGAACATCCATAGGACTCTTGAACCCTAATACTCTAGAATGTAATCGATTAATAAGATATGTGCTAGTGATAACGGCCTCCCCCCATAAATATTTTGGAACATTTTGATGAAACAACAGTGCTCGGGTTTGGTATAATAGATGCCCATTTTTTCTTTTTGAAATTCCATTTTGTTGTGGTGTTTTAACACAAGACGACTCATGGACAATTCCCTCTTTTTGATAGAAAGAAGTAAGAACATGATTGAAGTACTCTTTTCCATTATCAGACTTGAGCCTTTTTGATATTTACTCCAAATTGATTTTTAATCATGTAGAAAAACTTTGGGAAAACAATACTAATATCGGACTTGTTTTGGAGTAAAAACACCTAAGTAACTCGGGTGCAATCGTCTATAGACGTAACAAACCACCTAGCACCTGATACATTTGGATTGGTAGAGGGACCTCAAACGTATGAATGAATAAGATAGAAGGGGGGAAGTCTTCTTTTGTTATTTAATGGAAAAGGTAAATGCTTATGTTTAGCAACCTTTCACACATCACAATAAAGGCTTTCAATATCTACCTTATTTAATAACGATAGAAACAAAACTTTAATGACTCCAATAGAATGATGACCCAATCGATAATGAAAAAGAAAGATTTTTTTTCCTTTTTAGAGAGTACTGACTCTGACATAAATGAGTGGGACAAGTGAACTTTTGTACACTTACCTCATTCTTCAAGATAGTAAAGGTCATTCCTTTATCTAGCACGTCCAGTCGTCTTTCCTAACTCCTTATCCTGAAATGTACAACAATCATTATGAAAAGTCACATTATAAGATAAACTGTTTGTAAGTTTTTGTATTGAAACTAGGTTAATGGATAGTTTTGGAACATGGATGACCCTTTGTAGGGTTATAGAATGATTTATTTGGATATCACCAATGCCAGCTACAGTTACAAGAGTACCATCAACAATAGAAATTCTTTTATTACTGAACAATGGGAATATGTGGAGAATTGTTTCGAAGAGGGTGTCATGTGGTCTATGGCTCCTGAATCTAATATCCAAAATAAGCAAGAAGGTGTTTCTGAGACATGAAATCCAAATGAGTGGAAGCTTGCCATAATACACCACACTGTAATTACTTGATGACTTTTTCATAATATTGGTCATAAAGGAAACAAAAACAACCACCAAATGTTTATGTATAAGATATCAAAGAAAACAAGATTCGATAAAAAAATTCAACCCAGAAAATGTAGGGACGTCGTCTAGTGTTGTGCAAACGATTGTTGAAAAATGTGCATAGGTGTACTGACGGTGGCAGAAAACTATATGAACGGTTTCCGAATAGGGTAGAGACAGTGGCTAGACAGACAACTACTGGAAGAAGTACAAAATTATGCAAATGGATGCCAGAAAGAACAAACAGTGTTTAATTGAAAAAAATTGACAGCAAGTGTACCCAGTCAAGATTTAAGGGTTCTGACAGCATAAAAAAGCTCAGTCATATCTCTAAATATTGATTAGTGGAAGTAGAGTCCCCTAGATTAGGAGCCCTGATGCCATGTAAAACATAGAAATAACAAATTTTTTGAATGTGCTTGAGTGAGTAAAACACTCAACAACTATGATATTTATACACACTATATAATTAATTATATATTATGTTTACAAGGAGAAATAAATAATAGTCCAACTTCCTAAATGCATGAATCTAAATATACATGAACCTAAGACTTAAATGCTCATTTTAGTGGGAAACATACATTGTATTTTTTTCTATTTCCAACACTTTTGAAGTATAAAATGTGGGCAACATCAATTCAGATTCATTATCAGTTCTGACTGTCTTAAGGGTGGTGTTATGTTGAGTTTATTTCATTGTGATAAAGTTCCGCACTTGTGAAGATACTTTAATCTTGTTTTTAAGAAGGAAAATCAACACAAATCTTGTATGTTCATCAAGAATTGTTATGCAATAATCTAGAACTAATGCAAATAATTATTGAAGAAGACTTGGAGGATCATGATTCAAAGAAAATATGAAATCTAGTTTGTACTAGTCGTTGTTCCAAGGGGGAGAAATTCACTCAATTCTTCTTGTTTTTTAATTTCTTTAAAAACTCAGAATTAGATCTTGAAAACAAGAATCCAAAGCTTCTGATAAGCCAACATCCATGATTCTTCTGGTATAATGACAAATTGATTATTGCTTTCTTTTTGTACAACCAAAAACATAAACTTTTTTAATTGGTGATAAAAGATCCACCAATAACACTTGAGTTTTGACAATTGAAAAAATTTGTCACTGAGATATTTAAAAAATGGGATAATTCGGTCTTCATGGCTATAATTTCGAAAATTTTGCATGGCAAGGCATTTACACCGGTGAATGGAGATACAAAGAGGTAAAGTTCGATGCTCATTGAGTTCTTTCCATAAACCTTTCAACTCAATGAAATAATTCATATTTTCCTTTGATGATTGCTTTAAGTTATTAATGGGAGAACGAATTGAACATATGCAAATCCTATCATATTTGGAGAACCATTACTTTAAGTCAATCCAAACATCAATAGTATTTTCATGAAATAACATAGTAGATGAAATTTGATCATAAGCAAAATTTAACAACCAAGAATGGATTAAGTGATTGCATTTTTCCAATTGCAATCGATTAAGATCAATAAGAATAGGTATTTCAACTAAACCATCAATGAACCAAAACATTCTTTTTTTTGCACCTAATGTTATTTGCATTGATTTACTCCAAGTGCAATAATTATGTTCAATTAATTTTGGATTGATTGGGATTGAATTTGGACCTCATTTGGATTAACATAGTAGATAGAATATGTGTCAATGTGATGAATAATTAGAGCAACACACCGAGGCGTAATGAAGAATGACTGATGATAAACAAAGAAGAGGAAATCAAGAACAATGTCACTACTACAAAATAGATCTTTCGTAACATTAAATTACAATTGTCTGTCTGTTAATCGTGGTAATACCTCATTTTTTGACGTGCTTTGTTTTTATATATTTACGAAAAAATATTGCATTACGGTCAAACTAATTAACCGTGAGTATACATTCATGGAATGACAGGGTTCGAATCCTAGCTCCAATAATTTTCTACTTTTTCGTTACAATGAGTGTTGTCCTTAATATATATATATATATATATATATATATATATATATATATATATATATATATATATATATATATATATATATATAAAATTAAAATTAAAATTAAAATATCTATCATCACGGTTGTTAATGTCAACCGTTATGAAAGGTGTTACATTTATCATGATTTTTGAATACGACCGTGTTGAAATTGTTTACTCATATATAAGCAAATTAGTTCTCGCTTCTTTACAGTATCGTCATATATCTCACTACAAAACCCTAACACGCATTTTCTCTCTTCTTCGCCGTCATTAACTTTCCTATTCTACAATATAGCCTCAACCTTGTTCTCTGTATATAAATGTATTCTTCTTCTTTCTTATTCTCTCGTTTTCCTGTATGTTATTATTATATTTCACATGATTTTCACATGATTTTTTTCTTTTTCAAGATTTTGTGGGTTTTTTGTTGTTGTTTGTTGTTGTATGTTATTTTGAAAAAGGTTTGTTATCTTGTTCAGTTTCACATCCTTCTCTCAAGATGAATAGTGGGAGCAAACTTGTCCAAGAGATTGAGGTTACAAAGAGGGTTATTAATATGTTGGAGTTACGGTTGAACAAAGTCAAGGAAGTTGAAGTTGTTAGGGATCACATTAGTGTTGTTGAACCTTCTGGTGGAACTGGCTATAAGAAGATTCTTTTCAAGAATGTTAATCATGAAAAGATAAGGAAGGTAAAGGCTATTGTGAAGGACCTAATAAATTTGGATGCAACTGATTCTAAATCAGATGAAGACCTTGAGAACTATGAAGACCTTGAGAACTGCATGAATTCAACTAGTCATGAAGATTGAAGACCTTGTTATGTTTCACATGATTTGTTTATTGGTTGTTGTTGTTGACAAATCTTTTTCCAGAGTCTCTTTTATTCGTGTATGTTTTTGTTATGTTGATGTTATTGTTATGTAAGTTGATAAATTTTTATTGGATTACAATGTACTGCTAGTTTATGCTAACATGCTATTTTTTTATATGGTATTTGTAGGATTACAATTGATTTGTGTTGCTAGGAAGAAAAAATACAAGAAAGGATGAAGTTGAAGTGAAAGATGCAAACTTGTGTGATAGACCTAGAATGACATTCATTCAAATTTAACACAAGTTTGCAGTTTTCTCCCCAGTTTCATCCTCCTTTCGTTTTACAAGTTTGTCTTAATTTTTCAAGAACGGTTAGTTATCAAGTTCTCCCAATCTATTTTAATTAATTGAATTTTTTGTTGATAAATGTTGTTAGTGAGTTTGTTATATAATATGTGATTGCTTATTTCACTAACCACTTATTGAACTTGCATTCATTTAAATAAATATTTGAGATAATTATCAGAAATATTAAATTATCTTGAAAAATAACTTAGACGATTCAATGCTTCTCAAATTGCATGCATCTTATAATTCATGATTTCCTCTTTAGTCCATAGATTTTGATTCAATTCCACAAATTCTTCAAAACAATGATGATAAATGAATGTCAGTCTGAGTTTTTCACACAAAATTTAATGTTTGCAAAATATACCAGAAAAAAAAAAGGAAATCAAATTTTGTGTGAAAGACTTAGAAGACATCAATTCATCATCATTACTTTGAAGAATTTGAGATTGAGTCAAATTATATGGGTTAACGAGGAAATCATGAATTACAATATGCATGCAATTTGAAAAATATTGAACCGTTTAAGTTATTTTTCAAGAATAATTTAATTTTTCTGATTATTATCGCAAAATTCTATTTGAATGGTTGTATATGCGTAATGATGGGCGGGGAAAAATAAGCAATCTCATATTTTATAATAAACTATTACACATACCATCACGGTTGGAACAAATAACTGTTGGCAAACGATAAAACGCAAGAATGACATTGTTGGGATTCAAACCAATGACTTATAAATTATTTCACAACGATTGTCTTCTTTACTTGTTGTTATAAGTAGCGCGCTGTCTAACTTATAACCACGGTCACTTGCCTGTTGTGGAAACCAACATACATACAATCACACGCTATCTAACAACGGATATGAAACCGTCATTATGTGTGTTACGTATATGTCATTATATGTGTTTTTCGTAGTAGTGTGTGTTATTAACTAATAAGTAAAAAAAATCATATATGAACGGATAAAATCACAATTGAATTCGAAAACATTAATGAAAGGAATAAGAAAACTCCGTAAAAAATAAGAAGAATGAAGTATGAACCTATTTATAGAGGAGTTAGTGAAGACTTTTAAAACTATGGTCTAGCACCTATGATAGCATAACTTGAAATCATCTCTCAATTGTCCTAACAAACTATTATCAGTTAATTACACGGTTAAGCTCAGTTGGTTACATTGTCAGTATTGTTCCTTGATTGAAGACTAGTCCATTCCACTATGCTTTACCACATTGGCAAGATGTGAGAAGATTTAGTAGCCAGGCTGTGTGTTTTGGTAGATGAATGGAAGCAATTGCATTGCTTGCAGATTCTTGCACATAATAAACTACTAGCTGGCTTACTACGGTAGTGTACTGGATGGATGGATGGTGTATTTGACTAATTGACTCATTTCCACCAATAATTGTTCTCTTTAATGCTTGCACTAACTTTCACACGGTTTCAATTCTTCTTGTTTTTTTTATTTCTTTAAAAACTCAGAATTAGATCTTGAAAACAAGAATCCAAAGCTTCTCATAAGCCAGCATCCATGTTTACCGGCATCGGTTACTATATTAGACTTGTAATATGCTACTAATATAATAATGGATTCAGTTCAAATATTCACAATTATATTCTTATTGTAAACCATTATTATTTTGTCTAAACCAATAGTTTGTGACTATTATTCCCTCCTCTATCTTTATTATATATGATTTTGCATTAAAAAAATATTATTTTTAATGAAAATATTTTATTTAAGTGGTGATTATTATTTATTTTGATATAAATAAGATGTCATCGAAGATGACTAAACAGGAAAAATTATTTCTCAAAAAAAATAATAATATTGTTTTAGTTATGACTACTTTGACATTATATCAAAATTAAATTTATATAAAAAATTTAGATACAAAAATGGCTATTGTCATAAAAATGAAAATGGCTATTGTCATAAAAATGAAAAAACATAAAATAAAGGAACTTTTCTATTGACTAATGTCACAAAAATTCTAGGTCAATTAGAAAATCATCACCATTATTTCTTTGAAAATAAGACATATTTGTTATCATTTGTTATCATTTGCATTATTCTATTGATTTTTTTTTTGTCAAATAACCTAATTATTGAAATTTACCATTTTAAAAATAAATAAATAAGATATGATAAATTCAAACCTATCATTCTAAAATTAATTGTAATATAAACTTTATAAATTGTTGGACTCAACGTCACAACAACGGTCGTTTAGAGTTTCATTATTTTAGATTTTATGTTCATGATTTTAATTTAATTAATATTATTCATTTTACTAACACTAATTGTTTTAGGTTATATTTATAAATTTCACTTAATAATTTTATTACTATTTAATTTACTTAAAAACTAATCAATTTTATAAATCTATTGAATATTCATTTCTATATAATTTAATGTTATAAAAATTAATTAAATTTAGAAAAGCTTTAAACCTTATTGTTGTTAACTTTTAAAAGATATCATTTCAAATTTTGTTTACACCTATTAAGTTGTACAATACCAGCAAAATATAACAACACAGATATCCACCTAAATCGCATCATTTTTCAAGAAGATGCAAACTCATAATCAATAATTCTACAAATTGAGCAATAATCCAAACATTGAAAAATTACTCTTTCTTTTACTTTTTCTGCCACATATTCAAAGAATCTAACAAAACAAAAAAGAAAGGGAGAAGGAAGATAGAAAAAGAAAATGCAAGATTAAACTATATTGATCTTGAGGAGAATTCAAAATTTCACTCTTTCCTAACCTAAAGAAAAACATATGACATATATGAAAAAAAAAACATAACACTAACATTGTATAACACAAAAAAAACATCATTGAGTTTCAATATCTGAGATTTACAACACTCATACATTCTGTGTCGCATAACAATCACTTGCTAGATTTCGAATTTGCTCGCATACATATGTATGTAGCATTATTTGATCATAAGAGAAGGAATGGTTAAAAGGGTTTGTTTTTCTCTCCCAAACAAACGTTTCAATGCTTTCAATTGACTCACAACATGTCCATGAATACCAACCCTAGTTGCAACCACACTTGACATAATTCTCTTTCTTAGCCTCTTCAACCTCTTCCCAATCTTCACCTTCAACTTAGATATTTTTATCCTAAGACAAGATTGTTTTCGTCGAGAATTCGCTTGTTCCAACACCTTGTAGATTAAGAATTGTGCTCTTCTATGAAGTATTTCTTGAGGATCTTCTTTATCCATCTTTGAGTAAGAGTATGATTTCCTAGAAAGAGCCATTTTTTTCTTCCTCTAAGAAATTTAAGAAAGAGGAAGAGGTAGATGTGGATGTAACAATGTGGTTTATGGTTATTATATTTATATAGTATTATAGATTTTTGAAGTAAGATTTATAGTATTTATTTTTAGGGGGTGGTGCAAAAAAATATATTAATGTAGGGTCATTCTAGGATGTCATAGGGTGATGAAGAAGATCATGTGCACCAATTATGTGTAACAAATAATGGAGTTTATTAATTTGTGCCTCTGAACTGGCTTACATCATTTAATTTAATTTAATTTAATTTAATTTAATTAATTAATTCATGTCTAATAGAACCTGCCTTGGAAAAACATAGATAAATTTATAACTAGTGACACTGCCACCTCAAAATGTAGATTAATTTTGTGAGTAATTTGTACTTTTTTTATTCTTTGTCTTTTGGCATCTAAGTAAAACCAGCATGAAATGTGACAAAAATTATGTGTAATTTATATTATCCACTACTCTTAAAGTTCGCTACTGATATTTTTGGTGTTTAATTGGTTTTTGTTAGGAAATGAAAAGCTTAAATTTTGTATGTGAAATTTTGTTGTGTATCAAGTTATCATCCAATTACTTATGGCATGTTATGTTTTTATATTAATTTTAATTTGATAAAGTAATGACATCATTGACCTCTATAATGCTAATTTAAATAAAGGTTTGACCACAATAATTCGATATAATACTAACTATAGTACTTGATAAGTTAGACTTCCCCTCTGGCCTCTCCCTCTCACCTGGTTCTTGACCTACAAAAATTTAATAAATATTTCTTTGAATATTTATCAGTTCATCAAGTCAATACAACAATTATTTTTTAAATTAGAAAGATTGATAGTTTAAGATTTTTTTTTTCAAAAGAACTGTTTATTTTAATGATTAAAGACTAATTTGATCTAATAAAAATAGTTTACTCATAAATATATATTTAAACTTAATTAATTTTAACCTCTCATAACTTAATTTAAGATTTTATTGTACTCTTATATAATAAATATTAATTTTTTAATTTTTTAAAAATTATTTTGTTAGTGAATTTAGTTTAATTTTTAACGATAAATATTTAAGATTGAGTAATATTATTGAGTGACCATCACTATTTTTTTTAATTAATCATTATGTTCTGTTTGAGAATCATAAATCAATGCAGTTGAAAAATGGATGATCTTGAAGGGTGGTTCTGATATGCGGGATAGAACTACATGGTTAATCCTCAATGCCAAGTCAACTTAAGATTCAATACGAGTATAGTAAAAATTGGAGATCATATATTGTATCTTGCTCATAGTGTGTGAACTGATTTATACTTTGGGTCAAGTGGAGTGGATTTGAGACTGATTGGGCCTTGATCATTTAGGCCTTTGGCCGGTCCAGGACAGTTGTCCCCAAGATTTTTCCGGGCACTGAAGGAGTCGGGGAAGCCTTAAGTATCATTGTTCGGCCTCTAGACGTGGTCTGATGTGGAATATAACTAAAACGTTTGGGATCAATTTTTGAAAATTAATGGTGAACAAACGCATTTAATGTGGTTTCATCATTGAAACGTTTCGTCACCCTTTTCAGACACGTGCAATGATGTAACCAATTAGGGTATGATGTTGTTTATATAGTGTTTGAATGCACTCGAGTTAGTGTGTATCCATTAGTAGAAATATAGTCATTGATCTTGTGATTTCTTTCCATAGTTAGTCTGATCTTTTCTATTTGAGTCATTCTACCCAAAAAAAAATTGCAATCAAGGGTTTATTTGCTTACATCCGATCAACCTTTGGTTCGACCCCTTTACTCTAGTTTGGGGCGACTTCCTGGGGCATTTTTACTGGTAAAGCCTCTCACCATCGCGGCCCATCTCATTTTCTACTATATTTATCTCGATTATCCTCGCTTCTATCGAATTTTATATCCAAAGTATCGGTCTAAGATCCACCTTAACCGAGATGTTCATTTCTATTGTACAAAGTCAGTTTCTCTTTCCTAGGATGGGATGACAATGAAGGAGGAATTACAATCTTGGTTTCAGGGGTTTGGCTATGAGGAAGGGTTCGACCCTGGTGAAGTGCCCCCTGCCGAGGTGAAAAAGAGAATGATTGACACGCATGATATCTTGAGTGTAGTTATCCAAGAGGAAAGGAGAAATATTTTTAATGAGGGCGGAGTATTCGTGCTTTTTTTAACATGCGTGATTGCATTTTACAAATAGCATGGACAAGGTAATCAAGTTAAAGTTATTTCACAGTCTTGCAAATGCTCAAGGTATTCAAATTATGGTGAATACTGGGACTTCTATCTTTGTCTCTACTCCTCTAGCGAATACAGTTCCTGTTCTTGCCCCTTCTCCTACCCCAGATATAAAGGCTTCTGCTTTTGATCCCAAGGTGGATCAACTTGTGGACATTGCGGCCACTTTTAATAGTGGAAAAATCAACCCCGCCTCTGGTCTCGGCAAAAAGGGCCTAGGATGAGGAACAACAGTCCCCGGACTGAGGGTTCTCCAAAACGGTCTGGCTAAGGGTAACGCTTTTGGTGAGGTAACTCCCTTCATGTGGGTGCCAAATGCCTTTTCTTCTAGGCCTCCTTAGACTCATGATTATGCGGTGACTAATGTCTTAACTTCGGATTTATCCTTCGTTCAGGAACTCTTTGAGAGAGATAAGATGAAACTGACTTCTGAGCTTGCTCACATCCTGTTCAAAGTTGCTTCTATCTTCTCTTTTGTCTTTGTTGGATGGGAAGATGTCCTGGATCCGAATAATCCCTCCAAGTAAAGGGATACTTGGAAAGGGAATGAGGAAACAATGGAATTGAGGTGCCTTACTCTCTAGAAGGAGCTTGTTACGCTGCACGGGGAGGTTAAAGACATCAACTCTTTGCAAGAGGCATTGGAAATACATGGTTTTCCTTTTGTTCTGGTTGCTCATGTGACTGGGCTAGAGGGTTCCCTCGAGGATGAGGAGAAGCGGTATTAAGTTGCTTTTCATTTTGCTTAGGAGAAGACCCGTCAAGTGGAGAAGCACCACACCAGAAAACCCTTCTTGAGCAAACCTAGGCCCATGTAGAGGCCTTGAAAGCTCTCTAGGACGAGGTGGAAAGTTTAAAGCGGGTGCATAGTGACTCTCTTCAACGGATTATGCAGGATGTGCTCTAATTCTGTAAGTGAGTTATTGAATATGTGATGAGGCTCTGCCTCGATGCTATACATTATGTCGAAGGTCTGAACCTGTTCAAGTCTTCTCCCGGGATAACTCAAGAAGGTGGCCCTGGTACCTCTCCCTTGCCCCCAAGGCTAGGCTCGTATTGAAGTGGATGTCTCCAGGCTCCACCACTTACGCCCTTGGATTATCTATATTTGAATAGGGTGCGCCAACTATACAGAAATGTGTTTAATATGCCTCAGATGATTAGTCATGTGAGGTAAGTGTTTGAGTCGTATGATAATCACTAAAATATGTTTAGTTTGTATTGGATACACAATTGGGCATGGAATGTGTTTAAGTCATTATTAGAATTGCATAAATGTGTTAAGTCTGTATCTGATACACATTCATGTGGTTCATGCATCGCAAAAATAAGATAAGTTTGTATCGGGTATGCAACCATACATGGAATGTGTTTAAGTCGTGTCAGAATCCCAAAAATGTGTTAAGTATGTATCATAGACACATTCATGGGAGCAATGCTCTTAAGCTGTATCAGAATCGCAAAATATATTAAGCTTGTATTAGATACAGAATTGTCAATTTTGTCTTTGTTGCCTTCATCTTGGGTTCGCTAAGAGAAAGAGAGACAAAGAAGCCTTCAACGGTAACTCCAGCATATATGGACAATATTCTAGGTCTTTGGTCGTTGCCCTTCTTCTTGGAATTGGGTTGGATGCACTTTCTTGCACATCTCCTTTAGTTGGACGAGGTGTCATAGTATCCCACTTTGTGTCTGCTCGCCGTCGTGTAGTTTGAGGGTCGACTTATCTAGGTATGTAGCGTGAAAGTGATCGTTGAAACTTTAGGATCGTTGAATTACCCAAGATAATGCTTAGGTGATGCACCTTTTAGGCCACATGGACTAAGCCTCTTGGATCGCATCTTATTCTAGAGTGAGTACCTACCTTAAGCGATCGGTATAGATGACACTTTGCTTATGCGGGATCCAGTCTTGTGGTTTGCCCCCTTTGGACCTAGTAGGAAGGTCGGATGTAGATTTCATTCTTTGAGAGACCAACCTTCTTGACCTCTAGTTAGGGCTCGGATAGTTCTTTTAGTCCCATCTTTCCTTTGGATTGACGAAGTCGAGAAATGATTGGGAATAACTTCCATAATCAGGGGTACCTTTGCTATCTCGACCAAGGGGACTTTGTCATACGGTGAACTGGACCTTATTGGATTTGTAATCGCAATGTCGCGGTTAGCAAGAGTCGCCACCGACTTTTCTTTTATCCCATAAGGAAAGGTGGAAAAGGACAGGAAAGACCTTAATTTTAAATTCTTAGGTTCGGGAGGTACTTTATACAAAGGGAAGGTATTAGCACCCTTTGTATCCATGGTTATCCATGGGCTCTTAATTGCTCAATCATTTATGTTTTCTAGTTTGAAAAAGGTGGTTGAGAAAGGTGTGAAAAATGTTTTGCAAAATGAGAATTTAACTTTGTAATGATTCTTGCATGAATGTATACAAAGTGGTTATCTCGTTTTAATTTAGAAAATAGTTTAGAAAATATAACTCGGCAATGATCCTAGTGCGGATGTATGCTAAGTGGTGATTTTCCAAAAAGATGTTTGAAAGGTGTGAGGTGAAAAGTATATTTTTTTTGTTATGAATGAGCAATTAAGGTTATACCTGTCCGAGGTCTTTCCGGGCGTTTCCTATCCTTATGAGGGTAAAACTGTCCTTACTATTGAGAAGTAAGTAGTTTTATCCTTGGGATGTAGAAGGGTCATCGATTGGTCATTGAAGGCAACGGTTGTGAGGATACCTTAGCATTCGAAGGGACTATCATCATTTAACCGTAGGCTACACCGAAGGGTCATCGAGGGACAAAGTCGTATTTCCGAAGGCAACATCCGAGGGACTATGATGATTTAACCGAAGGGTCTTTGCTAAGGATATCCCACATTCGCGGGGCATGACCGTAATATTGTAATCGTGGGATAATAAAGAGAGGTCCGATATCATTTATTTAAAGTCCATGTTTTACGTTCATTAGGTAATTATGGTGATACCGCATTAAATCGATACATTAAAATCAACACATTAAGGATCACTACATTAAAATTAATTGGGCCATCAATATGAATCTTCACATTAAAGTGAAATAATTTAGAATCCATCTCCATGAAGGCTTCCCATGCATAAAGCGGAGTACCTAGCCAACTATTTCTTCGGAAGAATGCTAGCCTTTACACCATGAACACACGGATTAAAGCATCGAGGTAAAATACAATTGGAAATTGCACCATAAGATAAATATAACAGCCAGGAATTTAAGCCAAATAATGCAGAATCATCATTAGGTAAACATAAAATGGGCAACAAAGAGACAAAGCAGCCCCTGTCCCGTTCGCCTCTGCTTCGCCTAGCGAAGGCTCAGCGAAGGCTCGCTGCAGGCTCGCCTAGCGATGAGCTGGCGAGCGGCCACGGGTTTGAAATTTGAGAACATTATGACCTCAACCTGCAGCATGGCTTATGGCATCCAACACATAATTATATGG
This sequence comes from Lathyrus oleraceus, assembly GCF_024323335.1. Taxonomy (NCBI): domain Eukaryota; kingdom Viridiplantae; phylum Streptophyta; class Magnoliopsida; order Fabales; family Fabaceae; genus Lathyrus; species Lathyrus oleraceus. The sequence continues at coordinate 419,276,316 of NC_066579.1, forward strand.
TTCAGTTTCACAATATTCAAGCACATTTAAATTCTCATGCAAAACTTCAAAAAATGTTTATGAATTCAATTATAATATCCTCCACAAATTAAGAACATGAAGTGGTACCATATGCCAAGTGAGAGTACAAAACGATATCACATGCAAATTAAGACACTAAAGTGGTACCATATGCAAAATAAGGACACAAAGTGATAATCATATGCCAATTAAGAAACTAAAGCGATAATAGTGAGGCAAACCTGTTTGCAAGTCGAGTTGCAACCTTGAATTGGCGAGCCGGCCTGAGTTGGGCGACGGTGGCTTCGGAGCGGGTAAGCGGCCTTCAGGGTTTCCGCCTTCTGAACTCTTTGGACCAGCAGGGTTTCGGTGCTAGGGTTTCCTCTGGATCTCTGTGTGAGTGTCTCCGGGTGAGTGAGTCCATCTCTGTCTGTCCTTTTTCGTGGCAGAGGAGCATGTATTTATAGTAGTGGTAATGGTGACCTAATGGGCTTAAAATGAGGTCCAGAACTTCAAACTTTCGCAAGCTTCGCTAGGCGAAGGAATTGCTCGCCTAGCGAGCAAACTAGGTCTGGGCTTTTTCCTGGATCCAACGCTTCGCTGGGCGAGTGGCCTGATGCAATGTTCGCTAGGCGAAGGAGCTGCTCGCCTAGCGAGCCAGCTGTTTTGGGCCGCCTGTGGATTGGGCCTGTTGTGAGTGGGTTTTTGTCCATTTGGTATTAGTGCCTTGCAGAACAAGTCAGAGGGTCTTGGAAATGCTTTGTAGTGTCGATGGGCAAATTTTGGGGTATGACAGCTGCCCCTGTTCAATATTCTCGAACCGAGAGAGTAGAATGGCATGTGCCGTTCGTGGTCTGGAGGTGAAAGATTATTGAACACTAGAATGCCCCGAAAATTTGCGCTTGTCCATCAGTCTTGACGGAGATGGGCTTAAAGATGCCATCCAAGAACTTGCTGAGGAGATTTCCAGATTGGGTCGTACGTTAGACGATATCTAGAGACATGGGTATCACACCGGGTCATACATCAGACCGTATAGTGAACCCTCTATTACGCTGTTGACTTCGCTGGGGAGTCAGAGTATGCTATACTGCTGGGGATAAGGGATCAGAATGGATCATACGTTAGACCGTGTCTGAATACCAGAGTGAGCTGTTCATTAGGCGGATGACTTTGCTGGGGATGAAAGATCAGAAGGGATCGTACGCTAGATCGTATCTGAGTTGCAGAATGAGCCGTACGTTAGGCTGAAGCTGCTGAAAAGGGAGTAGTCGTATACTAGACTACCATTCAGGAATGTACCTGTCCGAAGGTAGCACCTGAGAAAGGGAGTAGCCGTATACTAGACTACCATTCAGGAATGTACCTGTCCGAAGGTAGCACCTGAGAAAGGGAGTAGCCGTATACTAGACTACCATTCAGGAATGTACCTGTCCGAAGGTAGCACCTGAGAAAGGGAGTAGCCGTATACTAGACTACCATTCAGGAATGTACCTGTCCGAAGGTAGCATCTGAGCAAGGGAGTAGCCGTATACCAGACTACCATTCAGGAATGTACCTGTCCGAAGGTAGCACCTGCAAGGGAGTAGCCGTATACCAGACTACCATTCAGGAATGTACCTGTCCGAAGGTAGCACCTGAGCAAGGGAGTAGCCGTATACCAGACTACCATTCAGGAATGTACCTGTCCGAAGGTAGCACCTGAGCAAGGGAGTAGCCGTATACCAGACTACCATTCAGGAATGTACCTGTCCGAAGGTAGCACCTGAGCAAGGGAGTAGCCGTATACCAGACTACCATTCAGGAATGTACCTGTCCGAAGGTAGCACCTGAGCAAGGAAGTAGCCGTATACCAGACTACCATTCAGGAATGTACCTGTCCGAAGGTAGCACCTGCAAGGGAGTAGCCGTATACCAGACTACCATTTAGGAATGTACCTGTCCGAAGGTAGCACCTGAGCAAGGGAGTAGCCGTATACCAGACTACCATTCAGGAATGTACCTGTCCGAAGGTAGCACCTGAGGAAGGGAGTAGCCGTATACTAGACTACCATTCAGGAATGTACCTGTCCGAAGGTAGCACCTGAGAAAGGGAGTAGCCGTATACTAGACTACCATTCAGGAATGTACCTGTCCGAAGGTAGCACCTGAGAAAGGGAGTAGCCGTATACTAGACTACCATTCAGGAATGTACCTGTCCAAAGGTAGCACCTGAGAAAGGGAGTAGCCGTATACTAGACTACCATTCAGGAATGTACCTGTCCGAAGGTAGCACCTGAGAAAATGAAGGTTTAACTTGGTCGTCCAGTAAACCATACTTGAGTTGTTGAAGATCAGAAGGGATCGTACGCTAGATCGTATCTGAGCTGGAGGTCCAAATGGGTCGTACGTTAGACCGTATCTGAGTTGGAGGTCCAAATGGGTCGTACGTTAGACCGTATTGGAGTTGTTGAGAGTCAGAATGGATCGTACGTTAGACCGTATCTGAGTTGAAAGAGTCATATGTTGGGCTGAATCAGAATGAACCATACGTTAGGCTGTATCTGATACTGTTTGTTGTATTTGCAGCGAATACCTGGGGTGGGCTTAGAGATGCCACCATTGGGAGAATGTCAGAATGAATGTTGACATGGAGTATATTTGAAAGGTGTAGTTGAATCCTGAATGTAACTGATACAGATGTCCGTCCGAATGGACCTTTATTTTGACTGTATCAAGAGGATAATTAACCTGAAAAATAACGTTAGTTTCATGCAATGTCATGATGCATGAGAGGTTTTATGCTTGCGAACCTGGTATGCATGTGTATGCATGTATATATTATGAAATGATGTAATGTATATGATGCGGAATGAAAATTGTATGTAGGTATGTGATGTGAAATGATGTAATGAATGCATTAGGCGTCTGAAACATTCTTCCAGGGGACACTACTGGGGAGATAGATCCCAGTCTGCTGGTCGGAGACATTGGTATTGATGGCCCTTCCTTAGCTGGGGATTCGGGTTCTGTCCAACGGGGCCTGGCTGGTGATAGAAGGGATGACCTTTCGGTAGGGCGATGCCGACCTCTTCTGGGGAATAATTGGCGTTGCCGGGGAATCGAATTAGTAACAGCCTCCTTGGAAAGCGTGGTTAGACCTTCTCCTCGATCCTGAAGTCGTGTAGTAATTGCTATTGCTATTTTAGGCATGCATTTTTGTAAACATGGGTCATATTCAAGTGCATAAGTCAATTCAAGTTAAATCAATGGACGTTTACGCAAACAAAACAGAAAAGGTAAAAACAAAAGCATCTTTTTGGAAATGAAATTGTACTGATTTTGAAAGAGGGCCTATAAACAGGCAATTTGTGTACAAGGAGACAGAAATCCTAGTAAGAGGAAATTGTCAAGAAAAAGAGAAAGCTATGCAGAAAAAGTCCTATCGATTCTAATTCCACCACTGTCATTATGTCTTCAAGCATCTCATCTCCTGCCGTCGGATAGAAGTGATTGGCTCGTTCAGTCCCTGGAACTTGGTTGAAGGTGGCAGAGAACGGGACATAGTCATACGCTTTAATCCCTAATTTTTGCCTGGACCGCCTTTTCAGGTTTTCAGTCCACCGGGATACCCTTTTTTGCCCAAGCCGCCTTTTCAGGTTTTCGACTTGCCGGGTATACGTCTTTATATATTTATCCCTAATTTTTGCCCGAACCCTTTTGGTTCGCCGGGATGCCCTTACTTTTGCCTAGGTACGTCGACCTAGCGGGTCTCTTTTATGCGTAGTATTTTTTAACTATGTCCGCGTTCACGGGATGTGGGAAGTCTTCACCATCCATAGTAGCGAGTATCATGGCTCCACCAGAGAATACCTTCTTAACCACAAATGGCCCTTCGTATGTGGGAGTCCATTTGCCTCTGGGGTCAGTTTGTGGTAGGATGATGCGTTTGATTACCAAGTCGCCAATTTGATACACTTGTCTCTTGACCTTTTTGTTGAATGCCCTGGTCATGCGCTTCTGATATATCTGCCCGTGACATACAGCCGCAAGTCTCTTCTCATCCATCAAATTTATCTGATCGAGTCGAGTCTGAATCCATTCGTCCTCGTCTAAGCCCGCCTCTTTCATGATCCTTAGAGAGGGAATCTGAACTTCCACTGGTAAAACGGCTTCCATTCCGTAGACTAAAGAGAAAGGAGTTGCCCCTGTCGAAGTTCGCACGGAAGTACGATAACCATGAAGAGCAAATGGTAACATCTCATGCCAGTCTTTGTATGTTACCGTCATCTTTTGTATAATCTTCTTAATATTCTTATTAGCCGCTTCTACAGCGCCGTTCATCTTTGGCCGGTACGGAGAAGAGTTATGGTGTTTTATTTTGAACTGCGTGCAGAGTTCAGTAATCATCTTGTTGTTCAAATTAGTGCCATTGTCAGTGATAATTCTCTCAGGGACGCCGTATCGGTAGATAAGGCTATTCTTGACGAACCGTGCCACCACATTCTTGGTGACAGAAGCGAATGAGGCTGCCTCTACCCACTTCGTAAAGTAATCAATAGCGACAAGAATGAAGCGATGTCCATTAGAAGCCGTGGGTTTAATCTCTCCAATCATATCGATGCCCCACATTGCAAAGGGCCAAGGAGCTGTTAACACGTTCAATGGAGCAGGGGGAATATGTACTTTATCCGCATAGATCTGGCACTTGTGACAGGTTCTGGAGTGATGGTGGCAATCAGCTTCCATGGTAGACCAATAATACCCTGATCTCAGAATCTTCTTGGCCATGGTATGTCCATTAGGATGAGTCCCAAAAATACCGTCATGCATGTCTTCCATAATCTTTTCCGCTTCCTTTTTATCCACACAGCGAAGCAGAGTCGAGTCATGATTACGTTTGTATAACACTCCATTACTCAGAAAGAATTTAGCGGAGAACTTCCTCAGGAATTTCCTGTCCTTAATGGATGCCCCTTCAGGGTATTCCTGAGCTTCTAAATATCTTCTTACGTCGTGGAACCAAGGTTTCTCCTGTACCTCCTCGGTGTCAAGTTCATAACAGTATGCTGGTTCATCTAACCGTCCAATGGTAATCATGGGAGCTTCGCTGCCCCATCTGACTCTGAACATAGATGACATGGTAGCTAATGCGTCTGCCAGCTGGTTCTCCTCTCGTGGAATATGTTCAAATGCTATTTCTTCAAAGTATGGGATTAATGTCATCACCTGCTCTCGATAAGGGATGAGATTTGGATGTTTAGTATCCCATTCCCCTTTGATCTGACTGATTACCAAGGCCGAATCTCCGTACACACTCAAAAACTTGATTCGCCAATCTATAGCAGCTTTGAGTCCAAAAATACACGCTTCATACTCAGCCATATTGTTGGTACAATGAAAACATAGTCTAGCAGTGAGAGGCGTATGGTAACCTCCAGGAGAAATGAGTACAACCCCAACACCATGGCCCAATGCATTAGAAGATCCATCAAAGACCATAGTCCATCGGGATCTCCATTCGGGTCCTTCATCTGGTTTAGGTTTTTCATTATCAGCAACAAACATGACATCCTCATCTGGGAACTCAAAATTCATAGATTGGTAATCATCCACCGCTTGATGAGCCAAATGATCAGCCAGCACGCTTCCTTTGATTGCTTTCTGGGAAGTGTACTGGATATCGTACTCTGTTAAGATCATCTGCCATCTCGCTATTCTTCCGGAGAGAGCGGGCTTCTCGAACATGTATTTGATGGGATCCATCCTAGAAATCAACAAAGTGGTATGATTCAACATATACTGTCTTAGTCGGCGAGCAGCCCAGGCCAAAGCACAGCAAGTTCTCTCGAGTAGTGAGTATCTTGTTTCACAGTCGGTAAACTTTTTGCTCAGGTAGTATATGGCATGCTCTTTTCGACCAGACTCGTCATGTTGCCCCAATACGCACCCCATTGAATTTTCTAACACGGTCAAATACATGATTAGAGGTCTTCCTTCAACTGGTGGTATCAGAATCGGAGGTTCCTGGAGGTAGTTCTTGATTTTGTCAAAAGCTTCTTGGCATTCGTCATTCCATATCATCTCTTGATTCTTCCTCAGTAATTTGAAGATGGGTTTGCAGGTAGCGGTCAAGTGGGAGATAAATCGAGCAATGTAGTTCAAGCGTCCCAAGAAACCTCTGACTTCTTTCTCTGTACGGGGAACTGGCATTTCTTGAATAGCTCTCGCTTTAGCCGGGTCAACCTCAATTCCTTTACCACTGACAATAAAGCCCAAGAGTTTACCGGATCTTACTCCAAAGGTGCATTTGTTCGGATTCAATCTCAACTTGTACTTCTTCAACCTCTCGAACAGTTTGTATAAATGATCGAGATGTTCTTCTTCAGTATGAGATCTAGCTATCATGTCATCCACATATACTTCTATCTCATGATGAATCATGTCATGGAACAAAACCACCATAGCACGCTGGTATGTTGCCCCGGCGTTCTTTAGACCGAACGGCATTACTTTGTAACAGAAAGTGCCCCATTGCGTCACAAACGTGGTTTTCTCCATGTCCTCAGGTGCCATCTTAATCTGATTGTAACCTGAGAAACCATCCATGAATGAGAATAATTTGTGTTGAGCGGTGTTATCTACCAGAACATCAATGTGTGGGAGTGGAAAGTCATCTTTGGGACTCGCTTTACTCAAATCTCTGTAATCCACGCACATTCGCACCTTACCATCTTTCTTTGGCACTGGCACCACATTAGCAACCCATTGAGGATAAGAAGTAACAGCTAAGAAACCGGCATTGAATTGTTTCATAACCCCGGCTTTGATTTTCTCAGACATTTCAGGACGCATGCGGCGAACCTTTTGCTTGACAGGACGGCAGTCTTCCTTCGTAGGCAGCCGATGCACCACTATATCAGTATCCAACCCGGGCATGTCTTCATAAGACCAAGCGAAAACCTCTACATAGTCATGTAACATCCGAATCAATCTTTCCTTGACACTGCTTTCCAATCCTGCTCCTATTTTGACTTCTCTTCTGTCTACCTCAGTACCCAGATTTACAATTTCGAGGGACTCTTCATGCGGCTGTATAGTCCTTTCCTCTTGCAATAACAATCTGGCAAGCTCTCCAGGGACTTCACAATCTTCCTCACTTCCATCTTCGGCTTGGTAGATTGGATTTTCAAAGTCATAATGAACAGTAGCGGAATTATTATCAATAGGATCCAGAGTGAGTACGGATCTGCAATTTGTTACGTGAGTGTGTGTAAGAAAGCATAGCTTGTTTGAAAGACGACAGGAAAAATAAAGAGCGCAATATTTGAATGCGAAAACGTCCATAGATTTATTGAATATGAAAATATGCTTATGAAATGACACAACCCTTAACAAATTAGCTACTGTGCCCCGGGTATAGACACAGTGCTTTAAGAAGTTCAATTAGAATTTGCAATGCTAAATAGACAATAACAATTACTCCTGACTAAAGGAGATCGGGATAGTGTCTTCAGCCTTCCAATTATTGAGTCCGTCACCAATCGTTGGGAAGATCCAGCCATCTAGGTCGCAATCACTGTCAGCCTCTTCTATAGCATTGGTTTGATCTTTGACCATCTTTTCAGAGCTAAATCCCAGACCAGATTTATCAGACTTGTACGGTACGTTGATCAGTTGACCCCAGCCAGTACAGCCACCATCTTCAACCACAGCTTGAGCATCTTTCAGAGAAATCATAGCAGGAGGAGCACGAGTAACCTTGGGCACACAGGGAGTTGGCTTAAGGACAGGATCGGGCGGAGAAACCACTTCAAATGACTGAGTTGGAGTCTCGAAGAATTCACCATCCATCTCAACGTATCTGAAGGTATGCACACTACTGACAATGTATTCTTCCTCCCCACACACAGTGACGATCTTGCCCTCTATTGGATACCTCAGCTTTTGATGGAGGGACGAAGCCACGGCACCTGCCTCATGAATCCAAGGGCGCCCCAGTAGGCAGGAGTAGGCAGGTCGAATGTTCATTACATAAAAGGTAGTGTTGAAAACTTGAGGTCCTATCTTGATAGGGAGAACAACTTCACCGTGGACAACACTCTTTGCACCATCGTAAGCCCGCACCACAATGTCACTAGGCTTCAGTTCAACGCTCTTGCAGTCAAGTTTCTCGAGCACGGTTTTTGGTAACACATTCAAAGAAGAGCCATTATCGATCAGCACATGAGACAGGGTGATCCCTTTACACTCAATGGAGATATGCAGAGCCTTATTATGGTCCTTTCCCGCTGGAGTCAGGTCAGCATTGGAAAAACCTAGGCCACCGTCGATAGTCAAATTAGCAACATAATTTTCGAACTGATCGACGGAGGTCTCCTGAGGTACATGGGCAGTCTTCAGGAATTTTATCAAGGCATTGGCATGAGATTCAGAAGACAACAACAAGGACAACATCGAGATTTTGGAAGGAGTGTGCCCCAACTGCTCTACCACATCAAAATCACTCTTGCGGATGATTTTCAACACTTCTTCCATTTCTCGTTTGGCAATGTCTTCAGTAGTATCTTCGACAGGTGTCTCTGACTGAGAAGGATTGACTAGTTCCTTTCCCCGAGTCTCAGGAGCTGGGGGTGAGATTTCTGGAGAGAAGATCCTTCCACTTCGAGTAACTTTACTAGTCCCAACAATGTCATTAGGATTAGCAGAGTCACCAACTTGCTTTACGCCATGGATGTAAACCTCACCTCCATAATTCCACGGAATGGCCTTGCTTGAGGAGTACGGGATCGGGCCAGGTGCAGTAATGATCAGGGGCGCTACCTTGGGCTCAGCAATGATCTTCACAGGTACCCTGGGAGCGGTAATCTTAACCGGAACTTTGGACCTTGCAATCATAGATATTTCTTCAATAGGGTTTTCCGTTTTAGAAACCCTTTCAAAGAGAATTGTACGGTCGTCCATCAGCCGTTGAATGCCATTTTTCAATTTCAAGCAGTCCTCGGGCCAAAGTGTGCAGAGATTGCAATCTTCAGTACAACCTGGAAATAAACCAGCTTGCGATAAATTCCGCTTGATGATCGGGAGAGGAGATGTTAAGTCCGCTACAGTAGTGATGAGAGAATCGTCATTGAGAGCATTAACAGCCTTGTCATGATTAGGCATAGGTGCATTGATGACATTAGGAGTCTCCGGAGGCTCGAACTCAATTTCCCCAGCGTCGATCATGTCCTGAATCTTATTCTTCAACAGCCAACAATCATTTGTATCATGCCCGGGGCTATCGGAGTGATATGCACACCTGGCATTGGGATTATAACGAGGCGAAGCAGTGTTGACATTTGCAGGAGGACCTCTGAGAGTGATTAAATTTACCTTCAGCATGCTTTGCAGTGCTTGTGCTAAAGTCATATTGAGCTTGGTAAACTGCCTTCTTGGTCTGTCTTGTCTTTGCTGGAAGTTTTGAGCTGGCGGGGCTGCGATTGTCACTGCTCCAACGGCATGGTCACCATTTTTCTTACTATGATTCTTTTGACCATACACAGCGTTCGATTCATTCTTCCCATGGTAGGACTTTTTACCGCTTGTAGAAGTAGCCGCCTGTAACTTTCCACTTCGAATGCCGCTCTCCACCCGTTCACCTGTCAGTATAAGTTTAGTGAAACCTGATGAAGAACTCCCCAGTAGGTGGCCAGTTCTGTCATACGGTGAACTGGACCTTATTGGATTTGTAATCGCAATGTCGCGGTTAGCAAGAGTCGCCACCGACTTTTCTTTTATCCCATAAGGAAAGGTGGAAAAGGACAGGAAAGACCTTAATTTTAAATTCTTAGGTTCGGGAGGTACTTTATACAAAGGGAAGGTATTAGCACCCTTTGTATCCATGGTTATCCATGGGCTCTTAATTGCTCAATCATTTATGTTTTCTAGTTTGAAAAAGGTGGTTGAGAAAGGTGTGAAAAATGTTTTGCAAAATGAGAATTTAACTTTGTAATGATTCTTGCATGAATGTATACAAAGTGGTTATCTCGTTTTAATTTAGAAAATAGTTTAGAAAAATATAACTCGGCAATGATCCTAGTGCGGATGTATGCTAAGTGGTGATTTTCCAAAAAGATGTTTGAAAGGTGTGAGGTGAAAAGTATATTTTTTTTGTTATGAATGAGCAATTAAGGTTATACCTGTCCGAGGTCTTTCCGGGCGTTTCCTATCCTTATGAGGGTAAAACTGTCCTTACTATTGAGAAGTAAGTAGTTTTATCCTTGGGATGTAGAAGGGTCATCGATTGGTCATTGAAGGCAACGGTTGTGAGGATACCTTAGCATTCGAAGGGACTATCATCATTTAACCGTAGGCTACACCGAAGGGTCATCGAGGGACAAAGTCGTATTTCCGAAGGCAACATCCGAGGGACTATGATGATTTAACCGAAGGGTCTTTGCTAAGGATATCCCACATTCGCGGGGCATGACCGTAATATTGTAATCGTGGGATAATAAAGAGAGGTCCGATATCATTTATTTAAAGTCCATGTTTTACGTTCATTAGGTAATTATGGTGATACCGCATTAAATCGATACATTAAAATCAACACATTAAGGATCACTACATTAAAATTAATTGGGCCATCAATATGAATCTTCACATTAAAGTGAAATAATTTAGAATCCATCTCCATGAAGGCTTCCCATGCATAAAGCGGAGTACCTAGCCAACTATTTCTTTGGAAGAATGCTAGCCTTTACACCATGAACACACGGATTAAAGCATCGAGGTAAAATACAATTGGAAATTGCACCATAAGATAAATATAACAGTCAGGAATTTAAGCCAAATAATGCAGAATCATCATTAGGTAAACATAAAATGGGCAACAAAGAGACAAAGCAGCCCCTGTCCCGTTCGCCTCTGCTTCGCCTAGCGAAGGCTCAGCGAAGGCTCGCTGCAGGCTCGCCTAGCGATGAGCTGGCGAGCGGCCACGGGTTTGAAATTTGAGAACATTATGACCTCAACCTGTAGCATGGCTTATGGCATCCAACACATAATTATATGGTTCAGTTTCACAATATTCAAGCACATTTAAATTCTCATGCAAAACTTCAAAAAATGTTTATGAATTCAATTATAATATCCTCCACAAATTAAGAACATGAAGTGGTACCATATGCCAAGTGAGAGTACAAAACGATATCACATGCAAATTAAGACACTAAAGTGGTACCATATGCAAAATAAGGACACAAAGTGATAATCATATGCCAATTAAGAAACTAAAGCGATAATAGTGAGGCAAACCTGTTTGCAAGTCGAGTTGCAACCTTGAATTGGCGAGCCGGCCTGAGTTGGGCGACGGTGGCTTCGGAGAGGGTAAGCGGCCTTCAGGGTTTCCGCCTTCTGAACTCTTTGGACCAGCAGGGTTTCGGTGCTAGGGTTTCCTCTGGATCTCTGTGTGAGTGTCTCCGTGTGAGTGAGTCCGTCTCTGTCTGTCCTTTTTCGTGGCAGAGGAGCATGTATTTATAGTAGTGGTAATGGTGACCTAATGGGCTTAAAATGAGGTCCAGAACTTCAAACTTTCGCAAGCTTCGCTAGGCGAAGGAATTGCTCGCCTAGCGAGCAAACTAGGTCTGGGCTTTTTCCTGGATCCAACGCTTCGCTGGGCGAGTGGCCTGATGCAATGTTCGCTAGGCGAAGGAGCTGCTCGCCTAGCGAGCCAGCTGTTTTGGGCCGCCTGTGGATTGGGCCTGTTGTGAGTGGGTTTTTGTCCATTTGGTATTAGTGCCTTGCAGAACAAGTCAGAGGGTCTTGGAAATGCTTTGTAGTGTCGATGGGCAAATTTTGGGGTATGACAGACTTGATAGTTAACTTTTCCAAGTTGGACGACTTCACTCCAGGGATGTTGTTTACGAATAACCTAGTCCAAACTCTGGTCCTGGTGGAACTACTACACTTACTAGGAAATTTGTAACTACACCCGAACGCCTTTGTTCATTATTCGATTCCTCGTGGTTGACCCTCTTGGCAAGGACTGGATTAAGAGATAAGGGAAGCACCATATTTTTCTAGAGAAAGGCCCGTCCACGGGTAGGAGATATTTTGGTACCAATATAAGTCTTTTTATGCTTGATCTACTCCCAACATTAACTATGAACTCAGCGTATCTTTGATGCGCATCTGTAGGTATCGTCGGCGGTGGGAGACAACTGTGTTGTTAGATTGAAACATGGAACGTGAATCTTAAGTGTTATCTTTGAGGAATTCTCTTTCACTTTTTGGTGCTTCCGACCAAATCTGGATCTAGGATCCTTTGTTCTCCTTCTTCACGGAGTTTCGAAGGGAAATCAGAGATCTAGAGAATCGCCTTAAAAATAATAATCATCTGAATCAAATGTGATGGATCCTCGCATTCGGATCTGAATGCTCTAAATGCAGTGACCTGAAGAGGATAAGAACTGGTAATTTGGAAATTAGATATGGAATTGAAAAAATCCAGATCTAAAACATCTTATGTTCGCATTATGAGGTTGGAGTGCGATTGTGAATTCGTGGATATCGTAGTAATCAGAAGTCGTTTCCCACTGACGGTGTCACTGTTCCGTTCGAGAACCAGAAATAGATGTAGTTGAAAACTAATGATCTTGAACGGTGGCTCTAATATCTTTTATGGTGGCGTGGGGTAGACCTGCATGGTTAGCACTCCAACGTCCAAGTTAGTTCAAGATTCAAGATAAGTATAGTGAAAATTGGAGATCAAATATTGTACCTTTCTCTTAGCGTGTGAACTGACTTTATACCTTGGGTCAAGTGGAGTGGATTTTAGACAAATTGGCCTTGGTCATTTGGGTATTTGGTTGGTCCATAACACATTCGATCTAATTAAAAAAATATCAAACAACTGAACATTGAAAGTCTATTGAATCTAACAATGAACCACCAACACTTAATATTTTTTATATTTATTCATATTTTTCCTTCTTCTCCTTCTCATATTTATCATCAACTTAAACACATTCATATCAAAACCTATAAAAATTTAAAATAAACTCAGAAAAATTTAACTAATACTTTATCTAACCATTAAACTCAAAATTCTAAAACACATATCTAATTAAGCTCATGAAACCTAAATATTACACACAAATATTAACATCAAGACTCAAGTCACATCTTTTCTATCTTCACAAATATTATCAAACCTCGTAAGACAACTTCCATCTTCATTGTTCCTTCCAATTCATAATGGATGTCCTTGATTTCTGACCATCGTGAAATCCTTTATTTCCCTCACGACTATTCTCTCAATTTTGTATCGCCCCTCTCATTTATTTCCCATATTTATCATGTTATCCTCTCCACTTGTTGCAGTACATAAAGTTTAGAAGTCTTTCACGTCCATGTCTCCACTTTTTCTATTTACCTTTCTTATTTCGATTTTATTTTTAATTTATTATTACTTTTTTTAGATTTTTTTAGGGATTTAAACTTGTGACAATTTAAAAAAATTTAGAGATTTGGGTGTGGTTTGTAGGAAACAAATTTAGATTCTTGTAGACGGCATCAATGTTCCGGAGTGGAACCAGAGTTTATCGATAAAGGAAGAGAAAGTGCTTGGCATGTTAGTCCTGAGCATTCGATGTAGTGGAAAGGAGATTAACCTACAAGATTAACACTTCTATATTCAAGTCAGTATGAGAGTGAAAAATGATGTATGAATTAGAATGAATTTGAATATCTTAGAAATATCACACGTTTCCTTATAGATAGGAGAAAAGGTTGGTAACTAAAAGTGTGGAGCACGGCTAGTCGTTAGATTGATTTGTACAACTAGTAACATCCTCTTGTGTGGAATTACCTACTTATAAAGGAAATGAGACTACATGTTCTGCATTTTATCTCTTTTTCTTCGCTATTGGGAATTTTCCCTTTGGTCCTTATCTATTTGAAGTACTTAAGAAGTTCAAGTTCATGGTTAAGAGACAAAGTGGTCACAAACTCAAAGTGCTCAAGAAGGATGGTGGAGGAAAATATGTCTCAAAAGAGTTTGAGAGTTTTTGTGATCAAAAAGGGATCGTGTATGAGGTAGTAACACCTTATACACCGCAGCAAAATGGTGTTACCGGAAGAAAGATGTGATCGATCATGAACATGGTGAGAAGCATGTTAAATGGGAAAAGCTTGTCGAATGAGTTATGGGGATAACCGATATCCATAGCTACCTATTTATTTAATAGGTGTCCTACAAAGAAGCTTGAGAATGTAACACCAGAGGAAGCTTGATCGGGATTCAAATTGAATCTAAACCGTTTGAGAGTTTTTGGTTCCTTAGCGTATCGACATCTGGATGATAAGGGAAAAGTGATGATACTTTTAGGGTATCACTCTACCGGTGGTTACAAGTTATTTGATGCAGAAAGGGGGAGGGTTATGATCAGTCGAGACGTCATTGTTGACGAAATCAAGGAGTTGCAGTAGCTTGTAACAGGTTACGTAACAGCTATAATCGGTTACAACTTTGAAAATTTATATTCTGCAGAAACGGAAAGAGCGGAAACTCCTGTTGCCGAATCCTGAATTGAAGAGAATGTTAGAAGATCAACAAGGCAAAGAGGTTTGCCTCAAAGACTCAAAGATTGTGAGATACTCTGAGATAGTGAAGTCAATGATGATGGTGATTTTATCCATTTTTCACTTATGATCGAATCCGAACTCACTAAAATGGAAGAGGTTTTAAGTGATCCAAAGTGGATTTGTGCCATGAAGGAGGAGCTAGAATCCATTGAGAAGAACAATACTTGGAAGTTGGCTAATTTACCAGATGGAAAGAAGTCAGCTGGTGTGAAATGGGTGTTCAAAGTGAAGGCAAATCCCAAGGGTGAAATTATCAAGCACAGGGCTCGATTGGTTGCTAAGAGATTTTTGCAAAGAGAATGCATAGATTTTGAAGAGGTATTTGCACCAGTTGCTAGGATTGAAACCATTAGGCTTGTTATTGGTATTGCAAATAACCACAATTGGATCATCTACCAAATGGACATCAAATATGCATTTTTGAATGGACAGCTTGAGGAAGAGGAATATGTAGAACAGACCCCTGGTTTTGTTGTCAAAAACCAAGAGATGAAGTTCTACAAGTTGAAGAATGTGTTATATGGCTTGAAGAAAGCTCCATGAGCTTGGAACAAAAGAATAGATGGTTTCCTAAAGGAGGTTGGTTTCAAGAAATGTGTAACCGAGCATGGAGTGTATGTGAAGATGGATACAGGGGAATAAGTGATTATCTTTGTCTATATGTAGACGACTTGTTGATAATGGGCAGTAGTAGAAAGTGCATTTCTAAGTTCAAGGGTGAACTTATGATAGAATTTGAGATGACCGACCTTGGTCTCATGACATACTTCCTTGGTATTGAGTTCCACAAGTCCAAAAGGGGTCTGCTCATGGACCAGAGAAGATATGCTCTTGAGATATTTAAGAAGTTTAAAATGGAGCATTGTAATGTTGTCATTACTCCAGCTGAACCAAGGTTAGAGTTGTCGAAGAATGAGGATGAACAAGATGATGATACAACTCAATATATGGGGTTGATTGGATTCTTGTGTTATTTGTGCAATACGCGGTCGGAGTTGGCGTTTAGTGTCGATATCGTGAGTAGATTCATGGGGAGACCGAAGGTGTCTCACTTGACAGCAGTCAAGAGGATCCTAAGATATGTCAAAGATTTTGTTGGCTGTGGAATTCTCTTTCTCGCAACGGATACGGGCAAAAAATGACATTTGCTCGGTTTTATCGATTCCAATTGGTGCAGAGATAAAGATGATCAAAAGTCTACAGTTGGATACATATTTATGTTCAGTGGAACACCAATCTCATGGTGTTTGAAGAAGGAATCGATATTTGCACTCTCTTCTTATGAGACCGAGTACATTGTCGCTTCGTTATGTGTGTGTCAAGTCGTGTGGCTTATGAATCTATTGGAGGAGCTGGGCAGCAGTGAGGGTGAGGCTGTTACACTCCTAGTTGAAAATATTTCTGCGATTAATCTTGCTAAGAACCCAATTGTACATGGGAGGAGCAAGTATATTGAGATGGGGTTTCACTACTTGAGAGAGCTTGTTAGGGAAGGAAGGTTACGATTGAGATATTGCAGAAGTGAAGACCAAGTGGTTGATTTGTTGACTAAGGGAGTCACAAATGATGTGTTCAAGAGGTTGAAGATGAACATGAGCATGGAAGACTTTGAGCACTTGAACTAAAGTGGTATGTTAAAACTAATGTTGATAATCCAAGTGTTGTGACATGTTAACACGGTGGTGCAACCGGTTACAGCAAAGTCAGTTTCATTTCTGAGTCGCAGAAAAAGACAAAATTTTGTTGTAACTGAATAACCTCAGACGTTAACCGGTTACCATTGAAGCTATTTTAATTCACATTTCACTTGTAACCGGTTAACCAAATGGTATAACCCAAGTTTTGTTATTTTTCTGTTAAACAATTATTTGTTTTTTATCTCAATCATTTTGTAACTCTTGCATAAATGTGTTAATGCATTTTTATTTAAGATTAATACAAATTATCATTTTCAGTCTCAATTATTTTTTCTCTCAATTCTCCTCTTTCACTTTACCTCTCCATATTCTATATTTTTCCACCATTGTCCATCAATTTTGTGGTCTAAAATTTCAACCGAAAATGTGAATCTGAGGGTGGATAAATGGTTGGGAGAGAAATATTTAGAGTTATATCAGGCAAAATAGGTAAGGATGACAACATAAGTCCACAGCGAGCTTTACTCGTTTTGTCACTTTTAAGAAGACATTTTCATTTTCATTTGGCTAAAAGTAATAAATTAGAACAGTTACTGATGGTTTCTTTTATTCAATATAATTTATATTATTAGCAATAAACAAAATAATAGATGAAAAAAAAGAGATTTTGAAACAACGATTTAATGCGCAGCTGTAATATGTCCTTTTCACATACAAGATGTAGTGTGAATAGCATACCTTTTTATCACCGACTCAGAAGAGGCATTACTCTGGCAGTGCCATTCAACAGAATCATATTTTTATTTTATTTTTTCATACGAAAAGAAGCATGAAATTTGCAATAGTTGAGCAAGTTGCATCACGTAATAGAACTTCGAGGCGATGAGCAATGCGACATAGACATTGCCATAATTTCCAACCTTTGAAAATCCATGGAGATTTTTTTATTTTATATTTTTAATATACTTGAAGCTTTTTCCATCTCGTTTTAATTCTCTGAGTAAAACTGGAATGATTCTTTTGGTTGTTTAATCAGTCGATTTTTTTAAAAAAATAACTATTATTTTCAAATTAAATATTAAAATAATCACATTTTCAAATTATTTATCAAATTAACTAGTATTTTTTAAGAAGAATAATTATGACAAATGACGCATGCATTGTCCTTATGCATTAAAGCGTCATTGATGATTGTGACAACATTGACAACATATCACTGCAAGTGACACATGCATACATTTATTAGAATTGTGTGATTCGATTAAATTGATTCTAATCTATATTTCATTGTTTTCTACTCTGATGTAAATTTTGGGGCATCCCTTGTTTTTACTCGTTGCTAGCCATGGGTTGGCAAATGTGGGAGAATGAGCGATTGTTCATTTGAATAGCTGAATCGGAGAGTATTGGAGCAAAGATCACTTTGAGTCAGAATTTTTCTCACAATGGTAAGGGCATTTTCTCATACTGGTTATAACGAAACTAATAATTAAGTATTATATAATAAATTATATAATACATAATTATTTTGAAGAGAAAAGATAATTGAATTATAGTTTTATTCGATAAATTTTAATCCAAGTTGAAAAAATATATAAATACTATTTTTATATATTATGATTGTGGGTATGATTATTTGATGTGGATGAATCCTTATTTTGTTTGTGATTATTATTATTATTATTATTATTATTATTATTATTATTATTATTATTATTATTATTATTATACGTGGTCGTGATGTGAACTAATTACGATTCGAGATTGATGATTATGTGAAGTGAAATTTATGATGATGTACTTTAACGAGAGTTTGGGGGAGGTTTATGCATTGCATGGCATATGCATTGTTTGCTTGTGAGGCAGGTTGTCTTTGTGGTGGATTGTCCAAGTGGTTGGTATTTTTCTCCATTGATATGGGGATAAATTATGTGTGATGCCTTAATGGCAGACTGGTTATATTCGGATCATTTATATTTATAAACATGCATATTTACATATAAGATATCGTAAAATAAGAATTTTTGTAGATTTGATTTCGCTTAAGTTGTTATGTTTGGGAGATTTGTTTTTATAATATCGTCCAGTATGTTTTGTTTGATTTGATATGGACGATGGAAGACTGACCACTTACAAATAACATATTAGATACTAATGAGTTCAAGATGTGAAGCTACAAGGATAAATATTATGCGTGATTGTGGGATTCAATAATTGGTTTTGAAATTTTATTTGTAATAAGGTTTACTTTATTATTAAAATTTTAGAGACGAAGATTTGTAACGTCTTAAATAGTTTATTTTAATCATTTTTATTTAATTACAGTGTTAGATTTTATTGAAGGTGGGAAAAATACACAAGAAGGGGGTTGAATTGTGTATGCCTAAAAATCTCTTTTCACTTCTGATTCTAGAAAATCGAATTTTGAACCACGTTCAGAGTCTGATACCAGAGTAAGTATCAACAGTGAGAAGTTTACTTCCTTCTCTTCAACTCTATTTCAGAATCAAAGGTGTCAAGCTCAAATCCTGATACAAGTAATAGGCTGAATCAGCTCAGAGTTTGATTTCAGAATTTGGTTGCACGGCGGAATATAAATGCAGAAGTAAATAAATAGACACATATAATATCATGGTTCCTCTCAAACCGAGAGTAGTCCAGTCCCCTTGCAGCATAGTAGTTTTTAACTATAATCAGACTAATTACAATTACTTAAGCCAGGAGCTCAAGACTTCCTGCTCAATCACACTAGATTGAGACTTATTTGCTCTGCCCTCAAGCATGAGACTTCACTTGCTCAATCACCCATATCGAGACTTCTTGCTCTCCCTGCAAGCATTAGACTACAATGTTCAATCACCTTGATCGAGACTTCCAATTATGTCCTCAAGCATGAGACTCCAATGCCTAAACAACTCGATCAGGACTTTTTGCTCTACCCGCAAGCATGAGACTTCAATGCCTAAATAACTCATTCAGGACTTCATGCTCTGCCCGCAAACATGAGATTTCAATTTCCCAAGCACACAGCAAGAGACTTGTTTGCTCAATCTAATCAGAAAGAGACTTACTTTGAGCACATCAGCTAGAGTCTTCAAATTCTCTCAACAAAAGTTTGGCATTAACCTTGTGTTCATGTGAGTGCTTCTTGGATAAGCAGATACACAAAGGTTTACACTCTTGAGCAGAATATGAGTTGTTTTCTCCTGAGTGCAGAAGAATGAAGAGTTCATTCTTCTTCTCTCCTTGCACAGATTTCCTTTTTGTTGTGTCTTTCTGTTCTGATGATCTTCTTGATCATTTTCACCCTGCTCTCGCACACTTAACCCTTGTGGTTATATTTTTTATTTAGTGTGTGTTTCTTAGATCTGTATTTTCTGAATAAACATTGTCTCTCTCTCAAGCAATATTATGAACTGGTATCACATCTTTGTGAACACAGTTACGTATTCTTCAACTCACATTCATCTTCGTCATAACAGACAGTTTGAATGTTTTTAATATTCTTCTATAAATAGATGCTAAGAATAGACTCGTTGAAGATTGAGACTACTAAAGATACAAGTAGTCGTTGAATGTCTTTAGTCGTTATATAATAGAGAGCCAAAACTCAGCTAGCATAAAGACGTTGGGAGAAGCAGAGTAGAGTTCATAGTTGTTTGAGAGATCAGATGCTGACAACATTGCTCTACAGTGATTAGACATAAAGTAGTGTACCGTTGTCACGTGATCTTCTACGGATAACTTCATACTTGAAATCTTCTTATAGATGTTTGTTGAAGCTTGTTCATATTCATTGTTATCCTTATACTTAACTTCTTGATTTAAATTCTTTTTATAGAATTAGTTAGAGCTTGATCAGAAGTTGAAGTATGTCTTAAGAACTTGGTTGGAGTGAGACTTCAGAGTCTAGAGTTCACAGGTTCTGAGGCTGTCTTCATCAGAGTCTTTATCAGAACTTGTCTGGATAAACACTTGCAGATTTGATGACTTGATGTAGACAAATAATCCTTTGAAGTAGAATCTTCGGAACTGCTGATGACGCTTGTTCATAAGATGCAAAGTCATTCCTTTAAAGTTGATTATGCTTGCTTCAAATGATTCTAGTCTTCAGAGCTTTGCTGATCTTTGTATTTCACGTAAGCTTAGGTTCAGCATCTGGAATACTTGATTAGATCCATCAGAGTTAAAAAGCTTGGTTTTGATCCTTCAAATTCATAACAGTTTTCCTTCCTTTAATGGTTCTTCTGAGTGATTAACTTGATTTATATCAAGGTTAATGTCTTTTGATCCTGCACACTAGAATAACCATTAGTAAACCTTATTCTTCTTTAAATACCTTGTTATCATCAAAACCTTATAGGATCTTGAACAAATCTTATTCTAACAATCTCCCCTTTTTTATGATGACAAACAGATGTATTTAAGAACAACGGTAGATGATTTAATTAACATAGTCTAACATCAGAGGACGAGGTTTGTAAGCTCCCCCTAAGTTAGATAGTACATTAAGGTGAGGGTTTGTAAGCTCCCCCTAAGTATGATAGTCCATTAATACGAGGTTTGTAAGCTCTTCTTAACTCCTTATCTGAGTTAATTTAATCCTATAATTATAATCAACAAAGTCTAAAATCAGATTTTGAGGTTTGTAAGCTCTCCATGAGTTTGACAGGTCTTTAGATTGAGGTTTGTAAGCTCTTCCTTTAGACTGACAGTTCATTAAGGTAAGGTTTGTAAGCTTTTTCTTAAACTCTTGTCTTTGTTAGATTAAAACTAGTCATTTAAGCTCAACAAAATAGATTACAAAAAAATAAACAACATAAAGCTTATAAATCATAAGTTGTTTTGGCAGAAACTGCTTTGTTTAAGTTCTGATGCTTTATTCTCTTCTTATATACTCTATACATTTTCTCCCCCTTTGTCATTATCAAAAAGATTTACGAAAGAAAGAGAAGAAGAATAAAATTGAGAAAAAAATAAAACAGTTTAAAAGCACAGAATTTTGAAAGATGTTGATACCAAAAATAATTAAAGACAAATTTGATACCAAAAAAAATGAAAAGATAAAAAAACTTTTCAAAGTTAGAAAACAATTTAAAAACAAGTTTAAGAATCTGAGACAAAAAAGATTGACACGTTTTTCATAAGAGAATTTAAAAAAAAAATACAAGTTCTTTTGAAGAAACTAGAAGAAATTATTTACTTCTTATGGTAAATCACTACCGTTTCAGTTTATAAGGAGTAATCATGATCCAGTATGACATGCTTAATTAGTGTTTCGCCTTTAGATTTTCACATATCATAAACTTAAACCCACAAGGTGTTTGATCTTTAGAAATTTTGTTATAAACGTCAATATTCAAGCCAGAACACAAATCCTCATTCACTCAATCATACTGTAAGAACAAGATTTGGTTTTGCATCTAGCCTTTAATTTTGATGATACCAATGCATTGTTTTTTAGAGAATAATTTTGTACACTAATGGTTTTTATCCAGTGTGTAACTTTTGCTAACAGGTTCTGACTCTGAAGCATTAACGTGTGATGTCATTAGATTCTGGAATCAACACACTCTGACTCGGAAGAGATACAAGTGATTTACAAGATGATGTCAAGTTCTAGAAAGCACTTAGACAACGGTTATAATGAACGTTTGTGCTAAAGCTTATGAATGTGACTCTGAATTAAGAGTCTCTGAAGGATTGTTAGCCTTCAAGATTTTATGCTCAAGTTCTAAAGATTCTAAAGAATAATATCTGAAGACCAAGTTCTGAGGAACTGTGTCAAAACTCTAAAGACCAAGGTTCTGAAGATTCTCTCAACTAGTATCTTGATCCTTCTAAGCATGCTTCAACATCATTTCATCATAAGCCTCTGAAGATTAGAAGATAAGATCAAAAGGTCTTGCATCAGGAAAATAGTACACAGTACAAGATCACCTTTCCCTCCACTACGTTGGTTTTACAGGCTAAGGACAGTACTATTGTACCATTTTTTCTCCTATATGCGAACTGTTATACAAAGAGACAACTACAATTTTTATATTCCAGTTCTACCCTCTAATGGATCTTTTAATTGTCTATATAATTGAGACTTAGAAGATTGGAAGAAGTTGCTAACACTCATGTTATTGCTCATACACACGTTTTTGCTTAAGTATATATTTTCTGTGTATAGTTTTTTTAAGCACACATAGAAGTTTTGTTCGTTATTTTGTGAGAAATCCATTCTATTAAACTTGTGTTAATCTATTTTCTTAGAAGCAATATTGAAACACAGTCTTGTAAATCTCAAAAAAATTGAGTGGTTTCCTTTAGTGACTAGGTTTTAATCAAATAGACTAAAGAAGACAAAGACGGTTTGTCTTTGTGGTGTCGATAATCAGTTTCGGTTATAGTGGAGTAAGTCCTGGTTAAGAAGGAAAAATCATCTTAGTTGGGTGGACTGGAGGTAGCTTCGTTAACAAGGAACCAGTATAAAAATAACCTTGTTATTTTTCTTGTTCGTGTTATTATTTGATTGAGTTGGTTTTGAAAAATCTTTCATTTTTAGAAACTCAATTCAGCCCCCCCCCCTCCTTTCTTGTGTTTCTTGCCACCTTCAATTGGCATAAGAGCCTAATTCTGATCTTGATAAGATTATCAAACACTTAACAGTGTCAGATAAAGATCCAGTGTAAAACACATGACTAATATTCCACCACCAATTGCTCAAACAAATGATAAAGATCACTATAATTCTAAACCTCGTGTTTTTGGTGGATATAGATTTGATTATTGGAAGGATGGAATAGAGAGCTTCTTTCTAGGTCACGATGTCGATCTATGGGATATGATAGTTGATTGCTACATATATCTAGTATATGCAAGTGGCAATAAAGTTGAAACAAGAGTGATGACAAATCAACATAAGAAAGATTATAAAAATCATCACAAAGCAAGAACCATTTTGCTAAACGATATTTCATACACTGAGTATAAAAAGATCATCAATAGAGATAATGCAAAATCTATAGTTGATTCTCTGAGGATGATGCATGAAGGGAATGCACAAGTCAAAGAAACCAAGGCTCTTGCCTTGATTCAAAAATATGACGCGTTCAAGATAGAGGACGAGGAAACTGTTGAGAACATGTTCTCAAGGTTTCAAACTCTTGTTGCAGGACTTAAGGTTCTGGACAAAGGGTATTCTACTGCTGATCATGTTAAGAAGATCATCAGGATTCTACCTAAGCATTGGAGACCTATGGTAACTACTCTGAAGTTATCAAAGGATTTGAACAATAATTCTCTTGAAGGACTGGTTAGTTCTTTAAGAAGTTATGAGATTAAGCTCGAGGAAAATAAGCCCAAGAGAAAGAGCAAATATATTGCTCTGAAGTCTTCAGGAAGATCTGAGAAGACAAAAGCTCTCCAAGATGAAACGGATGAAGATTCTTAAGAGGAATAAGAAGAAGAAGAAGATGAATTGTCTCTTCTCTCCAAACGTGTCAATCAACTCTAGAAGAAATGGCAAGGCAAATTCAAAGGACAAAGAAAAACAAGTGGTTGTTCTTATTCTACTTCTGGATTCAAGAAAGCTGGAGTCGGTAAAGAACTCACGTGTTTTTAGTGCAAGGAGCAGGGTCATTTCAAGAATCAATGTCCCAAGTTAAAAAAAAAAGGCATACCTAAGAAGAACTTCAGAGGAAAGAAGAAGGGTATGATGGCAAAATGGGATGATTCAGAGTCCTTAGAAGACGAATCTGAGGAAGAGCATGTTAATGTGGAACTGATGACATGCACTAAATCTCCTAGTGAGACGATTCAATCAGAATCAAAATCTAAGTCAGATTTTGAAAAGGTATTTGATGAACTCTCTCGTTCTGAACTTGAATCTAGTTTATCATAAGTTCTGGACAAGTATCAGAAGCTTCTGGACAAATACAAGGATTTGAAGAAGGTTCATGTATCTGAATCAAAAGGATAGTGTAAGCTTCAGAAATATTTTTCAAGTTTGAGTGAAGAAAAATTTATTTTGAAAAACAACAACTTTGTGCCTCAAAGCAAGAGTCTCAAACCTGAGATGAAAGTTCTTTCAAAAGCCTCTACAGGTTCTGGTGATATCATAAAGAAATATGATAAGTCTTTCATGATATTTCTTGCTAGAAGCCTGAATAGAAGCTTAATGGCTTCCATGATTTATGGCGTTGGAAAAAACGAAATAAGGGGTATTGGTTATGATTATGATGACGAATATGATTTTGAAAAAGATGATAAGCCAAATACTCTTCAGTCTCATTTTTTTTCCTTCTGGGAAAAAAAATGGTGTTATGCCTAAAGATAGAACTTTTTCAAAACATAAGGCTAAAGCAAAACCTCATTCTTGTTTCAATCATGCATTCATGTATAAATATCCTACACAAAAAGCCAAGGTTGTTAAAAAACTCTAGGAAGACTAACCCCAAAGGACTCAGAAAGATATGGTTACCTAAGGATAAGATAATATATGTTGCATATATCCTTAGTAGTGGAGTTGAGACACCAGTCATGGTACCTGGACTCTGGATGCTCACGGCACATGACGGGAAGAAGGTGTATGTTCCAAAGCCTGGAACTTAAGTCTTGAGGCGTCGTCGATTTCTAAGATGATCAAAAAGGGGAGATCATTGGCTCTGGAATAGTAGGTAATAGTACTCTCTCTTCAATTAGTAATGTTATTTTAGTTGAAGGATTAATTCATAACCTTATGCCCATAACCTTATGTACATAAGTTAATTAAGTGACAATGGTTATGACATTATTTTCAATCAAAAGTCTTGTAAAGTTGTCAGTCAAAAGGATGGCTCTGTTCTTTTAAATGGAAAGAGGAAGAACAACATTTACAAGATAAGACTTTCTGAATTGAAAAATCAAAATGTAAAATGTCTTATATCTGTGAATGAAAAGTAACGGATGTGGCATAGATGATTAGGCCATGTTAGCATGAGGAGGATTTCTCATCTAAATAAGCTTAATCTAGTTAGTGGCCTGCCAAATCTGAAGTTTGCTTCAGATTGTCTTTGTTAAGCATGTCAAAAAGGCAAGTTTTCTAAAAAAAACTTCAAAGCTAAAAATGTTGTTTCAACCTCCAGACTATTGGAACTTCTGCATATTTACTTGTTTGGACCGGTGAAAACTGTCTTTGTCAATGGTAAGAAGTATGGACTAGTCATTGTTGATGACTACAACAGATGGACATTGGTGAAATTTTTCAGACACAAGGATGAGTCATATTTTGTGTTTTCTACCTTCTGCTCCCAAGTGCAAAATGAGAAAGATCTCAAAATTGTAAAAGTCAAAAGTGATCATGGTGGAGAATTTGAAAACAAATATTTTGACAAACTCTTTGATGCTAATGGCATTTCCCATGATTTCTCATGTCCTAGAACTCCACAACAAAATGGAGTTGTATAGAGGAAGAGTAGGACTCTACAAGAGATGGCCAGAATCATGATCAACGAGACTAATGTGGCTAAGCACTTCTGGGAAGAGACAGTTAATACAGCATGTTACATTTCATAACAAGATCTTTATAAGACTTATTATGGGTAAGACTCCCTATGAATTATAGAAGAATTTGAAGCCCATCATTTCATATTTTCATCCTTTTCATTCTTGTTTTATGTTGAACACTAAGGAGAATCTGAGCAAGTTTGATTTTAAGGCGCAGAAATGCATCATGTTAGGATACTCCGAATGCCCAAAAGGCTATGAAGTGTATAACACTGAGACATAGATTGTTGAAGAATAAATCCATGTCAGATTTAATGATAAGCTTGACTCTAAAAAGTCAAATCTAGTTGAGAAATTTGTAGATCTGGAGATCACTTATTCAGGTTCTGAAGGAAAGACTTCAGAAGCCAAAGAAGCTGAAGCAAAAGACTCTGAAACTCCTCAACCATAAGATATTGGAGCTTAGACTCCACTGAGAAGGCACAGACAAAAATCTTTACATTTTGAAGAATTGATTCTGGGAGATGAATCTGAACCAGTCAGAACCAGATTCTCATTCAAACCTTCTAAAGAAACTCTTATAAGTTTCGTGTCCCTGATAGAGCTTACATCAATTAATGAAGCGCTTTTGTACATAGAATGGACTCTAGATATGCAAGAGGAACTCAATCAATTCTCTAAAAATGATGTGTGGGATCTGGTGCCAAGAACCAAAGTAAGTTACGTTATTGGAACAAACTGGGTCTTCAGAAAGAAGCTAAAGGAACAAGGAGAGGTAGTAAGAAACAAGGCTCGACTGGTAGCACAAGGTTATAGTCAGCAAGAGGGGATTGACTATATAGAAACCTTTTCTACAATTTTCAGGTTAGAGTCTATTCGTCTCTTGATTTCCTTTGTTGTTAATCATAACATCATCTTATATCAGATGGATGTTAAGAGTGCATTTCTGAATGGTTAAATTACTAAATAAGTGTATGTAGACCAACCCCCTGGTTTTGAAAATCCTAAAAATCCAGATTTTGTTTTCAACTTAAAAAATCATTGTATGGTCTGAAACAAGCTCCCAGAGCATGGTATGAAAGACTAGAAAATTTTCTGTTAGAAAATGATTTCACCAGAGGAAAGGTTAATACAATTTTATTTTATAATTCATTCAAAAATGATATCCTTGTTGTTCAAATTTACGTTGATGATATAATATTTAGTTCTGCTAATGCTACTTTGTGCAAGGAATTTGCTAAGTCTATGCAGACAGATTTTCAGATGAGTATAATGGGAGAACTCAAGTTCTTTCTTGGGATTCAGATTAATCAAAGTCCAGAACAAACGTGCATCCATTAGAGCAAGTACACCAAGGAACTTTTGGAGAAGTTTGACATGTCAGAATGCAAGATGTCAAAGACTCTTATGCATCCTACATTTATCCTTGAGAAGGATGAGGTAAGTGCTAAGGTAGAACATAAGATATATAGAGGTATGATTGGTTCTCTCTTATACTTGACTGCCTATAGACCTGACATTTTGCTTAGTGTTTGTTTGTGTGCTTGCTTCCAAACATATCTTAGAGAGTCCCACTTAATAATTGTTAAGAGGATCTTCAGGTATCTGAAAGGTACGATTAACCTTAGCTTGTATTATAGAAAATCTAAAGATTACAAGCTAGTGTATTTTTGTGATGCTGATTATGCTGGAGACAGACTTGAGAGGAAAAGCACTTCTGAAAGATGTCAGTTTCTGAGAGATAACCTGATCTTATGATCCAACAAAAGGCAATCAACAATACCACTTTCAACTGCTGAAGTTAAATACAATGTAGCTTCTGGATGCAGCACTCAGTTGTTCTTGATGAAAAGTCAGCTAGAAGATTTCCAGATATTTAAGAGTAACATTCCTATACTCTGTGACAATACTTCTGCTATTTGTTTATCTAAGAATCCCATTTTGCATTTTATAGTGTAGCACCTCAAATTTGCACCTATCATTGTACATACATTCTCATATTAGGTCATAACATAACATGGTCCACTGCATAACATTGCATTGTCCCTTTGCCTCAAGTGCAAGCCAATCAAGAGAATTAGGTCAAACTGGTCAGGAGATCAGTCAGTCAAGCAAGCAAGTACAAATTCCATTGAGCCAAGGCCCTAGGTTTGGTCCAACATGTTCACATGACTTGGGGATCCATTTGAAGTGTTTTGGTCAAGGATTGGATGTTCAGAAGTCATCAGTCAATGCACAGTTTGCCAGAAACCCTAAAAAGTCAAACTTGGTCAACTGTGTCTGATTTTATGGTTTTGATGGTTGGATTTGGTTTAAGAGGTCTCATTCATGTCCATATAGTCTTCATATATCATGTCAAACACCATCATGGAAGAATTTGAAGCCAGATCAGAAATTTCCAAAAAGGGAAACTTGACCTGTAACTGAAATTTACCAAAAATGGAAAGTCTTGATCCTCAAACTTACATCATGATACAAGCTTCAAATGAATTTTTGCCCAACATGAAAGTTGAAGATCTTGTTCTCCCATTTCCAAAAAGTCCAAGAACACTCAATTCCCATGTATGGTTGGCAAGTTATGATCAATTCATTTTCAAAAATTCTTGAACTTCAAAAGGCCATATCTCCCAAACCATTTGGCCAAATTTGGTGAGGTTTTTTCCAACAAGTCACATTTGACCTACTCTTTCCAAAAATGTAATTTTCATGTACCAAAACTTTATGGATCAAAATGGCACTTTTGAACCTACATGGATTATTTTCAAGTGAGGTGAAAAATTGAACTTTCCAAATAATCATTCCCAACCATTTCTACCATCCAAACATGTTCTGAAAATGCATTTGTGACATGAACCAAGCCCATTTTCGTGCAGTACATATAGCCATTCCCAAGTTGCTTGAAAATTGGACAAAAGTACACTTTTTCACCAACTCCATCCCACCTTTTCATGGACTTTGATTTGTACCCTTAAACAGCAGATATATTCATCATTTTCTGTCACTTGGAAACCCTAGCAGCCACACAAACTCAGAATTCACTCATTCTCTCAAAACCTCATTTTCTCCCATTTTCAAAATCTGCCCAAAAACTTCAAAGAGCTGAACCTTGCCTTGCTCGAAGCAACATCCATACACCATTTTAAGCTTGTTTCAACCACTATTCTCCAACTGAAAGCTCATTTCCATGGACTGTTTTTGCAAAGCACCATTAATGGCAGAGTTGATTTAGAGTCATTTCAAGCTGTTTCAAGCCAAGCTTTCTCCATCATCCATCATTTGGAAGTCCATAAAGCATCTGTTTCGAGTTTACCACACCAAACAACAACTGTTTCACAACTTTCTTCAAAAACAAGTAAGAACTCGATCTCTCTATTTCTCAAATCCATGATATGTATTGTGTAGATCTTTTGTTCCTGAGTGTTTTGAGCTTTGAATCGCATGAAATGGTTGATTATTGCTCGAGTTATGCTGAAATAAAGTTTGATGATGAAATTTATCTTTGCTCGATTCATGATGTGTACTGTGTTTTAATGGAAATTGATGATGGATTCGTGTTTGTCATTGCTTGCTGATCATTTGTGTGTGTCCAATTTCATTTTCTGGAAAAATCTTTGATGAACTCGATTTGGAAGATGAAGGTGATGTTACTGTATGTGCGAAACCCTAGATTCCTCTTGCATTGCCCAGAATTCCTTTCCCTCACGTATGCATGGTACTGTTTCCCCATGCCAACCAATGAAAACATTTCTTTCCAGCGTCCAAAACGCGGCCGTTTGATTAAGTGGTTGGTTTATTTACAAAAGTGCCATCCGGGGCACATGACACATTGATTTATGTTATTTCTTTTCCATTTTAATTTCATTTGACCATCAAACTTTGAAAAATCACATCTCCATCATTTTAAGTCCATTTCTCATGGGAATTTTTGCTAAATCTTCATCATGATCTCTACTTTTTTATCATATTTTTTCCAGATTTTTATGATCATTGGATTTTAAATGGCCTTAGGGTTTTGTTCATGTATCCTTTTCTTGTACATTTTGCCAATTCAATTGTGAAATGATGATGATATATCCAATGGCCCTGAAATTTTTTGAGCACAAACTAGACACACTCATGTTTATTTTGATGTAAAGTTCATGAATTTATCTTATGTGGTTTGTGAGTTGTGAATTTTTGAAGTAGGGTGTGACAATTTGTGTCACACCAATGATATGCAACTTCATGATTTTTGATACCATGCTTCTTGACCTCCAATTGATGTGAATTTTTGCATAAACCTACTCTTGTATGTCTAGTTTGCACATGATTTTTCTTGGAATTATTTGTGCCATTTTCCATTTGTTTGAGATTTTCTCCCCTGTTTCACAAAAATGTTGACCTTATGTGATGCATGTTGCCATTTCATTTGTGAAATCCTCATACTTTATTAGATGGACATGAAATTTTACATGAGATAACTAGACATCCTAAGCTTTGCCATGGTTTTAGTCCCATTCATTTATCATACACCATCTCTGATTTATGAGTTTTCTAAGTTGATGCATGTTCGGTTAACTTCATTGAGCATGTTCAAAATTGCTTTGACTTTATGATTTTCATTGACTGCCTTCTACTTGTCCAAATAAGATGAAATTTGACATGCTTACCATGCTATGTGTTGTTATTGATCATGATTTATTTGGTGATTTTTGGAAATGTTTGAGTTTGCTTTTGATGCAAGTCTTTCTGTTGACTCCTATGAGCTTCTGTTTGCTATACCTTGACTTAAATTGTTCATGAAATGATGATGATGCATGATATGAACATGAACCCAATTGGGATTGTTTCTTGATTGATTAAACATGATTTGGAATGCTTGCCCTTTGCTGTTTTGACTTTTTCATTCTCTTTTGACCCTAGGCTTGCCCTAGTGGTCCTGTTACTCACTTTTGAGATTGTGTTTTCAGGTTGACCAACAAATGACCAATGAGGCCAATTCTTTTGATATGAGTTTGCTTGAATATCTTTGTCTAACTTGTTTGTTTTGTAGGTGACTTGGATCACATGCCTTAAGCCTTGTGCCTTGCACATCCATTTGCCTCTAATTAACTGTTGATGTCTGTTTCCTTTTGCTTTGTTTTGAAGTTGTATACTAATGTCTGCTTGACTATTTCAGGTGCTTTTAGTTGCTTAGTTCTTTGAACTTGCTTTGCTTTGCTTTAATAGCAATTTGCATTGAGGTATACTTTCTATCTTCATGTAGTCTGGAAGACCTGGCCTGTTACTTGGCCAGGCACCTGTCTGAAGTCCTCCTTAAGAGGCAATGTTTGTGATTGTTTACATTTGTCCTTGTACAGAGTCAAAGACCTCCTAAGTGAAGAGGCAATTGGCAGAACCCAAGGGATATGCAACCTATCCCCTGCTATTCTGTGTGTCATCTGCTTTGCTCACACCACTGTGTTGATGCATTGCAGATACAAACCCAAGATCTTGTACAATTGTACAGTTAAGTCAGTATCAAATGTGTAGAAGGGTTCCCACTTTCTGAACCCACACATTCTTGTCTTAAGCTCTCCCAGGCCAGGGATAAGAGCTGTGAAGTCTCATCTTCACTCACCCTTCATCTGCTTCACCTTGGCTCTCAATGTCAAGGTTAAGAGCTACATCTACCCAGTTCCAGAGGTTTGTTTGTTGAGGTTGATATGACCCCTCGACTAAAACCTAACCCTTGTGTGAGCCCTTGTTTGTATATAGTGTGTGCTACCTGTGCTTGTATGTTTGTTTGACTTGCTTCCTGTGCAAGTTAGGTTTAGTTTAGACTTGCTTCCTGTGCAAGTTAGGTTTTGCTTGGCTTGCTTCCCGTGCAAGTTAAGTGTGTGTGTGGCTTGCTTCCTGTGCAAGTCATGACTAGGATAGGCTGGCTCCCTGTGCCAGTTAGCTAGAAACCTTAACTTAGGGATGAGTTTGCATGATAACATCTAGGCTCGAGTCGTAGTCTCCCTAGTTGTGTCTCCCTCTGTTATCTGGTTAGGCTAGTCCTGTATCCCTCCGTAGGGGAACTACGTCGCCCTGATCCTCATACCAGATGAGGTACGTAGGCAGGAGATGAGCAGATCTCTCCGGGCGCCTGTGTCTTTGTTTTGTCTTGTTGTGTGCTTGGAAGCTGATGTAAGTCCATCGAGTGGCATTTGGGTTCCAGTGTGCGTGCGTTTTGGTTCGGATGCTGATGTAAGTCCAGTGATTGGCATTCAGGCTCCATGTTTGCCTTCTTGTGTGTGTTTTGGTTCGGATGCTGATGTAAGTCCAGTGATTGGCATTCAGGCTCCACGTTTGCCTTTGCCAGTGTTTGTTTGTGTGCGTGTCAGCCGAGCTACGAGTGCTCTGATTCTTCTCTCGTCCGAGAAGATACGTATGCATAGGATGCGATATCCTAGCGAGCATGTTTTCCCCCAGTCCGAACTACTTCGACTCTGATGTCTATGCCTGATAGACTAAGTAGGCCCAGGATACGATATCCTGCCGAGTCGGTTTCAGTCTGTTTTCTTGTGTCTCTTTCAGCCAGTGTGTGTGTGTTTGAGCAGTGTTTAGCAACCATTTTCCTTTCTATTGTGCGTGGATCCCGTCGAGTACGACGGATGCGTAGGGGTGCTAATACCTTCCCTTCGCATAACCGACTCCCGATCCCATTCTCTCTGGTCGCGAGACCATGTCTTTTCCCAGGTTTACTCTGAGCGTTTCCTTTCCCTCTTTTGGGATAAATAACGCATGGTGGCGGCTCTGTTGTTCTTGTTTTCCCGCCGGTTTTTCGCGTGATGCGACAGCTGGCGACTCTGCTGGGGAAATAAGAGAGAAGTTGACCTATGCTGGTCCATCTTCCCTAAGCGAGTCTCTCCTAGCGCTCTCTAGGTTAGGGTTTGGTTGCTTTTGCTGTTATTTTTTGCATTCATGCATTTATTGTTTGCATTAATGTTTGCTTATGTTTGCATTCATTCACATTCATTATTTCATCTGGCTGGTTGTCTGTTTCTCTCTGTTGGGGTGGGAGTTACATGAGGTAAAAGGCCCAATACCCAGGCCATGAGTGAAATCTAGGATACTTAGGAATAGAGTGATTCATGGGAAGCGGGTGGTATTGCGCCACTTAGCGGAACATTGATATCACGAGCAGTTCAGACCCTGGTGGGATATTATCGTTACATACTTCGGGTGTGTATATGATGATGTTCTGCGAAAGGTTATTTATGCTGCGTTTCTCTCGACCTTACCCTGGCCTAGATGACACCCGTGAGTGGGGAGGGAATGATCATTATTACAGGTACAGTTGGTGACTTGTTGGTGACTTGTTGGTGACTTGTGATCCTGTTGGTGCCTATTGGTCCAGAAGTTTGGGGTCTCAGATGACTTTGGGTTTCAGATGAATTTGTGGTTCTGAGTTCAAGCCGAAGCTTTGATCCTGTGTTCCGAGAGACACAGCCAACCAGTCCAGTCTGCATCATTTGCATCATAGCATATTTATTTTTCAAAAGAAACGCAATAAAAAAAAGATACAAAAAAAAAACAAAAAAAAACAAAAAAAAACAAAAAAAACTAATCCCTGCACGCATATCATTTCTCAGGTACATTCCAGAGCTTGTTCACTGATAGAGATGGCAACAGTCCCAGAGTTGAAGCGGAAGACTTGTTCCTACAGCTTTCACCGTGAACCTTTGACGTCTCTGATTGAGTTGAGCAACCTTATGACCAGTGGTAACCAGAAGGGGTTTGTTGACCAGTATGGAGATATTCTGACACTGTTGAAGATGGTAGTCGATCCGGTGCCGTTGCAGACTCTTCTACAGTTCTACGACCCAGAGCTTCATTGTTTCACCTTTCAAGATTATCAGTTGGCGCCTACTCTTGAGGAGTACTCCATTCTGCTGAGTGTCCCAGTCCGGTATCAGGTTCCTTTCTTGGATGTGCCCAAGGAGGTTGATTTCGGAGTTGTTGCCAGAGCTCTCCATTTGGGTATCAAGGAAGTCAGTGATAGTTGGAAGTCCAGTGGGGATGTTGTAGGATTGCCTTTAAAGTTTATGTTGAGGGTAGCTAGAGAAGAAGCAGAGAAGGGAAGTTGGGAAGCCTTTCATGCTCAGTTGGCCGTCATGATCTATGGGATCGTCTTGTTTCCGAGTATGCCCAATTTTGTTGACTATGCTGCAGTCAGTATTTTCATTGGAGGAAATCCAGCTCCTACTCTGTTAGCTGACACTTACTATGTTGTTCACAGTAGGCATGGTAAGGGTGGGGCTATCAGGTGTTGTCTCCCGCTTTTGCTCAGATGGTTCTTGTCTCTCCTGCCAGTCAGTGGACCTTTTGTGGATGCTCAGAGCACGCATAAGTGGACTCAGAGGGTTATGTCTCTTACCTTCTATGATATCAGGTGGCAGTCTTACCGGATGGATGTGCGTAACATCATTATGAGCTGTGGAGGATTCCGTAATGTGCCACTCGTAGGGACTAGGGGTTGCATCAATTACAACCCGGTTCTTTCTCTTCGCCAGTTGGGGTTTGTGATGAAGGGAAGACCACTTGAGGCTGAGGTAGCTGAAAGTGTGTATTTTGAGAAGCAGAGTGACCCGGCCAGATTGGGGCAGATAGGGAGAGCTTGGAAGTCTATTGGTATGAAGGATGGATCTGTCTTAGGGAAGAAGTTTGTCGTTGCTATGCCCGATTACACTGATTGGGTCAAGGAGAGAGTAGAAACTTTGTTATTACCCTACGATAGGATGGAGCCGTTGCAGGAGCAACCACCTTTGATACTTGCTGAGAGTGTGCCTGCGGAGCACTACAAGCAAGCCCTGATGGAGAATCGCCGTTTGAGAGGGAAGGAGCAAGATACCCAGATGGAGCTGTACAAAGCCAAAGCTGATAGTTTGAACTTGGCTCATCAACTCAGAGGAGTGCGAGAAGAAGATGCTAGCAGACTGAGAAGCAAGAAGAGATCCTACGAGGAGGTGGAGAGCATGTTAGATGCAGAACACCGGGAGTGCTTGAGGCTGCAGAGGGTTGAGGCCAGCTATCAGAAGAAGATCAGAGACTTGGAGAAGCAACTCAGAAATAAAGACATCCAGTTGAAGAAGGAAGTAGACTTGAGACAGGCATCAGAGAACCACCTTGGAGGAGAAGTGGTAGAGCTTAGACGACAACTGAAGGAGAAGATCACTCTTTTGCCAGAATGTTCAGAATGTGACCTGTTGATAGACCAGTGTCAGTACTTGAAGACTCTCATTCCGGGAGGTCGTTTGTCTTAGCTTGTATCTTTGATATGTATGTTGAGAATCACCTCCAGGCTTGTTGGATGGGATTCATTGTTGTACTCCGATTGTTTGGATTTTCTTTGTCGACTTTGTTGTATGATCCTGTTACTCATATAGATGAGGTTGTTGGTTTCACCTTGTACTCATCACTCTTGTGTATGTTGTTTCTGTGCTTCTATGTTGTTCTTGCTGCAGGTTGCCATCTTTTGAGGATGACTCAGGCTCTTTGAATGCCTGAGGAATGAACATATCATGTGCATCATACGCATCATTAGCACCATACTCATATCATTTTGCATAACAGGTGTTCTTGGTCGTGACTTCTCACTCTTGGTTCCTGTTCAGGCAGGATAGCTTATCAACGTCCGCACCGCTACTCAACAAGACTGAATCAACAGAGAGGTATGGATCAAGTTCAAGCTGAGTTGGCTGAGATGAAGGCTAACATGGCCCAGTTTATGAATATGATGCAAGGGGTTGCACAAGGTCAAGAAGAACTTTGAGCCATGGTTCAGAGACAAGAGGCTGCAATTCCACCGGTCAACCATGCTCCGCCAGAGGGAGGCCCGGTCAATGATAATAATGTTGCTGCTGCTGTACCCATCAACAACTATGCTGTAGGTGATGAGTTAGAGGGAATTCGAATCAACGGTTAACCTATTGCTCCAGATGCCGCTAATGCCAGAGCAGTCCGTGCCCCGGCCCGTAATCCTGCTCCGATTGTTGACAGACAAGAGGATATGTTTTCTCTGCTCAGTGAAGATGAAGACGTTCTGGGAAGGGTTAATGAGAGGGATCGTAAAGTTGATGCCCTTGCTGAGAAAATTAGAGCTATGGAATGTCAGAATTCTCTCGGTTTTGATGTTACTAATATGGGATTGGTGGAAGGTTTGAGAATCCCTTACAAGTTCAAAGCGCCGTCCTTCGATAAATACAACGGTACTTCTTGCCCTCGCACCCATGTGCAGGCTTATTATCGAAAAATCTCTGCGTATACCGATGATGAAAAGATGTGGATGTATTTTTTCCAAGATAGTCTATCTGGGGCTTCTTTGGACTGGTACATGGAATTGAAGAGAGATTCTATCCGATGCTGGAGGGATCTGGGTGAGGCCTTCTTGAGGCAATATAAACATAACATGGACATGGCACCGAGCCGGACTCAGCTGCAGAGTCTTTGTCAGAAATCCAATGAGAGCTTCAAGGAGTACGCCCAGAGGTGGCGTGAACTGGCTGCTAGAGTTCAACCCCCTATGCTGGAGAGGGAGTTGACAGATATGTTTATCGGTACTCTTCAGGGTGTGTTTATGGACCGGATGGGGAGCTGCCCATTCGGTAGTTTTTCTGATGTTGTCATTTGTGGAGAGAGGACTGAGAGCTTGATCAAAACTGGGAAGATCCAAGATGCTGGTTCCTCTTCTTCTAAGAAGCCGTTTGCTGGGGCACCTCGT
This sequence comes from Lathyrus oleraceus, assembly GCF_024323335.1. Classification (NCBI taxonomy): domain Eukaryota; kingdom Viridiplantae; phylum Streptophyta; class Magnoliopsida; order Fabales; family Fabaceae; genus Lathyrus; species Lathyrus oleraceus. Next base: position 419,312,757 of record NC_066579.1, read on the forward strand.
CGAAGAGAGGGTGAAACTAATGCTGTTCAACACCGCAGAGATCAGAACAGAATTGAATACCGTCAAGCTGCTGCAGTAACCATTCCGGCACCTCAACCTCGTCAACAACAACAACAAAGAGTTCAACAACCGCAACAACAACAACAACAGCAACGTCCGTATCAGCCCAGACAAAGGATGCTTGATCGACGTTTTGATTCGCTACCCATGTCGTACGCCGAACTGCTGCCCGAACTACTCAGGTTGGGGATGGTTGAGTTGCGTACAATGGCTCCGCCTACAGTATTGCCTCCTGGGTACGACGCCAACGTCCGTTGTGACTTTCACTCTGGGGCACCAGGGCATCATACTGAGAAGTGTCGGGCTCTCCAGCACAAGGTCCAAGATTTGATCGATGCCAAGGCAATCAACTTCGCTCCAGTGCCTAACGTCGTAAACAACCCTATGCCTCAGCATGGTGGGCATAGAGTGAACAATATTGAGGGGAAAGAAGCTGAAGATCTGGTTGTTAATGTTGATGATGTTCAGACTTCTCTGCTAGTTGTGAAGGGCCGTCTGCTGAATGGAGGTGTCTACTCGGGCTGTGATGAGGATTGTTTGGGCTGTGCAGAATCTGAGAATGGTTGCGACCAGTTAAGGGCCGGTATCCAAGGTATGATGGATGAGGGTTGTTTGCAATTCAGTAGGGCTGTAAAAGATCGTGGAACAGTGTCAACTATCACCATTTACTTTAAACCGTCTGAAGAACGTGGACAAAGGGTCGTTAGTGCACCTGCAACAAATGGTACCCCAGTTACCATTTCCGTGCCTGTAACCATCAGTGCTCCAACTACTATCGTGGCGTCTGGAAGAAGGACTGTTGAGAATAGTAGAGCCGTGCCGTGGAAGTATGATAATGCTTACCGCAGTAACAGAAGGGCTGAAAGTCAGACGAGACCAGTGAATCAAACTCCAGTGACAATTGGTGTACCGAATAGAGTTCCTGCAACTGTTGGTCCGGCTGTGGATAATGTAGGGGGTCCAGGAGGTTTTACCAGAAGCGGTCGTCTGTTCGCACCGCAGCCTTTGAGGGACAATAATGTTGAGGCTCTCGCCAAAGCAAAGGGTAAGCAAGCTGTGGTTGAGGAAGAGCCTGTCCAGAAGGAAGCGCCCGAGGGGTCATTTGAGAAGGACGTGGAGGAGTTTATGAAGATAATCAAGAAGAGTGACTACAAGATTGTAGATCAGTTGAATCAAACTCCGTCCAAGATTTCTATACTTTCACTGTTGTTGTGCTCTGAGGCACACCGTAATGCCTTGCTGAAGATGTTGAATCTGGCTTACGTGCCTCAGGAGATTTCTGTCAATCAACTGGAGGGTGTGATGGCCAATGTGAGCACCCGGCATGGTGTAGGATTCACCAACCTGGACTTACCGCCTGAAGGGCGGAACCATAACAAAGCCTTGCACATCACCATGGAGTGCAAGGGGGCAGTGTTGTCTCACGTATTGGTAGACACCGGGTCATCGCTGAATGTGTTGCCTAAGCAGATTCTGAAGAAGATTGATGTGGAAGGATTTGTGCTTACTCCCAGTGACCTGATCGTTCGTGCTTTCGACGGCTCCAAACATTCTGTGTGTGGGGAAGTTACCTTGCCTGTGAAGATAGGTCCTGAGGTATTCGATATCATCTTCTATGTTATGGACATCCAGCCCGCCTATAGTTGTTTATTGGGGCGTCCATGGATTCATGCAGCAGGGGCAGTCTCGTCGACTCTCCATCAAAAACTCAAGTATGTCTGGAATGGTCAGATTGTGACCGTGTGCGGTGAAGAAGAGATTCTGGTGAGTCATCTATCCTCGTTCAAATATGTTGAGGTGGATGGCGAGATCCACGAAACCTTATGCCAGGCGTTTGAGACTGTGGCTCTTGAGAAAGTGGCGTACGCTGAGCAGAGGAAGCCAGGTGCTTCAATTACTTCTTACAAGCAGGCTAAGGAGGTTGTTGATTCTGGCAAAGCTGAAGGCTGGGGCAAGATGGTGGATTTGCCTGTCAAAGAAGACAAATTTGTCGTCGGTTATGAGCCTCTCCAAGCAGAGCAGAATGGTCAAGCGGGTCCGAGTACCTTTACCAGCGTTGGGCTGATGAATCATGGCGACGTCTCTGCAACCGGTAGTGAAGACTGTGACAGCGATTGTGATCTGGACAACTGGGTTCGCCCGTATGCACCAGGGGGGTCTATCAACAACTGGACGGCTGAAGAAGTGGTTTAAGTTACTCTTCTGACAGAGTAATTTTCTGTTGTTTTTTCATTTTGCATGAAAATCCTACGATCTGCCCAAGGCGTAGTGATTCATTGTAGGGCCTCATCATGTTTTAATGATTATCATTAATGAAGGACATTTTTTGCAATCAAACTTTTTGATCCCTGTCTTTCTATTTTTTGGTTTTCATCTTTTTTCAAAAACAATAAAAATGGCAATGTTTTTGTTTTTTGTGACTTTATTGAACTCCTTTTTCTAAAACAAAGCATTAAACATGCAGAAGCGATCTTATGGAATTCACTATGAACAGTTCTGTTATGGCTCAGTATGATTTCGACAATCCCATCTACCAAGCTGAAGAGGAGAGTGAGGAAGACTGTGAACTTCCTGCAGAATTGGTCAGATTGCTGAAGCAGGAGGAAAGGGTCATCCAACCTCATCAGGAGGAGTTGGAGGTTGTTAATTTGGGTACTGAGGACGCCAAAAGAGAAATCAAGATTGGGGTTGCTTTAGAGGACTCTGTCAAGAGGAGGCTGATTGAGATGCTGAGAGAATATGTGGAGATATTCGCCTGGTCATATCAAGATATGCCTGGGTTAGATACAGATATTGTGGTGCATCGATTACCTCTTAGAGAAGGATGTCCTTCGGTCAAGCAGAAGCTTCGTAGAACGAGTCCTGATATGGCAACTAAGATCAAGGAAGAGGTTCAGAAGCAGTGGGATGCAGGTTTTTTGGCTGTTACAAGTTATCCCCCATGGGTGGCCAACATCGTTCCTGTGCCAAAGAAAGATGGCAAAGTCAGAATGTGTGTCGATTACCGGGATTTGAATAGAGCGAGTCCAAAAGATGATTTCCCTTTACCTCACATTGATGTATTGGTTGATAATACGGCTCAATCCTCGATATTCTCTTTCATGGATGGTTTCTCTGGATATAATCAGATCAAGATGGCGCCAGAGGACATGGAAAAGACGACATTCATTACACCTTGGGGCACGTTCTGCTATAAGGTGATGCCATTTGGGCTAAAGAATGCTGGTGCTACCTATCAGAGGGCAATGACGACTCTTTTTCATGACATGATGCACAAAGAAAGAGTCGTCACCAACAACGAAGCTGAGTATGAGGCTTGTATCATGGGGATAGAAGAAGCCGTTGATCTGAGGATCAAAACGCTTGACATTTATGGAGATTCCGCTCTAGTGATCAATCAAGTCAACGGAGATTGGAATACGAACCAGCCACATTTGATTCCGTATAGAGATTACACCAGAAGAATACTGACGTTCTTCAAGAAGGTGAAGTTGTATCATGTCCCCCGGGATGAGAATCAAATGGCTGATGCCTTGGCTACTTTGTCGTCTATGATCAAAGTTCATTGGTGGAATCATGTGCCACATGTTGCGGTGAATCGACTCGAGAGGCCTGCGTATGTGTTTGCAGCCGATTCTGTTGTGATTGATGAGAAGCCGTGGTATTATGACATCAAGAACTTCCTCAAGACTCAGGAGTATCCTGAAGGTGCGTCGAAGAATGACAAGAAAACCCTGAGAAGGCTAGCTGGAAGCTTCTATTTGAATCAGGATGATGTGCTGTATAAGAGAAACTTTGACATGGTCTTGCTCAGATGCGTGGACAGACCCGAGGCAGACATGTTAATGCAGGAAGTTCATGAAGGTTCCTTCGGTACTCATGCTGGCGGACATGCAATGGCTAAGAAATTGTTGAGAGCGGGTTACTACTGGATGACTATGGAATCCGATTGTTTCAAGTATGCTCGGAAGTGCCATAAATGTCAAATCTATGCTGATAAGGTGCATGTGCCACCAAGCCCTCTGAATGTCATGAATTCGCCTTGGCCGTTTGCCATGTGGGGCATTGATATGATTGGGAAGATTGAGCCTACTGCTTCGAATGGACATCGCTTCATTTTGGTAGCGATTGACTATTTCACCAAATGGGTGGAAGCAGCTTCCTATGCTAACGTTACCAAACAAGTGGTTACCCGGTTCATCAAGAAAGAAATCATATGTCGTTATGGAGTTCTTGAGAGAATCATCACTGACAATGGTTCGAATCTCAACAACAAGATGATGAAAGAGCTTTGTAAAGATTTCAAGATTGAACATCACAATTCTTCTCCTTACAGACCGAAGATGAATGGTGCTGTAGAAGCGGCAAACAAGAATATCAAGAAGATTGTGCAGAAGATGGTCGTTACGTACAAGGATTGGCATGAGATGCTGCCTTTCGCTTTGCATGGGTACCGTACCTCAGTACGTACGTCGACCGGGGCAACCCCTTACTCCCTTGTGTATGGTATGGAAGCTGTCCTACCTGTTGAAGTGGAGATTCCTTCTCTGAGAGTTTTATTGGATGTCAAGCTGGACGAAGCCGAGTGGATTCGAACAAGGTTTAACGAGTTGAGCCTTATCGAAGAGAGACGGCTAGCAGCTGTATGCCATGGACAGTTGTATCAGCGAAGGATGAAGCGAGCCTTTGATCAGAAAGTGCGTCCTCGAAGCTATCAGATCGGTGACCTAGTTTTGAAGAGGATCCTCCCTCCCGGTACAGATAACAGGGGCAAGTGGACTCCTAATTATGAAGGGCTGTATGTTGTGAAAAAGGTATTCTCCGGTGGAGCCTTGATGCTTACAACTATGGATGGTGAAGATTTTCCGTCTCCTGTTAACTCAGATGTAGTCAAAAAATACTTCGCATAAATTGACCCGCTGGACAAAAAGAAAAAAAGAGTCCAGGCAAAAAATGGGCATCCCGGCGAACCAAAAAAACAGAAAGAAAAGGTTCGGGCAAAAATTAGGGATAAAAATGAAAAGAATTTGTACACCCGGTAAGTCGAAAACCCGCAAGGGCGACTTAGGCAAAAATGGGTATCCCGGTGGATTGAAAACCCGAAAGGGCGATCCAGCCAAAAGAGGGATTAAAGCGAAGACTACAGTCTGAGTTTGTCTGTACTTCATCAAGCTTTGTCATCTGCCATCTCGAAAGATGTGATCCGTCCAGTCATTCTTCTCAGAAAGCAAGGAGTTGGGAGGAAAACTGATGATCTGTGAGTTATAACAGAATTGGGAAATAGTGGATGTCGTGTTCACATTGCCATTAGGATAGATTTTTCCTTTTGTGCGCAATTACCTCTTTCTAGGAATTGCTTCCCAATGTATTTGCCTCTTCAGGCACATTTTCAATCAATAAAAGTCGTTATTCAGATAAATGGCTCTTTTGTTTTTATTTTTACTGTTTTGTTTGCAAAAATGTCCGAATTTTTTGATAAGCATCGCATATAAAAACATGAAGGCTAAACAATAGCTTGCAGGATGACAAAACATTTGAAAATCATTTTGAATGTTGAGGACACTTGAGCGTATCTTGTCCATGTATCCCCTGGGGGCATTTTGTGGTGCTGTTTTTCAGGTTGGCATTTGTGAGGACGTTTCCTCAGCAGATATTTTCCCCAAGCAAGTTTGGAAGCTATCAGAGTTATGTTCCCCTGCGGAGACGTCTGTGAATAGTGCCTTCTATTCCCCAACAGATCTAAGGATTGCCTATCCCCCAGCAGGCCTGTATTTGCCGATTTCCTCCCCGAGTGAGGCAGGTTCATTGAAATTTATCTCCAACATTTATCCTATCTGTGGACTGAAGGATATCCCCAGCGGAGTTTGCCTTTCCCCAGCAGCAGTGCTATTCTCCAACATGAGTGAGAAGTCGTTGCTCTCCCCGCAGAGTCTCCCCGCAGAGTTGGAGTACCCGATCAGTTTCGGCTCCCCAGCCGGAGTTTTTCATCATTTTTGCATTTTTGCATTTTAGTGATCATTGCATCCTCAAACTGCGTAGCATTCCCATTCAATATGGAGCATTACGCCATAGAAAAATTCAAACATATGCATTCATGTGTTAACCTCACCAGACCGTATCCCCGGCAGAGGCGGATCATTTCGTTCAACATCAGTACAGCAAGTCTGCTACAGTTGCTCTTGACAGCATTCAGGATTGATATCCCCATAGAAGTTTATTACCTCACCCGTTGGCGACAGAAAGTTTGTTTCTCCCCAGTGAGATCCCCGGCAGGTGGTCAACCTTGCCTTGACATATCTAAGATGTCGTTCTTGTGATATCGGTAAGTGTCATGCCAGCACCCGCGTGTGTTTCTTTGTTTGGTGTCGGTAAACACCATTGTTTCGGTGTCTGTAAACATCGGGTATCTTCCCCAGTCATCAGTAAATGTCTGGTCATCATTGTTTTGATGTTTGTAAACATCGGGTATTCCCCCCAGTCATCGGTAAATGTCTGGTCATCATCTTTGGTGTCGGTAAACACCATTGTTTCGGTGTCTGTAAACATCGGGTATTCTCCCCAGTCATCGGTAAATGTCTGGTCATTTTTTGATGTCGGTAAACATCATCTTTCGATGTCGGTAAACGTCGAGTCTTTTCTGCAGTCATCGGTAAATGTCTGATAATCCCCAGCTAGAGATCCCCAGTAGAGTCATCGGTAAATGTCCTATCTGGTTTCCAGTTGCAAATATTTGTTTTTCCCTTAGTGAGTGTTCCCCGGTGTCGCATCCTGCGAAAAATCAACCGGCGAGACTCAAAATAAAAACACACACAGAGCCGCCACTGCGCGTTATTTATCCCAAGATAGGGAAAGGAAACGCTCAGAGAAACCTGGAAAGACATGGTCTCGCGACCAGAGAGAAAAGGTAAGGGAGTCGGTTACGCGAGGGGAAGGTATTAGCACCCCTCACGTCCTAGGTATTCCTAGGGATCCACGTTCTAGAAAAGAAAAGGTTGCTAAACATCACACACACACACACAAGGGAACGCAGGTGGGGTTAAGAGAAACGGGCTCGATAAGGCGTCGCACCTTATGCCTACATATCTTGTCTGGAACAAGAATCAGAGCCTCTGTAGTTCGGCTTACGCACGCCAAACAACACAAAACATACAAACAAGCGAGGGTGGCAAACATGGAGCCCGACAACCACTGGATGGAATTATGTCGGCATCCGAACCAAAACACACTTAAAAGGGCAAACGTGGAGCCCGACAGCCAATCACTGGGCTTACGTCGGCATCCGAACCAAAACACACTCAAAAGGGCAAACGTGGAGCCCGACAGCCAATCACTGGGCTTACGTCGGCATCCGAACCCAAAACACCAAACAGCACAGTCAGATAACAAGTAAACACACGCAAAAAATAAAAAGGTTGCCCGGAGAGGTCTCGCACGACCCCCTGCCTACATACCTCGTCTGGCACGAGGATCAGGGCGATGTAGTTCCCCTGAAAGGGACTAAATTGCTAACCAGAAACCGGGGAAAGATACACAACTAGGGAGCTGAGACTCGAGCCTAATGTTGTCATGCATCGTTAACCCTAAGTTCGGTTTTCTATCCTACTTGCATAAGCAAACTAACCTAACCAGGAAAGAAGCTAGCACACAAGCATACAATCATATATCATCAAATGAGAACAGGTATCTCAAACAAGCATGTCAATCAGATATCCACATAATACGCACTATAGCCAAACAAGGGGGCTCAATCAATCAGGTTTGACTGCCTAAGCAATCGTCTGTACAGGCTGTGTTTGCTCTTAACCTTGCCATTACGAGGCTAAGGTGAAGCAGATGATGGGATGAAGTGAGGATCAGACCTCACAGCTCTTATCCCTAACCAGGGAGAGCGTCTGACAAATGAGCATGGGTCCAGAATGGGGGGACCCTCCTATACTCAGAGACTCTGACTCAATGTGCACTGCACGGGATCTTGGGTTAGGATCTCAATGCTTCAACCATGTAATGGGAGCAAGGAGAAGACTCAACTGAATAGTGGGGGGTAGACTGCATACCCCTACCTTCCACCAATTGCCTTATTTAAAGGGCTTTTCCTACTTGGCTTAAAAATAAACATACACAAGCATTGCCTCTTAAGGAGGACTTCAGACATTTATTTGCCCGGCCCGGTAACAGCCGGGTCTCCAGACTACATGAAGTCAAGAGATTTTACCTCTATGCAAGTTGCTTAAGCAAAGCAAAGCAATAGTTCACAAGGAACTGAGCAACTAAAGTACCTGGAAACAGTCAAACACAGTTAGTACCCAGACAGACAAACTGTAAACAACAAGTGTACAATCAATCAGTTTAAACAAACTATGCACAACACAAGGCAAGCTCAAAGCTCAAGCCTAAAGCTCCACACCTACAAAACAATGTTATGTTAGTGTACAAACATCAACAGCATCAATTTAAAATTGATTTGAATCATTCTCCATGTGCATTGCTTTTGATCCTGAAAAACCAAGCAAATATTAGCAACTAGACCACTAGGCCAAGCCTAGGGTCCAAAAGCAAGAAAAAAGTTAAAACAGCAAGGTATCCACCATCCAACATCAAATTATCATCAAACAAAAGCAAGCATCATTGGTCTCATGTTTATATCATCCATCATGCTCAATTCATGCACAAAACAATCCATATGAGGTCAAATGAACCACCAAGCATACAAACAGAAGTATTGCATTCAAATCCCTATCAAAATAAATCCAAAAATTCTCAAATTAATTACACCTAAACAGGGGATAATCAAGGTCTACCATGTCAAATTTGAGCTCAATTGGGCAAATGGAACCATGTCAATGAAAATCAACAAAAACAGACACAATTTCATGCTTCAATTCACACCATCAATGCATACATCCAATTCAAAAATTCATATCTCATTGAAAACAAAAAAGAAATGGATGAGACCAAAACAGGGAGGTCACACAACGTGTCTAGTTCATGCATATCAAATTTCATGGCCATACAATACAATATGAGGATTTCCCAATCAATCTACCAACATGTATCACATGAGCTTGCAATTTCAATCACCAGAAATGAAAAATCATGATCAATTAGAAAAGGCAGTGAAAAATCCTACAAAAATTCATCAAGCATCCTAACATGTCAACAAGTCATCATGCAAAATTTCAGCCAATTCCAACATGCATAGGTCATCCAATTAAATTCAACAAGTTGACATCAAGAGGTGTGACACAAATTGTCACACCTAAGTTCCAGAATTTGCTGTTCTCTGACCAGGTATCAAAAATTCATGAAATTTACATATAAATAATCCTCAATGAGTCAAGAACCACCACAAAAATTTTCAGCCATTTATTTTATGATATGAGTATTTCATGATCAAATTGCCAAAATGTATCAAAATGTGACATACATTAGAAAAGCCTATGCCAAATAAAATATTTGCCAAGCACAACTTTGACCAATAGGTCAAAAAAATCCTACACAAGTCAACAAAGTCAAGGAAAAAATCTCCATATTTTTAGGAATTTTTTACTATTTTTTATGAATTTTTTAAAGTGTTAAATATTTTCTAATAATTAAATGAATTAATTAAAACTGCACAGTGGCAGTATCGTAATTCTTTTGAGCGCGGGAGGGAAACAGCATTTTTGAAAATTTGAACGGAAATGAAGATCAAAACCACTATTCTTCATCGTTCTCCACCAACATTTGCCCAGAAAATGAGAAAAATCGAAGAACAACAAATGTTAACAAAAATAGACATGGCCATATCCATTCGAACCGTCTTTCCACATACAATCCAAATATGCATTCTATTTGTCCTAATTGTTCCTAGATCAAGAGAATCGAAGCACTTAGGGTTTTGTCACAAAACTTCAAACCTAGATTTCGTAGCCTACAATCAATCATTTGCGATTCTAAATACATCATGATGCTCTACAATCCATGGCCTACAACACGCACACAATCATTTGGCAAGGCATGACATTCGAATTTCAAAGGTACCTGGAGATGGCAGCTGTATGTACGTGTTCTTTGCGCCAACTAGCTTCAAACAGGTGCACTAGAGTGATGAGGAAGGTGATAGGAGTGTTCCGTTTCAATTGATATTGTTTCTGAAGCTCGAAAATCCGATTTCACCATGGATGCTCTTGAAAATGCAGTCACGATTCCATCCCTCTCACGCTCCAAATACCACAAACAGTGCTAGAGGATGATGCAAGGAGTCCAAATCAAAAAGAATCACCAAAAACGGTTGAGAATTGAGGATGAATTTTGAGATTGAAGCTTGGTGTTCTTGGTGGAATTTTGAGAGAATGAAGAAGTTTCAGATCCAATCTTGGTAATTGTGAGGTTCTGTTATGATTAGCAAGTGATTTAGAATATATATGTTGCACTAATCCATCACTAATCATGTAATTAACCAATTTAGCATGTTAAGTGATAATGTAATTTTGCAAATGGAGGGTAAAATGGTAAATGCACTATGACAGCTAGTGCCAGCTGTTTTGACAGCTCAAGCAATCCCCAAATGCCATATGTAATGTGTAGAAACTTGTTTCATGTCCATTGGTGGAGTATTTCTCAAAATCACATGTGTGTGGTAATTGATCCATTTTTAGCATTTCATTTTTCAACCCAAAACTCAAACCATGTGCATTAACCACAAAATGAATATTCAAACACACTTAAAATGCCATTCCTGAGGTGTTGGAAAAAGTCCCATTCAAAAATTCCAATTATTTTGACATTTGGACAATTTTGCCCCTGGTCCAATTCAGCTGTCCAGTTGAAAAGTGACTTTTTGCCTTGGCCATTTTTGAACAAATCCAATGATGCACCCTCAAAGTACATGTCAAATGGAGTTTGTGCATATAAAGAACTTGCAATTTGGACAAAGTATGTGGTAGTTACGGCCTCCTGATTACGGGTCTTTTCTGAAATTCAATGAGCCATATCTTGCAAACCATACATTGGATTTTCAAGTTCTTGGACTTTTTGGAAAGGTGAGAGCAAGATCTACAACTGTCATGTTGAACAATTTTTCATTTGAAGCTTCCTTGGACATCTGTTTTTGAGGTCAAAAACTTTCCATTTTTGGAAACTTCAGTTACAGGTCAATTGCTATTTTTGGCAGTTTTTGTCCTGACCTGATTTTCTTCATTCTCAAGCTTTGCAATGTCATTTAACACTTATTCCAACATGAATGAAGTGTCTTCAACTCATTTTCACCTCCAAATCCATCAGATCATGTACAGTTGACCACAGTTGACTTTTCCATCTGATAGATGAATTTGGCAATGCATAGATCAATTTGAACCCCAATTTCCAACTGAAATGGCTCAAGGGTGATACCCTTGCCTCCATAAGCACCATATAGTCACAAAATGATCCTCATCTCCTTCATAAACCCCATCTCCTGATCCAGCCCTGATTGGCCCAATACAACTGATTAGGGTTGACCAGTGGTCAAAACCCTAATCTCAAGGAATCTTCTCCAATCTCCTGATGACATCCAACCATGATGATGATGATGTATCAATTCAAACAAGATGAAGACCAATATCCTTGGAAATCATGAAACCCTAATTCACAGTCCAATCCTCAGATGGCCCATGATCAGTCATTAAACCCTAGCTTGCACCTTTGAACTTCCTCATCTCCTGATTAAGACTTGGGAAGATGGCTTGCACTATGTAACCACATGATATGCAATATGAAATGCCTAATGTCCTAAAATGATATGCAAATATGTTAATGCTAGTCCCAAGAGAGGAGGGCAAATTTTGAGGTGTTACAGCTGCCCCTATTCAATCCACTGTGAACCTGTCGATACGAAATAGCCTCGACTTTCGGATGATCAGGATGAAGAGTGATTGAATACCAAGAACAGACGAACAATTTGCACTCTGATGGGATAATAATTAACAACGCCTGTCAGCATCGGCGAAGAAACAAACTCTGAAACGTCGACCTGGATACCAAAATAAATGGTAACTCAGGGATAACCATGGCCTGATCACCACATCCACTCGGGATTCTCATTCTTTTTTTTGCTTTTCTTGAACCCCGAAAATTTTCTCTTCTTCTACCTGGTCCGAAAACCACTTCGGTCTGAACTCCGAAAAACTGGCCTGAATACCATAAGTGCTTCAACCTGATAGTCGGAAACTTCACTAATCACCACTCTAAGGGCAACACGTCAGAGGGTACACCTTCAACCAGACACTGACTGATGACTGGGAAGAAATTCGACGTTTACTAAACATCGGACGATGATGTTTACTGACACCAAAAAAAGCTCGACCAGACATTAACCAATGACCGGGAGGAAACTCGATGTTTACAGGCACCGAACAATGATGTTGACATGACATCAAACAATGATGTGGACAGACATCAAACAATGATGCGGACAGACATCAAACAATGATGCGGACAGACATCAAACAATGATGCGGACAGACATCAAACAATGATGCAGACAGACGTCAAACAATGATGCGGACAGACATCAAACAATGATGCGGACAGACATCAAACAATGATGCGGACAGACATCAAACAATGATGCGGACAGACATCAAACAATGATGCGGACAGACATCAAACAATGATGCGGACAGACATCAAACAATGATGCGGACAGACATCAAACAATGATGTGGACAGACATCAAACAATGATGCGGACAGACATCAAACAATGATGCGGACAGACATCAAACAATGATGCGGACAGACATCAAACAATGATGCAGACAGACATCAAACAATGATGCGGACAGACATCAAACAATGATGCGGACAGACATCAAACAATGATGCGGACAGACATCAAACAATGATGCGGACAGACATCAAACAATGATCGACCAAACACTTACTGATGTCTGGGAAGAAACGGTGGTTCCAAACTCACAATGCTGAACTCCTCGGAGCATCGTCTTCGCTGTCAGACAAAACCAAACCTCAAGCGGTAATCACGGCTTGAATCGCGCTGATCGCGTAACGTCTTCTGACTGTATCCCCATCTCTGTCCGACGGGAACATTTCCTCCAATATCGCACTACTGGGGAACATTGCTGATCTGACGTTGTGATGCTAATCTCCTCAGAGTAACATCTTCACCTTTGGTGAACCCCAAATCTTCAAGCGGTAACCACAGTTTGGGTTGCGTTGAATACATCCCTTTTCCATCTCCGTCCGACGGAAGGAGTCTTCTCCAGTGTCGTACCACTGGGACAATACCTGTGATCCAATCATGAGGCTATACTACTCGGAGCAACACTTTCATTTTCTGGCAAAATACCTCTCAAACAGTAACCACGGCTTGAGACTAGCTGACGTTTGCAATGATGCATGCTTGATTTCTTCTGCATAATGCTCCATAATTATGGAAATGCTACGCGATTATTTATTTTTCTATGCAATATGCAATGCTTATTCTACATGATGAATGCATAAAAATATCCCCCTCAAGGGAATTTTCTGGGGAAAACGAGACTCTCTGCTGAGGAACTCGCCACTGCTCCGATTTCCACCCTGCCGGGGATAGCACTGCTGCTAGGAAATAGACAACCCTTGCTGGGGATACAGATCCTTTGCACCCAACCCTCTCGAGGACATGCTGGGGAATACCTCCTTTGCACCCCACCCTCTCGAGGACATGCTGGGGATACAGATCCTTCACTGCACTCTGTGGGAATACCACAGTCTTTGACTTGCTGGGGATATAGATCCCAACTCTGCTTTGGGAACCCTCACAGATACTCCCGCTGGGGAAATGAGCAATCTTCAACCTGCTGGGGGAATACCATCCAGACCCTGCTAGGGGAACGACAACTACTCCGCTGGGGAGGACCCAATCAATCCACATGTAGGATACCCTCGGCTGGGGATGCAGATATTCGTCTGCTACGGAAACTCGTTCAATCCACTGGTAGAATGAACACTGTTGGAGAGATATGTCATTGAAAAAACCCGCTCCACTCGGGGAACTGCTGGAGATATATTTCTTTGAACCCGCTCCACTCGGGGATCTGCTGGAGATATATTTCTTTGAAAAAGACCCGCTCCACTCGGGGAGTAGCAACCTTCGGACCTGGCTGCTGAGGAAACACCGCTGTTGTAAACCCGCCGGGGACAACCATCCTGACTCGGCTGGGGAAGTCACAGACCAGGGATCTGCTGGGGAGCTAGTCCTACCATTCTGCTTGGGGACCTAGCTGGGAAATGAGAATAGTTGGCACAGAACACCCGTCGACTCCTCGAACCACGGTATCTACCTCCAACCCTCATATCAGCTTTCCACATTTGAGAATTCCCAGACTCGTCTGGACCTTTTCTGCTCCATCATCTTGTATTCCAAATCGCCCCGCACTCGACGAGAAACGTACTTCTGGGATTTATACAGAAATTTCAATCATCCGACTTTGAAGAGTCTTCTTGATTAATTCCAAAGGTCGTCGGACGTCTCGCGTCGTCTCTTCCTACCGTCTTCCTCTGGGGAATTCCTACAAACTTTCAAGTCTTCCGACTTTGAAGAGTCTTCTTGATTATCATCAAGGATCGTCGTACGTCTCAACGTTTTCGCCATTTTCGTTCCTGAGCGAACTCTCTGGGGATTTCTCTTGTCAAAGCTTCCACATCACAACCTGCAAGTGAGTGAAAAGTATCTAACAGTTCCTGCAAAACAGATCGTTAGATAAAACCGTGCCCCAGGCGTGTCAAGATTTCAACACTTGGGTCACTCAACCTTCCAAATAAGATTTCAAGCTCTCAATCTTATAAACATGCATCGGAAGGAACCTGTATGTGTTAAAATGCAAAGATTCTTTATCAAAAATAATTGGATGTTCTTGCAATCAAAACGGTAATGAAAAACAAAAACAAAATTATTTGACTGAATGTGCATTTTGTTGATTTGAAAAGTGTGGCTCAAATGAGCAATACAAAAGGAAGCAATTCCTGAAAAGAGGTAATTGCGCTCAAAAGGAAAAATCTATCCTAATGGCAATGTGAAACCCGTGATCTCATCGAGTTCCAACTCGGTTACACCCCGTATGTCCTCAGACTCTCCGTGCTTTCTGCCTTCTGAACAAGACGATTCCAATTGATCCCCACCGGGTATTATCCATGATGCTTTAACCAAAGCGCAAACGATCATGCTAGACGCAGTTGTTCGTTTCAATCCCTCTTTTGCCTGGACCGCCCTTTCGGGTTTTCAGTCCATCGGGATACCCTTTTCTGCCCAAGTCGCCTTTTCAGGTTTTCGACTTGCCGGGTGTATATTTTTCATCTTTATCCCTAACTTTTGCCCGAACCTTTCTTTCGGTTTTTGGTTCGCCGGGATGCCCCTTTTTGCCTGGACTATTTTATTCTTTTCGTCCAGCGGGTCAATTATACGAAGTATTTTTTAACTGCGTCCGCATCCACAGGGGATGGAAAATCCTCGCCATCCATGGTCGTTAGCAATAAGGCTCCACCAGAGAAAACCTTCTTGACCACGAATGGACCTTCATAATTCGGTGTCCATTTGCCCCTTCGACCGTTTTGAGGAGGAAGGATCCTTTTCAGCACCATATCACCTACGTGATATACCCGAGGTCGCACCTTTCTGTCAAAAGCACGCTTCATCCTTTGCTGGTATAATTGCCCATGACAGATGGCTGCTAGCCTCTTTTCCTCTATCAGGCTCAACTCTTCGTACCGGGTCCTTACCCATTCAGCCTCTTGCAATTTCACGTCCATCAGGACTCTCAGAGAGGGAATCTGAACTTCAACAGGTAATACAGCCTCCATACCAATGAGAACGGAGTTGCCCCAGTAGACACACCGAAGATCAATACCCAGGATACCAGTTTCCTACTCAGCCACCCTGCTGGTGCCTTCAAGCGTTATCCTGGCAGCAAAAGCTTATTCTCCTTAACCTCCCCATCAGACATCAGAATCCGTTCGGATTCAGGGTCAGGCCCCTCCTCCGGGATCGGTCACTCTCAATCTTCCGATTTGAGTACCTCGAGATGTCCTCATCAGGGAACTCAAACTTCATCGGTTGATAATCCTCAATGGGTTGCAGAGAGATGTAATCAGACAATACCCCTTTTGATTGTTTTCTGAGCGGATCACAAATCAGTCAACATTCTTTTGCTCTCCCACAACCCGTCCAGTCGATGCTGGCGTCTCAAACCCATACTTGATCGGATCCTTTCTGGAAATCCACAAAGTGGCATGAATCAGCATAAACTGTCTCAGTCGGCGAGCAGCCTATGCCAAAGTACAGCAAGTTTTCTCGAACAGTGAATGTATTGTTTCACAGTCGGTAAACTTTTTGCTAAGGTAAATTGCATGCTCTTTTCGACAAGACTCGTCATGCTGACCCAATACACCTCGTAGACCCCTCGAAGGCCGTCAAGTACAGATTTAACAGTTGCTCCTTCCACAGGAAGTATCAGAATCAGAGGTTCCTGCAACTTTTCCTTTTATTTTTTCAACGCCCCTTGGCAATCATTATTTCGCCTGACCGTTTGATCTTTCTATCAATATCTGAATATGAGTTCACCCGTGGCGGTTAGATGAGATGTGAACCATGACAGGTAGTTCAATCTTTCTAAGAAACCACGAACCTCTTTCTTTATTCTCGGTTCAGGCATTTGTTTTTTTTTTTTTTTTTTTTTTTTTTTTTTTTTTAAAGCAGGAGCAACCTCGATTCCTCTCTTATAATGAACCCCAGCAGCTTACCGGCCCGCACTCTGATAGTGCACTTATTCTAATTCAACCTCAGTCTGAATTATCTCCACTGGTCAAACGACTTGCCCCCAGTCTGCCAGATGCCCCTCTTCTGACTGGGACTTTGCTATCATGTCATAGCATCTGATTCCATGATGAATCATATCATGAAACAAAGTCACCCTGATACGCGGCATCGGCGTTCTACTTCTCTGGAGGACAGTCTCCTTTCCACGGTAGCTTGTACGCAATGACACCGGTATTCAACCCTGGCATATCCCTACATGACCAGGTGAAGGCATCCACATGCTCTTTCAACAAGGCTACCATTCTGCTCTCGATTCGCCTCTGAAGCGGCCCTAATTTCATTTCCTTCCTGACCTCGGTGCTTGGAATAACAACCTCAACTCGCTCCTCGGGCGGCTGAATCACCTTCTCCTTTTGTTTTAACATCCTGGTTAATTCCAGCAGTTCACAGTCTTCTTCGTCTTCTTCTTCAGCAAGATAGATCGGTTTGTCGAAGTCATATGAGAGGTAACCAAATTGTTATCAATGAGATCCGGAGAAGAATTTTTTTTGAAGTCGGGACGAGACAAAACAAAAGGAAAAAACAGAAAATAAACATTGCCATTTTTATTTTGTTTTTAAAACTGCAAAAATAAATGAAAAACAGGGAACACCGCTTTTTGACTGAAAAACATCCATTTATTAATGATGCAGAAATGCAAATTTAAACATGAGGTGGCCCTTACAATGGACCATTACGTGTCGGGCAACACGTATGGCTTTCATGCAAATAAAACCGAAAACAAGAAATATTACTCTTCCAGACGAATGTCAGTGATGATCTTGTTTAAGCCTTCCAGCTTCCTGGTACGCACGCTTTATCCAACCACTGAACTTGCAGTCACTGTCAGCTCTTCACCCACTGTATAGGCGTAATCCGAATCTTCAGTAATTGCACTCACCATCGCCTGACCATGTGCCGGCATGGGATTGGCTTCAGCATTCGATGACAATGTAAAATTGAGGGCCTTGGAATCCACCAGGTCTTGGACTACGTGCTTAAAAGCTTTGCAGTCCTCTACACTGTGCCCGGGAGCACCCGAATGGAATTCACATTTGACATTTTCATCAAAATTGGCTGGCCTCTGATCAGGTCCCATAGGTGCCAAAGTCCTCAACTGTACCAGCCCCATATCTTTCAACTTTTTCAATAGGAAAGAATATGTCACAGGCGGCCTGTCAAAATGCCGATCACTCATCCTCCTCCTGACTGGATATCCTACCCTCTGAGACCTCTGCTGGAATGGCTGACGCTGCTGTTGCTGTTGTGCAGGCTGATTGTCAGCAGGAATAGTTACCGCAGCGGTGTGCTGGTAGTAACGACCCCTACCGTGTCCTCTCTGGGCGTCTACAGCACTCGATTCACCCTCATCCTTGTGTTGGTCATTACCAAAAGATTTCTTCGGTCCAGATGACGAAGCGTTTCCTTGCATGTTCCCTATCTTCAGCCAGTCTTCAATCCTCCCCACCTTTTCGGCAATCACTTTCTGCCCCAAGGCGAACTCTTGCATGACATGAATCAGCTCTCCCACCTTCTCTTTCAGCTCGAGAATATCTGCACTGGGAAGCTCCATCAGCCTAGGAGTGTTGCGTCTGGTGAAGTATCTGTGAGGACGGGTTGAGTGCAAAGGGATGACTCTACGAGCGCGAGCAATGATTCCTGCAAAACAGCAAACAGGTTAATATGCATGAATGCAACGTCTATCCATATGAGGAAGCTTCTGTCCTTTGATTCTGGTTTCATTGAGACAGATAACATTTTGACAATAACATTCTGACATCCGAATGTCTCTCAACCAGATTCTCAATCCATAATATTCCCCATATGGCTAGACATGTTTTGGTGCAGATGAATGCAAGATGTAATGATGCTGAATGGATGCAATGCACTGGGCCATCCTCCAAGTCATCTGATCATTTGTTGCTCTGAGTCACAGCCCTGATTTCTGAACTGATCATAACCATCTGAGGGAATATGTAACCACCAATCTGACCCACGGGTTCCGAAATAAACGGAAGACAGATACATCATCATCATCATCACCATCTCTGAACAGATACCCATCATTATCTGAATCGGCCCGGGGAATCCTGAAATAAACGGATCCCCACTGATAAATATCTCGGCCCGGGGAATCCTGAAATAAACGGATCCCCACTGATAAATGTCCACGGACAGCACTCCGGCGTCTCGGCAATAAATGGCCATAAATCCGACTCATAAATATGTCTCTGAATCGCTGATCAAAAAGTCATCATCTGAATCACCAACTGATCATGCATCTGTAAGAATCACCCTCCCCTCACAGGTAAATTCTAAACAGGTCATCCTAAGGCGGATAATAGTCTCGACAATCGAGCAGAGATACTCAATGGGTTTGCCCTTTCGGGTGTGCCATTGCAGCTCCCTTAAGACCGTCTAAACCAAAGATCCGGGAAATGATCGGTCACCAGAGTCAACAGTTCAGATGAAGTAACTCAACCAAAGTGGAGTACCCCACAGAGGAAAGCACTATCAAATGAACCTCGTCTGGCTCGTGGTATGTCACGTTGCAACAATATGCTGATCCAGCAAATGAGGAACATGAGACCACACTAGTCCTAAGTGTATACTCGGGCCTGGGTTTTAGCCCCACTCAGAACACCCACCCCAAACAACAGAACCACCTGCAAAGAGGACGGCAACAACATGATAGTATGATGCATGCAGACATTAATGCAAATATATACACACTGGTTAGAATAATAAATGCAATAAATCACACAACAAGCAACCCAAACCAATCCTAAAACGCAAGGAAGGACTCGCTTAGGGAAGAAGGACCAGCACAGGTCAACATCGTTATATCCCCAGCAGAGTCGCCAGCTGTCGCATCCTGCGAAAAATCAACCGGCGAGACTCAAAATAAAAACACACACAGAGCCGCCACTGCGCGTTATTTATCCCAAGATAGGGAAAGGAAACGCTCAGAGAAACCTGGAAAGACATGGTCTCGCGACCAGAGAGAAAAGGTAAGGGAGTCGGTTACGCGAGGGGAAGGTATTAGCACCCCTCACGTCCTAGGTATTCCTAGGGATCCACGTTCTAGAAAAGAAAAGGTTGCTAAACATCACACACACACACAAGGGAACGCAGGTGGGGTTAAGAGAAACGGGCTCGATAAGGCGTCGCACCTTATGCCTACATATCTTGTCTGGAACAAGAATCAGAGCCTCTGTAGTTCGGCTTACGCACGCCAAACAACACAAAACATACAAACAAGCGAGGGTGGCAAACATGGAGCCCGACAACCACTGGATGGAATTATGTCGGCATCCGAACCAAAACACACTCAAAAGGGCAAACGTGGAGCCCGACAGCCAATCACTGGGCTTACGTCGGCATCCGAACCAAAACACACTCAAAAGGGCAAACGTGGAGCCCGACAGCCAATCACTGGGCTTACGTCGGCATCCGAACCCAAAACACCAAACAGCACAGTCAGATAACAAGTAAACACACGCAAAAAATAAAAAGGTTGCCCGGAGAGGTCTCGCACGACCCCCTGCCTACATACCTCGTCTGGCACGAGGATCAGGGCGATGTAGTTCCCCTGAAAGGGACTAAATTGCTAACCAGAAACCGGGGAAAGATACACAACTAGGGAGCTGAGACTCGAGCCTAATGTTGTCATGCATCGTTAACCCTAAGTTCGGTTTTCTATCCTACTTGCATAAGCAAACTAACCTAACCAGGAAAGAAGCTAGCACACAAGCATACAATCATATATCATCAAATGAGAACAGGTATCTCAAACAAGCATGTCAATCAGATATCCACATAATACGCACTATAGCCAAACAAGGGGGCTCAATCAATCAGGTTTGACTGCCTAAGCAATCGTCTGTACAGGCTGTGTTTGCTCTTAACCTTGCCATTACGAGGCTAAGGTGAAGCAGATGATGGGATGAAGTGAGGATCAGACCTCACAGCTCTTATCCCTAACCAGGGAGAGCGTCTGACAAATGAGCATGGGTCCAGAATGGGGGGACCCTCCTATACTCAGAGACTCTGACTCAATGTGCACTGCACGGGATCTTGGGTTAGGATCTCAATGCTTCAACCATGTAATGGGAGCAAGGAGAAGACTCAACTGAATAGTGGGGGGTAGACTGCATACCCCTACCTTCCACCAATTGCCTTATTTAAAGGGCTTTTCCTACTTGGCTTAAAAATAAACATACACAAGCATTGCCTCTTAAGGAGGACTTCAGACATTTATTTGCCCGGCCCGGTAACAGCCGGGTCTCCAGACTACATGAAGTCAAGAGATTTTACCTCTATGCAAGTTGCTTAAGCAAAGCAAAGCAATAGTTCACAAGGAACTGAGCAACTAAAGTACCTGGAAACAGTCAAACACAGTTAGTACCCAGACAGACAAACTGTAAACAACAAGTGTACAATCAATCAGTTTAAACAAACTATGCACAACACAAGGCAAGCTCAAAGCTCAAGCCTAAAGCTCCACACCTACAAAACAATGTTATGTTAGTGTACAAACATCAACAGCATCAATTTAAAATTGATTTGAATCATTCTCCATGTGCATTGCTTTTGATCCTGAAAAACCAAGCAAATATTAGCAACTAGACCACTAGGCCAAGCCTAGGGTCCAAAAGCAAGAAAAAAGTTAAAACAGCAAGGTATCCACCATCCAACATCAAATTATCATCAAACAAAAGCAAGCATCATTGGTCTCATGTTTATATCATCCATCATGCTCAATTCATGCACAAAACAATCCATATGAGGTCAAATGAACCACCAAGCATACAAACAGAAGTATTGCATTCAAATCCCTATCAAAATAAATCCAAAAATTCTCAAATTAATTACACCTAAACAGGGGATAATCAAGGTCTACCATGTCAAATTTGAGCTCAATTGGGCAAATGGAACCATGTCAATGAAAATCAACAAAAACAGACACAATTTCATGCTTCAATTCACACCATCAATGCATACATCCAATTCAAAAATTCATATCTCATTGAAAACAAAAAAGAAATGGATGAGACCAAAACAGGGAGGTCACACAACGTGTCTAGTTCATGCATATCAAATTTCATGGCCATACAATACAATATGAGGATTTCCCAATCAATCTACCAACATGTATCACATGAGCTTGCAATTTCAATCACCAGAAATGAAAAATCATGATCAATTAGAAAAGGCAGTGAAAAATCCTACAAAAATTCATCAAGCATCCTAACATGTCAACAAGTCATCATGCAAAATTTCAGCCAATTCCAACATGCATAGGTCATCCAATTAAATTCAACAAGTTGACATCAAGAGGTGTGACACAAATTGTCACACCTAAGTTCCAGAATTTGCTGCTCTCTGACCAGGTATCAAAAATTCATGAAATTTACATATAAATAATCCTCAATGAGTCAAGAACCACCACAAAAATTTTCAGCCATTTATTTTATGATATGAGTATTTCATGATCAAATTGCCAAAATGTATCAAAATGTGACATACATTAGAAAAGCCTATGCCAAATAAAATATTTGCCAAGCACAACTTTGACCAATAGGTCAAAAAAATCCTACACAAGTCAACAAAGTCAAGGAAAAAATCTCCATATTTTTAGGAATTTTTTACTATTTTTTATGAATTTTTTAAAATGTTAAATATTTTCTAATAATTAAATGAATTAATTAAAACTGCACAGTGGCAGTATCGTAATTCTTTTGAGCGCGGGAGGGAAACAGCATTTTTGAAAATTTGAACGGAAATGAAGATCAAAACCACTATTCTTCATCGTTCTCCACCAACATTTGCCCAGAAAATGAGAAAAATCGAAGAACAACAAATGTTAACAAAAATAGACATGGCCATATCCATTCGAACCGTCTTTCCACATACAATCCAAATATGCATTCTATTTGTCCTAATTGTTCCTAGATCAAGAGAATCGAAGCACTTAGGGTTTTGTCACAAAACTTCAAACCTAGATTTCGTAGCCTACAATCAATCATTTGCGATTCTAAATACATCATGATGCTCTACAATCCATGGCCTACAACACGCACACAATCATTTGGCAAGGCATGACATTCGAATTTCAAAGGTACCTGGAGATGGCAGCTGTATGTACGTGTTCTTTGCGCCAACTAGCTTCAAACAGGTGCACTAGAGTGATGAGGAAGGTGATAGGAGTGTTCCGTTTCAATTGATATTGTTTCTGAAGCTCGAAAATCCGATTTCACCATGGATGCTCTTGAAAATGCAGTCACGATTCCATCCCTCTCACGCTCCAAATACCACAAACAGTGCTAGAGGATGATGCAAGGAGTCCAAATCAAAAAGAATCACCAAAAACGGTTGAGAATTGAGGATGAATTTTGAGATTGAAGCTTGGTGTTCTTGGTGGAATTTTGAGAGAATGAAGAAGTTTCAGATCCAATCTTGGTAATTGTGAGGTTCTGTTATGATTAGCAAGTGATTTAGAATATATATGTTGCACTAATCCATCACTAATCATGTAATTAACCAATTTAGCATGTTAAGTGATAATGTAATTTTGCAAATGGAGGGTAAAATGGTAAATGCACTATGACAGCTAGTGCCAGCTGTTTTGACAGCTCAAGCAATCCCCAAATGCCATATGTAATGTGTAGAAACTTGTTTCATGTCCATTGGTGGAGTATTTCTCAAAATCACATGTGTGTGGTAATTGATCCATTTTTAGCATTTCATTTTTCAACCCAAAACTCAAACCATGTGCATTAACCACAAAATGAATATTCAAACACACTTAAAATGCCATTCCTGAGGTGTTGGAAAAAGTCCCATTCAAAAATTCCAATTATTTTGACATTTGGACAATTTTGCCCCTGGTCCAATTCAGCTGTCCAGTTGAAAAGTGACTTTTTGCCTTGGCCATTTTTGAACAAATCCAATGATGCACCCTCAAAGTACATGTCAAATGGAGTTTGTGCATATAAAGAACTTGCAATTTGGACAAAGTATGTGGTAGTTACGGCCTCCTGATTACGGGTCTTTTCTGAAATTCAATGAGCCATATCTTGCAAACCATACATTGGATTTTCAAGTTCTTGGACTTTTTGGAAAGGTGAGAGCAAGATCTACAACTGTCATGTTGAACAATTTTTCATTTGAAGCTTCCTTGGACATCTGTTTTTGAGGTCAAAAACTTTCCATTTTTGGAAACTTCAGTTACAGGTCAATTGCTATTTTTGGCAGTTTTTGTCCTGACCTGATTTTCTTCATTCTCAAGCTTTGCAATGTCATTTAACACTTATTCCAACATGAATGAAGTGTCTTCAACTCATTTTCACCTCCAAATCCATCAGATCATGTACAGTTGACCACAGTTGACTTTTCCATCTGATAGATGAATTTGGCAATGCATAGATCAATTTGAACCCCAATTTCCAACTGAAATGGCTCAAGGGTGATACCCTTGCCTCCATAAGCACCATATAGTCACAAAATGATCCTCATCTCCTTCATAAACCCCATCTCCTGATCCAGCCCTGATTGGCCCAATACAACTGATTAGGGTTGACCAGTGGTCAAAACCCTAATCTCAAGGAATCTTCTCCAATCTCCTGATGACATCCAACCATGATGATGATGATGTATCAATTCAAACAAGATGAAGACCAATATCCTTGGAAATCATGAAACCCTAATTCACAGTCCAATCCTCAGATGGCCCATGATCAGTCATTAAACCCTAGCTTGCACCTTTGAACTTCCTCATCTCCTGATTAAGACTTGGGAAGATGGCTTGCACTATGTAACCACATGATATGCAATATGAAATGCCTAATGTCCTAAAATGATATGCAAATATGTTAATGCTAGTCCCAAGAGAGGAGGGCAAATTTTGAGGTGTTACAGCTGCCCCTATTCAATCCACTGTGAACCTGTCGATACGAAATAGCCTCGACTTTCGGATGATCAGGATGAAGAGTGATTGAATACCAAGAACAGACGAACAATTTGCACTCTGATGGGATAATAATTAACAACGCCTGTCAGCATCGGCGAAGAAACAAACTCTGAAACGTCGACCTGGATACCAAAATAAATGGTAACTCAGGGATAACCATGGCCTGATCACCACATCCACTCGGGATTCTCATTCTTTTTTTTGCTTTTCTTGAACCCCGAAAATTTTCTCTTCTTCTACCTGGTCCGAAAACCACTTCGGTCTGAACTCCGAAAAACTGGCCTGAATACCATAAGTGCTTCAACCTGATAGTCGGAAACTTCACTAATCACCACTCTAAGGGCAACACGTCAGAGGGTACACCTTCAACCAGACACTGACTGATGACTGGGAAGAAATTCGACGTTTACTAAACATCGGACGATGATGTTTACTGACACCAAAAAAAGCTCGACCAGACATTAACCAATGACCGGGAGGAAACTCGATGTTTACAGGCACCGAACAATGATGTTGACATGACATCAAACAATGATGCGGACAGACATCAAACAATGATGCGGACAGACATCAAACAATGATGCGGACAGACATCAAACAATGATGCGGACAGACATCAAACAATGATGCAGACAGACGTCAAACAATGATGCGGACAGACATCAAACAATGATGCGGACAGACATCAAACAATGATGCGGACAGACATCAAACAATGATGCGGACAGACATCAAACAATGATGCGGACAGACATCAAACAATGATGCGGACAGACATCAAACAATGATGCGGACAGACATCAAACAATGATGTGGACAGACATCAAACAATGATGCGGACAGACATCAAACAATGATGCGGACAGACATCAAACAATGATGCGGACAGACATCAAACAATGATGCAGACAGACATCAAACAATGATGCGGACAGACATCAAACAATGATGCGGACAGACATCAAACAATGATGCGGACAGACATCAAACAATGATGCGGACAGACATCAAACAATGATGCGGACAGACATCAAACAATGATCGACCAAACACTTACTGATGTCTGGGAAGAAACGGTGGTTCCAAACTCACAATGCTGAACTCCTCGGAGCATCGTCTTCGCTGTCAGACAAAACCAAACCTCAAGCGGTAATCACGGCTTGAATCGCGCTGATCGCGTAACGTCTTCTGACTGTATCCCCATCTCTGTCCGACGGGAACATTTCCTCCAATATCGCACTACTGGGGAACATTGCTGATCTGACGTTGTGATGCTAATCTCCTCAGAGTAACATCTTCACCTTTGGTGAACCCCAAATCTTCAAGCGGTAACCACAGTTTGGGTTGCGTTGAATACATCCCTTTTCCATCTCCGTCCGACGGAAGGAGTCTTCTCCAGTGTCGTACCACTGGGACAATACCTGTGATCCAATCATGAGGCTATACTACTCGGAGCAACACTTTCATTTTCTGGCAAAATACCTCTCAAACAGTAACCACGGCTTGAGACTAGCTGACGTTTGCAATGATGCATGCTTGATTTCTTCTGCATAATGCTCCATAATTATGGAAATGCTACGCGATTATTTATTTTTCTATGCAATATGCAATGCTTATTCTACATGATGAATGCATAAAAATATCCCCCTCAAGGGAATTTTCTGGGGAAAACGAGACTCTCTGCTGAGGAACTCGCCACTGCTCCGATTTCCACCCTGCCGGGGATAGCACTGCTGCTAGGAAATAGACAACCCTTGCTGGGGATACAGATCCTTTGCACCCAACCCTCTCGAGGACATGCTGGGGAATACCTCCTTTGCACCCCACCCTCTCGAGGACATGCTGGGGATACAGATCCTTCACTGCACTCTGTGGGAATACCACAGTCTTTGACTTGCTGGGGATATAGATCCCAACTCTGCTTTGGGAACCCTCACAGATACTCCCGCTGGGGAAATGAGCAATCTTCAACCTGCTGGGGGAATACCATCCAGACCCTGCTAGGGGAACGACAACTACTCCGCTGGGGAGGACCCAATCAATCCACATGTAGGATACCCTCGGCTGGGGATGCAGATATTCGTCTGCTACGGAAACTCGTTCAATCCACTGGTAGAATGAACACTGTTGGAGAGATATGTCATTGAAAAAACCCGCTCCACTCGGGGAACTGCTGGAGATATATTTCTTTGAACCCGCTCCACTCGGGGATCTGCTGGAGATATATTTCTTTGAAAAAGACCCGCTCCACTCGGGGAGTAGCAACCTTCGGACCTGGCTGCTGAGGAAACACCGCTGTTGTAAACCCGCCGGGGACAACCATCCTGACTCGGCTGGGGAAGTCACAGACCAGGGATCTGCTGGGGAGCTAGTCCTACCATTCTGCTTGGGGACCTAGCTGGGAAATGAGAATAGTTGGCACAGAACACCCGTCGACTCCTCGAACCACGGTATCTACCTCCAACCCTCATATCAGCTTTCCACATTTGAGAATTCCCAGACTCGTCTGGACCTTTTCTGCTCCATCATCTTGTATTCCAAATCGCCCCGCACTCGACGAGAAACGTACTTCTGGGATTTATACAGAAATTTCAATCATCCGACTTTGAAGAGTCTTCTTGATTAATTCCAAAGGTCGTCGGACGTCTCGCGTCGTCTCTTCCTACCGTCTTCCTCTGGGGAATTCCTACAAACTTTCAAGTCTTCCGACTTTGAAGAGTCTTCTTGATTATCATCAAGGATCGTCGTACGTCTCAACGTTTTCGCCATTTTCGTTCCTGAGCGAACTCTCTGGGGATTTCTCTTGTCAAAGCTTCCACATCACAACCTGCAAGTGAGTGAAAAGTATCTAACAGTTCCTGCAAAACAGATCGTTAGATAAAACCGTGCCCCAGGCGTGTCAAGATTTCAACACTTGGGTCACTCAACCTTCCAAATAAGATTTCAAGCTCTCAATCTTATAAACATGCATCGGAAGGAACCTGTATGTGTTAAAATGCAAAGATTCTTTATCAAAAATAATTGGATGTTCTTGCAATCAAAACGGTAATGAAAAACAAAAACAAAATTATTTGACTGAATGTGCATTTTGTTGATTTGAAAAGTGTGGCTCAAATGAGCAATACAAAAGGAAGCAATTCCTGAAAAGAGGTAATTGCGCTCAAAAGGAAAAATCTATCCTAATGGCAATGTGAAACCCGTGATCTCATCGAGTTCCAACTCGGTTACACCCCGTATGTCCTCAGACTCTCCGTGCTTTCTGCCTTCTGAACAAGACGATTCCAATTGATCCCCACCGGGTATTATCCATGATGCTTTAACCAAAGCGCAAACGATCATGCTAGACGCAGTTGTTCGTTTCAATCCCTCTTTTGCCTGGACCGCCCTTTCGGGTTTTCAGTCCATCGGGATACCCTTTTCTGCCCAAGTCGCCTTTTCAGGTTTTCGACTTGCCGGGTGTACATTTTTCATCTTTATCCCTAACTTTTGCCCGAACCTTTCTTTCGGTTTTTGGTTCGCCGGGATGCCCCTTTTTGCCTGGACTATTTTATTCTTTTCGTCCAGCGGGTCAATTATACGAAGTATTTTTTAACTGCGTCCGCATCCACAGGGGATGGAAAATCCTCGCCATCCATGGTCGTTAGCAATAAGGCTCCACCAGAGAAAACCTTCTTGACCACGAATGGACCTTCATAATTCGGTGTCCATTTGCCCCTTCGACCGTTTTGAGGAGGAAGGATCCTTTTCAGCACCATATCACCTACGTGATATACCCGAGGTCGCACCTTTCTGTCAAAAGCACGCTTCATCCTTTGCTGGTATAATTGCCCATGACAGATGGCTGCTAGCCTCTTTTCCTCTATCAGGCTCAACTCTTCGTACCGGGTCCTTACCCATTCAGCCTCTTGCAATTTCACGTCCATCAGGACTCTCAGAGAGGGAATCTGAACTTCAACAGGTAATACAGCCTCCATACCAATGAGAACGGAGTTGCCCCAGTAGACACACCGAAGATCAATACCCAGGATACCAGTTTCCTACTCAGCCACCCTGCTGGTGCCTTCAAGCGTTATCCTGGCAGCAAAAGCTTATTCTCCTTAACCTCCCCATCAGACATCAGAATCCGTTCGGATTCAGGGTCAGGCCCCTCCTCCGGGATCGGTCACTCTCAATCTTCCGATTTGAGTACCTCGAGATGTCCTCATCAGGGAACTCAAACTTCATCGGTTGATAATCCTCAATGGGTTGCAGAGAGATGTAATCAGACAATACCCCTTTTGATTGTTTTCTGAGCGGATCACAAATCAGTCAACATTCTTTTGCTCTCCCACAACCCGTCCAGTCGATGCTGGCGTCTCAAACCCATACTTGATCGGATCCTTTCTGGAAATCCACAAAGTGGCATGAATCAGCATAAACTGTCTCAGTCGGCGAGCAGCCTATGCCAAAGTACAGCAAGTTTTCTCGAACAGTGAATGTATTGTTTCACAGTCGGTAAACTTTTTGCTAAGGTAAATTGCATGCTCTTTTCGACAAGACTCGTCATGCTGACCCAATACACCTCGTAGACCCCTCGAAGGCCGTCAAGTACAGATTTAACAGTTGCTCCTTCCACAGGAAGTATCAGAATCAGAGGTTCCTGCAACTTTTCCTTTTATTTTTTCAACGCCCCTTGGCAATCATTATTTCGCCTGACCGTTTGATCTTTCTATCAATATCTGAATATGAGTTCACCCGTGGCGGTTAGATGAGATGTGAACCATGACAGGTAGTTCAATCTTTCTAAGAAACCACGAACCTCTTTCTTTATTCTCGGTTCAGGCATTTGTTTTTTTTCTTTTTTTTTTTTTTTTTTTTTTTTTAAAGCAGGAGCAACCTCGATTCCTCTCTTATAATGAACCCCAGCAGCTTACCGGCCCGCACTCTGATAGTGCACTTATTCTAATTCAACCTCAGTCTGAATTATCTCCACTGGTCAAACGACTTGCCCCCAGTCTGCCAGATGCCCCTCTTCTGACTGGGACTTTGCTATCATGTCATAGCATCTGATTCCATGATGAATCATATCATGAAACAAAGTCACCCTGATACGCGGCATCGGCGTTCTACTTCTCTGGAGGACAGTCTCCTTTCCACGGTAGCTTGTACGCAATGACACCGGTATTCAACCCTGGCATATCCCTACATGACCAGGTGAAGGCATCCACATGCTCTTTCAACAAGGCTACCATTCTGCTCTCGATTCGCCTCTGAAGCGGCCCTAATTTCATTTCCTTCCTGACCTCGGTGCTTGGAATAACAACCTCAACTCGCTCCTCGGGCGGCTGAATCACCTTCTCCTTTTGTTTTAACATCCTGGTTAATTCCAGCAGTTCACAGTCTTCTTCGTCTTCTTCTTCAGCAAGATAGATCGGTTTGTCGAAGTCATATGAGAGGTAACCAAATTGTTATCAATGAGATCCGGAGAAGAATTTTTTTTTGAAGTCGGGACGAGACAAAACAAAAGGAAAAAACAGAAAATAAACATTGCCATTTTTATTTTGTTTTTAAAACTGCAAAAATAAATGAAAAACAGGGAACACCGCTTTTTGACTGAAAAACATCCATTTATTAATGATGCAGAAATGCAAATTTAAACATGAGGTGGCCCTTACAATGGACCATTACGTGTCGGGCAACACGTATGGCTTTCATGCAAATAAAACCGAAAACAAGAAATATTACTCTTCCAGACGAATGTCAGTGATGATCTTGTTTAAGCCTTCCAGCTTCCTGGTACGCACGCTTTATCCAACCACTGAACTTGCAGTCACTGTCAGCTCTTCACCCACTGTATAGGCGTAATCCGAATCTTCAGTAATTGCACTCACCATCGCCTGACCATGTGCCGGCATGGGATTGGCTTCAGCATTCGATGACAATGTAAAATTGAGGGCCTTGGAATCCACCAGGTCTTGGACTACGTGCTTAAAAGCTTTGCAGTCCTCTACACTGTGCCCGGGAGCACCCGAATGGAATTCACATTTGACATTTTCATCAAAATTGGCTGGCCTCTGATCAGGTCCCATAGGTGCCAAAGTCCTCAACTGTACCAGCCCCATATCTTTCAACTTTTTCAATAGGAAAGAATATGTCACAGGCGGCCTGTCAAAATGCCGATCACTCATCCTCCTCCTGGCATTTCCCATGATTTCTCATGTCCTAGAACTCCACAACAAAATGGAGTTGTATAGAGGAAGAGTAGGACTCTACAAGAGATGGCCAGAATCATGATCAACGAGACTAATGTGGCTAAGCACTTCTGGGAAGAGACAGTTAATACAGCATGTTACATTTCATAACAAGATCTTTATAAGACTTATTATGGGTAAGACTCCCTATGAATTATAGAAGAATTTGAAGCCCATCATTTCATATTTTCATCCTTTTCATTCTTGTTTTATGTTGAACACTAAGGAGAATCTGAGCAAGTTTGATTTTAAGGCGCAGAAATGCATCATGTTAGGATACTCCGAATGCCCAAAAGGCTATGAAGTGTATAACACTGAGACATAGATTGTTGAAGAATAAATCCATGTCAGATTTAATGATAAGCTTGACTCTAAAAAGTCAAATCTAGTTGAGAAATTTGTAGATCTGGAGATCACTTATTCAGGTTCTGAAGGAAAGACTTCAGAAGCCAAAGAAGCTGAAGCAAAAGACTCTGAAACTCCTCAACCATAAGATATTGGAGCTTAGACTCCACTGAGAAGGCACAGACAAAAATCTTTACATTTTGAAGAATTGATTCTGGGAGATGAATCTGAACCAGTCAGAACCAGATTCTCATTCAAACCTTCTAAAGAAACTCTTATAAGTTTTGTGTCCCTGATAGAGCTTACATCAATTAATGAAGCGCTTTTGTACATAGAATGGACTCTAGATATGCAAGAGGAACTCAATCAATTCTCTAAAAATGATGTGTGGGATCTGGTGCCAAGAACCAAAGTAAGTTACGTTATTGGAACAAACTGGGTCTTCAGAAAGAAGCTAAAGGAACAAGGAGAGGTAGTAAGAAACAAGGCTCGACTGGTAGCACAAGGTT
Source organism: Lathyrus oleraceus (assembly GCF_024323335.1). Lineage (NCBI taxonomy): Eukaryota > Viridiplantae > Streptophyta > Magnoliopsida > Fabales > Fabaceae > Lathyrus > Lathyrus oleraceus. Next base: position 419,344,685 of record NC_066579.1, read on the forward strand.
ATAGTCAGCAAGAGGGGATTGACTATATAGAAACCTTTTCTACAATTTTCAGGTTAGAGTCTATTCGTCTCTTGATTTCCTTTGTTGTTAATCATAACATCATCTTATATCAGATGGATGTTAAGAGTGCATTTCTGAATGGTTAAATTACTAAATAAGTGTATGTAGACCAACCCCCTGGTTTTGAAAATCCTAAAAATCCAGATTTTGTTTTCAACTTAAAAAATCATTGTATGGTCTGAAACAAGCTCCCAGAGCATGGTATGAAAGACTAGAAAATTTTCTGTTAGAAAATGATTTCACCAGAGGAAAGGTTAATACAATTTTATTTTATAATTCATTCAAAAATGATATCCTTGTTGTTCAAATTTACGTTGATGATATAATATTTAGTTCTGCTAATGCTACTTTGTGCAAGGAATTTGCTAAGTCTATGCAGACAGATTTTCAGATGAGTATAATGGGAGAACTCAAGTTCTTTCTTGGGATTCAGATTAATCAAAGTCCAGAACAAACGTGCATCCATTAGAGCAAGTACACCAAGGAACTTTTGGAGAAGTTTGACATGTCAGAATGCAAGATGTCAAAGACTCTTATGCATCCTACATTTATCCTTGAGAAGGATGAGGTAAGTGCTAAGGTAGAACATAAGATATATAGAGGTATGATTGGTTCTCTCTTATACTTGACTGCCTATAGACCTGACATTTTGCTTAGTGTTTGTTTGTGTGCTTGCTTCCAAACATATCTTAGAGAGTCCCACTTAATAATTGTTAAGAGGATCTTCAGGTATCTGAAAGGTACGATTAACCTTAGCTTGTATTATAGAAAATCTAAAGATTACAAGCTAGTGTATTTTTGTGATGCTGATTATGCTGGAGACAGACTTGAGAGGAAAAGCACTTCTGAAAGATGTCAGTTTCTGAGAGATAACCTGATCTTATGATCCAACAAAAGGCAATCAACAATACCACTTTCAACTGCTGAAGTTAAATACAATGTAGCTTCTGGATGCAGCACTCAGTTGTTCTTGATGAAAAGTCAGCTAGAAGATTTCCAGATATTTAAGAGTAACATTCCTATACTCTGTGACAATACTTCTGCTATTTGTTTATCTAAGAATCCCATTTTGCATTTTATAGTGTAGCACCTCAAATTTGCACCTATCATTGTACATACATTCTCATATTAGGTCATAACATAACATGGTCCACTGCATAACATTGCATTGTCCCTTTGCCTCAAGTGCAAGCCAATCAAGAGAATTAGGTCAAACTGGTCAGGAGATCAGTCAGTCAAGCAAGCAAGTACAAATTCCATTGAGCCAAGGCCCTAGGTTTGGTCCAACATGTTCACATGACTTGGGGATCCATTTGAAGTGTTTTGGTCAAGGATTGGATGTTCAGAAGTCATCAGTCAATGCACAGTTTGCCAGAAACCCTAAAAAGTCAAACTTGGTCAACTGTGTCTGATTTTATGGTTTTGATGGTTGGATTTGGTTTAAGAGGTCTCATTCATGTCCATATAGTCTTCATATATCATGTCAAACACCATCATGGAAGAATTTGAAGCCAGATCAGAAATTTCCAAAAAGGGAAACTTGACCTGTAACTGAAATTTACCAAAAATGGAAAGTCTTGATCCTCAAACTTACATCATGATACAAGCTTCAAATGAATTTTTGCCCAACATGAAAGTTGAAGATCTTGTTCTCCCATTTCCAAAAAGTCCAAGAACACTCAATTCCCATGTATGGTTGGCAAGTTATGATCAATTCATTTTCAAAAATTCTTGAACTTCAAAAGGCCATATCTCCCAAACCATTTGGCCAAATTTGGTGAGGTTTTTTCCAACAAGTCACATTTGACCTACTCTTTCCAAAAATGTAATTTTCATGTACCAAAACTTTATGGATCAAAATGGCACTTTTGAACCTACATGGATTATTTTCAAGTGAGGTGAAAAATTGAACTTTCCAAATAATCATTCCCAACCATTTCTACCATCCAAACATGTTCTGAAAATGCATTTGTGACATGAACCAAGCCCATTTTCGTGCAGTACATATAGCCATTCCCAAGTTGCTTGAAAAATGGACAAAAGTACACTTTTTCACCAACTCCATCCCACCTTTTCATGGACTTTGATTTGTACCCTTAAACAGCAGATATATTCATCATTTTCTGTCACTTGGAAACCCTAGCAGCCACACAAACTCAGAATTCACTCATTCTCTCAAAACCTCATTTTCTCCCATTTTCAAAATCTGCCCAAAAACTTCAAAGAGCTGAACCTTGCCTTGCTCGAAGCAACATCCATACACCATTTTAAGCTTGTTTCAACCACTATTCTCCAACTGAAAGCTCATTTCCATGGACTGTTTTTGCAAAGCACCATTAATGGCAGAGTTGATTTAGAGTCATTTCAAGCTGTTTCAAGCCAAGCTTTCTCCATCATCCATCATTTGGAAGTCCATAAAGCATCTGTTTCGAGTTTACCACACCAAACAACAACTGTTTCACAACTTTCTTCAAAAACAAGTAAGAACTCGATCTCTCTATTTCTCAAATCCATGATATGTATTGTGTAGATCTTTTGTTCCTGAGTGTTTTGAGCTTTGAATCGCATGAAATGGTTGATTATTGCTCGAGTTATGCTGAAATAAAGTTTGATGATGAAATTTATCTTTGCTCGATTCATGATGTGTACTGTGTTTTAATGGAAATTGATGATGGATTCGTGTTTGTCATTGCTTGCTGATCATTTGTGTGTGTCCAATTTCATTTTCTGGAAAAATCTTTGATGAACTCGATTTGGAAGATGAAGGTGATGTTACTGTATGTGCGAAACCCTAGATTCCTCTTGCATTGCCCAGAATTCCTTTCCCTCACGTATGCATGGTACTGTTTCCCCATGCCAACCAATGAAAACATTTCTTTCCAGCGTCCAAAACGCGGCCGTTTGATTAAGTGGTTGGTTTATTTACAAAAGTGCCATCCGGGGCACATGACACATTGATTTATGTTATTTCTTTTCCATTTTAATTTCATTTGACCATCAAACTTTGAAAAATCACATCTCCATCATTTTAAGTCCATTTCTCATGGGAATTTTTGCTAAATCTTCATCATGATCTCTAATTTTTTATCATATTTCTTCCAGATTTTTATGATCATTGGATTTTAAATGGCCTTAGGGTTTTGTTCATGTATCCTTTTCTTGTACATTTTGCCAATTCAATTGTGAAATGATGATGATATATCCAATGGCCCTGAAATTTTTTGAGCACAAACTAGACACACTCATGTTTATTTTGATGTAAAGTTCATGAATTTATCTTATGTGGTTTGTGAGTTGTGAATTTTTGAAGTAGGGTGTGACAATTTGTGTCACACCAATGATATGCAACTTCATGATTTTTGATACCATGCTTCTTGACCTCCAATTGATGTGAATTTTTGCATAAACCTACTCTTGTATGTCTAGTTTGCACATGATTTTTCTTGGAATTATTTGTGCCATTTTCCATTTGTTTGAGATTTTCTCCCCTGTTTGACCAAAATGTTGACCTTATGTGATGCATGTTGCCATTTCATTTGTGAAATCCTAATACTTTATTAGATGGACATGAAATTTTACATGAGATAACTAGACATCCTAAGCTTTGCCATGGTTTTAGTCCCATTCATTTATCATACACCACCTCTGATTTATGATTTTTCTAAGTTGATGCATGTTTGGTTGACTTCATTGAGCATGTTCAAAATTGCTTTGACTTTCTGATTTTCATTGACTGCCTTCCACTTGTCCAAATAAGATGAAACTTGACATGCTTACCATGCAATATGTTGTGATTGATCATGATTTATTTGGTGATTTTTGGAAATGTTTGAGTTTGCTTTTGATGCAAGTCTTTCTGTTGACTCCTATGAGCTTCTGTTTGCTATACCTTGACTTAAATTGTTCATGAAATGATGATGATGCATGATATGAACATGAACCCAATTGGGATTGTTTCTTGATTGATTAAACATGATTTGGAATGCTTGCCCTTTGCTGTTTTGACTTTTTCATTCTCTTTTGACCCTAGGCTTGCCCTAGTGGTCCTGTTACTCACTTTTGAGCTTGTGTTTTCAGGTTGACCAACAAATGACCAATGAGGCCAATTCTTTTGATATGAGTTTGCTTGAATATCTTTGTCTAACTTGTTTGTTTTGTAGGTGGCTTGGCTCACATGCCTTAAGCCTTGTGCCTTGCACATCCATTTGCCTCTAATTAACTGTTGATGTCTGTTTCCTTTTGCTTTGTTTTGAAGTTGTATACTAATGTCTGCTTGATTATTTCAGGTGCTTTTAGTTGCTTAGTTCTTTGAACTTGCTTTGCTTTGCTTTAATAGCAATTTGCATTGAGGTATACTTTCTATCTTCATGTAGTCTGGAAGACCTGGCCTGTTACTTGGCCAGGCACCTGTCTGAAGTCCTCCTTAAGAGGCAATGTTTGTGATTGTTTACATTTGTCCTTGTACAGAGTCAAAGACCTCCTAAGTGAAGAGGCAATTGGCAGAACCCAAGGGATATGCAACCTATCCCCTGCTATTCTGTGTGTCATCTGCTTTGCTCACACCACTGTGTTGATGCATTGCAGATACAAACCCAAGATCTTGTACAATTGTACAGTTGAGTCAGTATCAAATGTGTAGAAGGGTTCCCACTTTCTGAACCCACACATTCTTGTCTTAAGCTCTCCCAGGCCAGGGATAAGAGCTGTGAAGTCTCATCTTCACTCACCCTTCATCTGCTTCACCTTGGCTCTCAATGTCAAGGTTAAGAGCAACATCTACCCAGTTCCAGAGGTTTGTTTGTTGAGGTTGATATGACCCCTCGACTAAAACCTAACCCTTGTGTGAGCCCTTGTTTGTATATAGTGTGTGCTACCTGTGCTTGTATGTTTGTTTGACTTGCTTCCTGTGCAATTTAGGTTTAGTTTAGACTTGCTTCCTGTGCAAGTTAGGTTTTGCTTGGCTTGCTTCCCGTGCAAGTTAAGTGTGTGTGTGGCTTGCTTCCTGTGCAAGTCATGACTAGGATAGGCTGGCTCCCTGTGCCAGTTAGCTAGAAACCTTAACTTAGGGATGAGTTTGCATGATAACATCTAGGCTCGAGTCGTAGTCTCCCTAGTTGTGTCTCCCTCTGTTATCTGGTTAGGCTAGTCCTGTATCCCTCCGTAGGGGAACTACGTCGCCCTGATCCTCATACCAGATGAGGTACGTAGGCAGGAGATGAGCAGATCTCTCCGGGCGCCTGTGTCTTTGTTTTGTCTTGTTGTGTGCTTGGAAGCTGATGTAAGTCCATCGAGTGGCATTTGGGTTCCAGTGTGCGTGCGTTTTGGTTCGGATGCTGATGTAAGTCCAGTGATTGGCATTCAGGCTCCATGTTTGCCTTCTTGTGTGTGTTTTGGTTCGGATGCTGATGTAAGTCCAGTGATTGGCATTCAGGCTCCACGTTTGCCTTTGCCAGTGTTTGTTTGTGTGCGTGTCAGCCGAGCTACGAGTGCTCTGATTCTTCTCTCGTCCGAGAAGATACGTATGCATAGGATGCGATATCCTAGCGAGCATGTTTTCCCCCAGTCCGAACTACTTCGACTCTGATGTCTATGCCTGATAGACTAAGTAGGCCCAGGATACGATATCCTGCCGAGTCGGTTTCAGTCTGTTTTCTTGTGTCTCTTTCAGCCAGTGTGTGTGTGTTTGAGCAGTGTTTAGCAACCATTTTCCTTTCTATTGTGCGTGGATCCCGTCGAGTACGACGGATGCGTAGGGGTGCTAATACCTTCCCTTCGCATAACCGACTCCCGATCCCATTCTCTCTGGTCGCGAGACCATGTCTTTTCCCAGGTTTACTCTGAGCGTTTCCTTTCCCTCTTTTGGGATAAATAACGCATGGTGGCGGCTCTGTTGTTCTTGTTTTCCCGCCGGTTTTTCGCGTGATGCGACATATAGCAAAACATATTGAGATAAAATATCACTTTATACGTGACTATGTTCATAAGGGAATTTTAATTCTAAAATTTATTGATACAAACTATCAATGGGCTAATATCTTTACAAAACCCCTTGCTGAAGATAGATTTGTTTTGATTTTGAAAATTTTGAAAATGGACTTATGTCCATCATAAAAAATATGTTTTTCTCATAATGTTAATCTCTCATAATTGTCAAATGAGACTCTGAGATTTGTTTTTGGTTCTGAACGTGTGAGTCTTCTGAAGTGAAAAGGTTTCATAAGTTCAAAAGTATCCAGTCATAATTTGTTTGGTTAAACAATCTGTCTTCTGGATATTGAATATTTTTTGCATTTAATAGTTTTCAATCACTCACGATTAGTGGAATAGTTTTAAGACAGTTGTCTTAGAAAACTAAATTGTCTATGGTCTGCTAATATGACACATTAGGTGAATAAATCTTAGGATTAGGTCAAATCTTCACGCTTTACCCCCTTGTCATATTTTTTGCACTATTTAAAAAAAATCATGATTTCAAAACCTTTATTTAAACCCACTTTCGCTACATCCACAACCTACACTTTCTCTCTTTAAGCTTAAAACTTCCAGCAAACCCTAAAACCCTTTGTTCTTCGTCAACAATGGCTTCTTCATAACAATTTGCATAACAAGTTCAACAACAACAAGATCAACAAGAGAAAGTTCTTGAATGGATTCAAGAGCTTACACTCTCTACTCGAGTTGAAAAGTTAAAGGTTATTTGTAAGTTATTGGTGGATTTTGATAATCTCAAAGCTAATGGGTATGATCTTTTTAGAATTATTAGAACTTAAGTATGGGAAGGTTACTTTGAACGTATCAAAGGAATAGTTTATGACGAATTGATAAACCAGTTATGGGTTTTTACTGATGCTACGAATCTTCAAGTAACGTCATATATGTTAGGTCACAAGATCTTCATCTCTGAGAAGTCTATTGCTACACTTATTAGTCTTGATGGTTCTGGGAAGCGGTGTTTTGGTATGCTTTCCAAAAAGAGTAAGATGGCAGAGATTGCAGAAATTATATTCATGGATGAAAAGCCTTCCTCCAATCCTAAGAATATTCATGAAAATCTTAGGATCTGGTTCAATATTATTCTGGGGTGCATTCATCTCAAACCTTCTTCAAACTCTCAAGATTACATTAACACATATCAGAAGTACATGTTGTACTATCTGTCAAGTGGTGACAAGATGAATTTTCCCTCAATTCTCTTCAATTATTTGAGGGAAATGGTTAAGGAAACTAGAAGGGGATCTAATCAGATGAGAAACTACATACCTATGTGTCGCAACCTGAAAAAGGAGATGTGAAAAAACAACCGGCGAGAAAGAAATGACAGAAGAGTCGCCATCGTGCATTATTTATCCCAAAGGAGGGAAAGAAAACGCTCGAAGTAAACCTAGAGAAAGGAAAGGAAAAGACAAGGTCTCGCAACCAAATCTCGGGTTCGGGAGCCGATTATGCGAAGGGAAGGTATTAGCACCCCTACACATCCGTAGTACTCTACGGGATCCACTCTTGTTGTTCTTGTCTAAAGGGTGTGTGTATATCTAATGTACTATTTACTAAAAGAGAGGTCAAAAGAAAATGACTCGCACGGATGTCGCATCCACTGCATACGTATCTCATCTGATAATGAGAATCAGAGTCTTCGTAGCTCGGCTACCTATGGGCTAAAGGGGAGTGTGCTCGCTAAGACATCGCGTCTTATGCCTACATATCTCATCTGGAATGAGAATCAGAGCAAGCCGTAGTTCGGCTAACTACGGGTTAAGGGTTGTGTTTTTGGATGAACGGCGTTACTACGTAATCTACCGGATGCTCGACCTTTGGAGACTTACTCGCCTGTAGTAGAAGGAGTTAACGTGTTCTTAGGAGAAGAAAAATCAATGAGTTTGTTGTGTTTTAGGAATGCTCGTGCAAAAAGGAAGTCCTAGACGAAGGAACAATGCTACCTTAATTGACATGCAAACGGGAGACTATACGAAGCCTAGCAATCCTATGGGGAGACGATCACACCATACAAAACAAATATGCATAAAGTAAAATGCCAACAAGGGGGCTCAAACATACATGGGTAGGGCTTTAGTCAAGAGGGGTCATATCAACCTCGACAAACAAGCCATGGAATAGGTAATCAAATGGGCTCTTAACCACTGACATTGAACGTCAGGGTGAGCAGATCAAAAGGGTAATGAGGATAAGACCTCATAGCTCTTAACCCTGGACAGGGTGAGCTCATGACAAAGAGTGGGGATTCAGAAAGGTGGAACCCTCTCTACTGACTGACCGGACAAAAGATCTTGGGCTTTTGTTCTATAGCGTCAACACGTAGTGCGAGCTTAAAGAACGACACACTGAATAACGGGGGATTGATTACTAATCCCTTTTATCCGTCAATTGCCTCTTCAGAAAGGTCCTTAGCACTAATGCCTCTTCTTGGGGGTCTTTGGGCACAAAAGTAAACAAACAAAAGAAAACATTGCCTCCTATTGAGGTCTTCCAGCTAAGAAAGTGGTAAAATGCGGGAAAGATAAAGGATCAAGAGATCTACCACACGGATAAAGATCCGAAGTAATAACAGATAAAGAAATAAGAAACCCAGAGATCTCTCGAGCTGGCACCATCAAAGAAAGCAAGTCAATACAGGTAATCGGAATAAACCTCCAAATGGTATCCCACAAATAAAGTGGAATGCCAAGCAAGCTATCCTTTCAGGAGTCATGTGAGCCCTCACAAAAACTCAAAAAATAGGTTAGAGAAACAATATGGGGTGCAATCAAGAGTTGCCCCAAATAATAGAGTCACATGAATCATGCCATTAAAGTTCACAAAAAGCTCACAAAAAGCAACCAAGGGTAGGAGGCCTAAACCTCTTGTCAAACAAATGCACTAAAAGGGTATCAAAAATTTCAGGTTGAAAGTATAAAGTAGTGGAAATAGGGCAAACCTGATTGGAGAGATCGAATGAAATTGAATTGCCCGGTTGGGTTTGCAAAGCAATCTGAGGGTTTATATGAAATGGAATTGGCTCTTTGCAGATGAGTTCCTTTCAGTCTCTGGAGGTTGCTCTGAACTCTGTTAGCTTTTCTCTCACTATCTTTTTCCCAGGGTTTTTTTGGGAGATGGAAGTCTAGAATTTATAACCTGATTTTTGTGACTTTGTGGGCTCAAAAGAGAGAGGTCCAAGTCCAAGATTTTTCTGTTATATTTTATTTATTTATTTATTTATTTATTTATTTATTTCATTTTTCGTTCTTTTTTTTGTTTTTTTTGTTTTTCAAAACGCGTAGGCTTCGCCTACCGAGCATGACAGTTCAAGAAATTCCTCTGAGCGTAGGTGATTCTGGTGGCTTTTCTTGGGACTCGCTAGGCGATCCATTCTGCTCGTCTAGAGAGCATGACAGGTCATGAACAAACTTTTGCTCCTTCAAGATTAACGTTTTGACTGATGAATAGACCCCATTTGAACATGTTGGAAGTATCTCAAGCCATTCCCTTGTGTTGACTGATCACCCAGATAGGACCCACAAAGTGTCTTGGATGATATTCAAGCTTCTTGGATCTAATTCTGATTGACATGATGAAATGCAATATGAAATGTTAAATGACCTAAAAATGAATGCATGAATGAGGGGGGCAAATTTGGAGGTATTACAGCTGCCCATATTCAATCAACTGGAGACCCGAAAAGAAGATAGCAACGGCTTTCGCACTTTCGAGGTATCAAGGGATTGAATACAATAAAAGCCCGAAAATTTGCACTAAAGTGAAGTGAAGTAACAATGCCTGTCAGAATCGGCAAAGAGGTGGTCTTGAAAGAAGAATCCGTCTGGTACGGTGAGAGTCAGTCTGAATACCGAAAAAGAATGTTAACCTGGATACCAAAATAAATGGTAAGACAGAAATAACCATGGCCTGAATGTCGCTCATCAGTCTGAATATTGGAAATGACTTCGATCTGAACATCGGAAGATATGAGATTATTAATATCAGTTTGAACACCGAGAGGCTGGCCTGAATGCCACAAGTTGCGTCGACCTGAATGTCGGAAACTTCTTCGATTTGAACATCGGAAAACTGGCTTGAATGCCACTTCGATCTGAATATCGGAAAATTGGCCTGAATGTCACTTCGATCTGAATATCGAAAAATTGGCCTGAATGCCACTTCGATCTGAATATCGGAAAATTGGCCTAAATGCCACAAGTTGCATCGACCTGAACATCGGAAACTTCTTCGATCTGAACATCGGAAAACTGGCCTGAATGCCACAAGTTGCATCGACCTGAATGTCGGAAACTTCTTCGATCTGAACATCGGAAAACTGGCATGAACGCCACTTCGGTGTGAATACCGGAAACTGGCCTGAATGCCACAAGTTGCATCGACCTGAATGTCGGAAACTTCTTCGATCTGAACATCGGAAAATTGGCCTGAATGCCACTTCGGTCTGAATACCGGAAAAACTTCATGCCTGTCAGCATCGGTAGAAATAGGGAAAGATAATAGAGGCGGCGCATGGGCCAATGACACTTGCTAGGGATAATAAAGGTAAGTCATGAACAATCTTCAGTTTGAGTACTGGAAACAACTTTTGGCTTATCACTTGGGATACCGAGAATGTTTTATGTTTACATGCGTATGTTTGAATTTTTCAATGGCGTAATGCTCCATGAAAATGGAAATGCTACACGATTTGGGAGGATGCAATGCAATATGATTCTACATGTAGGGATGTGAAATGCTGGGTAGAATGCCAAGCCGAGGCAAGGGAATCTGCTGGGGAAATGATCACCATCTTCTGGACCCTGGCAAGGCTGTTGGAGATGCACAGCGCAAAGAACTCTGTGGGGAAATGACCCGCCACACTGTGTTCTAACAATGACGAAATACCGAGACTCTGACTCGGGAGAGAACGGCACTGAAAACCTGCTGTTGGGGAAAGCGATAGTGGTTCTGGCAACCATAATCTGCGAGAGAGACGACTTAGCAGGGGAAGCAAACACCGATACGGTACCGAGATTCTGCTTCAAGGAAAGAGACCATGGATCTGGCGTCCAAATCATCGATCTGGCATCGAACTTTGAGGAGCATCCGCTTCTGCTGGGAAGATACAGTCTGGCACTGTCAACTCCGTTGGGGATATATAGCCTGGCACTGTCAACTCTACTGGGGAGTGTATAATCTGAAACAAATTCTTGGGGAAGTACAGCAGTGAGAGCCTGTTGGGGATCGAAGAACCCAATGCTCTGATCAGCTGTGCAGGGATAAGATACCAACTTCGACTGTTGGGGGAAAACATCCGCGATCATCTGCTGGGTACCTTAAGGAAATGCCCCGAGTGTACCTGTTCTGAATAGAAGATCCCAAGCACTTAAAATTTACAGCAATTTTAAATGTTTATTAAGCATGTACCTGTAAAGCTCTTATGTTTCATGATGCAAAGTTTATCAAAAATTCGGACGTCATTTTTGCAAACAAAACAGTAAAATGAAAATGAAAATAGAGATGTACTGAATAACATGGTTTTATTGATTGAATGGCCTCTGAATAGGCATTTACATTAGGAAGCAATCCCTGGAAAGAGGTAATCGCACAAAAGATAAAAACGGAAATTAATCTAATGGCAATGTGAAATGGATTTCTATCAGGTTCCAATTCTGCTATGACTTGCTCGTCTTCAAGATCCTCCAGATGATCAGCTTTCTGAAAAGAGTTATTGGATTGTTTCCTCTCCTTCAAAATTTTCCAGTCATTGACACGAGATGAGATTCAGAACTACTCAGAACGCAATCATTCGTTTAATCCCTAACTTTTGCCTGGGTCGCCCTTTTCGGGTTTTCAATCCACCGGGATACCCATTTTTGCCTAAGTTGCCTTTTCAGGTTTTCAACTTACCGGGTGTACGATCTTTTCATTTTTAATCCCTAATTTTTGCCCGAACCTTTTCATTTTCTTGGTTCGTCGGGATGCCCATTTTTGCCTGGACTACTCTTTTTACTGTCCAGCGGGTCTATTTTATGCGAAGTATTTTTTAACTGCGTCTGAGTTCACAGGGGAAGTGAAGCTTTCACCATCCATAGTTGCAAGCATTAAGGCTCCACCATCAAAAACCTTGGTGACAATATACGGTCCATCATAGTTAGGAGTCCACTTGCCCCTATAATCTGTCTGAGGAGGAAGGATCCTTTTCAACACTAAATCTCCGACTTGGAAACACCGAGGACGCACTTTCCGATCAAAGGCTCTCTTCATTCGACTCTGATATAACTGCCCATGACAAATGGCTGCCATTCGCTTCTCTTCGATAAGACTCAACTCATTGAACCTTGTCCGAATCCATTCAGCTTCGTCTAACTTGACATCCAACAGGACTCTTAGAGAAGGAATCTCCACTTCAACAGGTAGGACTGCTTCCATACCATACACCAGGGAGTAAGGGGTTGCCCCGGTCGACGTACGTACTGAAGTAAGGTACCCATGCAAGGCGAAGGGTAGCATCTCATGCCAATCTATGTACGTAACGACCATCTTCTGCACAATCTTCTTTATGTTCTTATTTGCCGCCTCAACAGCGTCGTTCATCTTAGGACGATAAGAGGAAGAATTGTGATGTTGAATGTTGAAGTTCTGGCACAACTCCTTCATCATTTTGTTATTGAGATTAGAACCGTTATCAGTAATGATTCTTTTGGGAATCCCATAACGACAAATGATTTCTTTCTTGATGAAACGGGCAACCACATGTCTGGTGACATTCGCGAATGATGCTGCTTCGACCCACTTGGTGAAATAGTCGATGGCAACAAGGATGAAGTGATGCCCATTGGAGGCGGTTGGCTCAATCTTTCCAATCATATCGATGCCCCACATAGCAAAAGGCCACGGTGAAGACATCACATTCAAAGGCTCTCTTCATTCGACTCTGATACAACTGCTCATGACAAACGGCTGCCATTCGCTTCTCTTCGATAAGACTTAACTCATTGAACCTTGTCCGAATCCATTCATCTTCATCTAACTTGACATCCAACAGGACTCTTAGAGAAGGAATCTCCACTTCAATAGGTAGGACTGCTTCCATACCATACACCAGGGAGTAAGGGGTTGCCTCGGTCGACGGTATTCACCTTTTGTGGCAAAAATGTGGCGAACAAATAAAAGAGTTCTTTTTCGTTCACCTTGTTAGAATTTGCTCAGACAAAAATGGTGGATGCCAATATTTGGCAGAAATATCGAATAGTCAGTTTGTGAATTAAAATGGCTCTATTTCCCTCAAAACTATGGGTTACTGTACCGGTTATTGCCCTCCAAAATGGTTGAAAGGCACATTGCCAACCCTCAGTATCTGAGACCTCACTTACTACGCCATCCCCATGGGGTAAATGTAGCAGGTCCACTAGTTGGGAAAATGTAAGGGCATATTCGACATTGAACAACTGAAACTGAGCAGTCCCACTGGAACAGTTTGGGTTGGGTGTGGGACTAAAAATTAACGAACTTAAAAATTCCAGTGTTAATTGAGCATATACAGGGTCCTTAAGAGATAGGAAATAATTTTAATTTAAAGTGTCTAGTATATAGTTAACACTATCTAAAATTCCTAAGGCAAATAAACAGGGTTCGTCGGCATACCTTGTTGATTTGATCTTTCTTGCGCTTAGAGTCGTGTACGTCTCTTCCTATAACTCACCTGGATCACCGTTTCTGAACACTATTTTGTATTCCCTCATCTGTGTCATGATAAATTTTTACACTTCTTGTGTAATGTAGTAAGAATATAGCAAGAGAGGGGAGAATTATGCTTATGAGGGTATGTTGGTGGTTTATATATAGATGATGGCGGTTGGAAATTTATTGATGAAATAAATTTCATTTACGGTCTTCAATGCCTTGGCCAAAGAATTTGAAAATGGTTGAAAAGGCTTTAAGACATTGTCAAGCATGCAAGGGACAAAGCCATTAAGGGATTTGATGTGACAAATAGTGCACAACAACGTGCATGTGAAAGACAATGTAGTGGCTGGGGCCACTTTTTATGCTCGTGGCGGGCACCACTAGGGACTTATGATGGGCGCCACAGTCCTCACATGGACGCCACAGCCTGTGTGTGGCAGGCGCCACATGCAGTGTGGTTTGACCACCATTTTCACTTGAATTTTTAATTTACCGGCATAAAGTAATGGTTTAATGATTAGTTAGAAGAAAACCAAAATAATATATAGGTAGGAATGAGAAACAAGATATAGTGAAGTGACCTTAAAATGCAAAATTGAAGAATAAAAGAATGGGGTAAACGGGAAAAGATAATATAATTCGTCTACTAGAATAAAAGAAATGAAGTAATTAAATAAATTCCCAATGTGTAAAAACAACAATAAAAATTCCAAACAAGAAAATAAAATAAATGTCAGTGAATCGGTAATATTCAAATAAGTTAGTCATTACGGCGGCTGCTAGTAAGAGGAGAAAACGAGTAGAAGTGTTGGTAAATGTGATTCAGGTTCTCTGTCACTACATCCATAAAGTAGTGGAATTCCACGCGCAAGGTGCTTAGCTCGCTTTCAGATTTGCGACGTCTGTCTGAACAGCTTCGATGGCAGCAGCATGATCGGTGAAAGGTGCAGAAGGTATAACTGGGGCGTGTGATTCAGCGTCAGAGAGATAATTGTCATAGTGGTCATAGATTTGGAGTGTCTATGGAGGAGAAGATGGTGCATCTGGTGCTCCATCCAAATCATAGAGCCAGATGTTCCTATCATGTACACTCGTCTTATGGTTTGGCAGGGTAAACAGGTGTACTACTTGGCTGTTAATTAGGAATTCAAACACATGCGGACCTAGGTTCCTAATGATACTGGTGTTGACACAAAATCGGATGTTCATAGGTCGCATAACCCTGACGAGTAGGTATTTCAGTCACATGGCATTTTCTATCATGGTCACTAAGCCTCCCACTGAGATTGGTCCATGATCTTCTTGTGCTATACGGTGAAAACTAGCTATCATGAATGTAGCGGCGTTAACAGGTCGGGCATGTGATGCACAGTACATTATAAAGAGTTCATCTTTGGACACGAAGGTGTTGTTCTGTTTCTTTCCAAATAAGGTGTGAGCTAGGATCTTATGAAAATAAAAAATGGAAGGGTTATGGATGTTCTTTGAATGCATAAGGTCCGGCTCGGGATGGTCGTTTCCTGTGATGCTACCCCAAAAGTTATCTAATTCAAGGTATACAAGCCTATCTTCCTGGGTAATGGTAAAGGTATCAGGACTTTTAGGGCATCCTAGGAGTTCAGCTACCTCTCTATGGGTGTAGCGGTAGTCATTATCGAACAACCTAAAGGTGATGAGGCCTTTGTTAAATCCCATACCATGGTTTGGCAGGTAAACTAGGGAGCTTAGGAATTCTAAAGTCAACCTACTGTAGGAACTAAATTTTCTTTTGATGGAAAAGGTGTCCCAGCCTAGTTGGTTAATTAGGAACATAACATTGTCTCTTATACCTAATTTGGTCATGGTGCGTCCATCTGGGTATAGAGTTAGTGCCATTTCTCTCTAAGCTAGAGCCTCAAAACGTCTCCTTTGAGCTCTGCCTCTAAAGACTACATTCATGTAATTTACTTGTTGCATTGTGATGGTTAGTAGCTAGATAAAATCAAGTAGATAACAACATTAAGTTAGTAATGGTCAATAATAAATAAAGATAATGATTTACTTTATTAGTAATAAGAAAGAAAGAATGAAAAATAACCAATAGTAATAATCAAAATTTTAGATAATTAAATTAAATAGTTAAAGATATAGTGTGGGTTGTCTCCCACTAAGTGCTTTGTTTATTGTCGTAAGCTCGACAGAAATAGAATAGATGTTATTCTTGTGAATGAGTGGGCATCTCTGCAACCTTTAGATTTTCAATGAAATCATTGTTGTCAATGTTGTGGTAATTTTTCAAAAGCTGACCGTTTATTGTAAATGGTTCGCTCGTTTTTCCCTTTATCTCTATCGCTCCATTTGGAAAGAAATTGGTAATTTTGAAGGGACCGGACCACCTAGAACGAAGTTTTCCTGGAAAGAGTCTGAGGCGGGAGTTAAACATAAGTACTTTGTCGCCTTCCTTAAACTCTTTCCTTGATATGCAATTGTCGTGCCATTTCTTAGTTCTTTCTTTATAGATTCGGGCATTCTCATACGCATCTAGTCTAAGTTCTTCTAGTTCATGGATATCTAATATTCTTTTTTCTCCTACGGTAGTATAATTGAGATTAAGTGTCTTAATGACCCAATATGCTTTATGTTCTAATTCTACCGGCAGATGACATGATTTTCCATAAACTAGCTTAAAAGGTGTGGTTCCTATTGGGGTCTTATAAGTTGTCATATATGCCCACATGGCTTCGTGTCATTTTGAAGACCAGTCTTTCCTAGAGGTGGCAACCGTCTTTTCTAAGATTTGTTTAATTTCTCTGTTTGAGACTTCTACTTGCCCACTCATTTGTGGGTGATAGGGTGTTGCTACGCGGTGCCGGACTCCATATTTTAGTAATAGCTTTTCAAAAATACTTGAAATGAAATGGGAGCCACCATAACTGATGATAAGTCTCGGCACGTCGAATCTAGGGAAGATTATACGCTTAAAGAGTCTAATTACCACTTGTGTGTCATTCGTTGGAGAGGCTGTGGCCTCAATCCATTTTGATACGTAATCGATCGTAACAAGGATATACTTGTTACCAAAGGAAGATGGGAATGGTCCCATAAAATTGATTCCCCAAACATCGAAGACTTTTACTTCCAAAATGCCTTTAAGTGGCATTTCGTCGCATTTAGATATGTTGCCAATGCGTTGACACCAGTCGCAATTTATGATCGCGATGTGGACATCTTTCCACAGAGTGGGCCAAAAGAGGCTAGTTTGCAAGATCTTAGTGCAAGTCTTCGAGGTGTTTGCATGTCCTCCATAGGGAGCAGAATGACAGTGGGAGATTACGTTTTCTACCTCATCTTCGGGGACACATCGATGGAAAATATCGTCGGCGCCTCTCTTGAAAAGAAGAGGCTCATCCCAATAGTAATGTTTAGGATTGTGGAAGAATTTTTTCTTTTGTTGGTAAGTCAAGTCTGGTGGAAGCACCCCAGCTGCTAAGTAGTTGATGAAGTCAGCGTACTATGGGTTAATGCATGGTGTATTGCTTTCCAGTTGGGCTATGAGTCTTTCATACGGGAAATCATCGTTTATAGGCACTCGTTCAGGTTCAATACCTTCCATTCTTGACAAGTGATCGGCCACAACATTTTCAGTGCCCCTCTTATCCTTGATTTCTAGGTCAAACTCTTGTAATAGTAAGATATATCTTAGGAGTCTTGGTTTGGCGTCCTTTTTGTTTAACAGGTACCTAATTGCAGCATGGTCGGTATAGATGATTATATTTGCTCCTACTAGGTAGGAACAAAATTTATCCAGAGCGAACACTACGGCTAAAAGTTCTTTTTATGTGGTGGCGTAGTTCATCTGTGCAGGGTCTAGGGTTCTACTTTCATAGTATATTACATGAAGTTTCTTATCCCTTCTTTGTCCTAAGACTGCGCCTACAGCATAGTCACTAATGTCACACATGTTTTCAAAGGGTAATCTCCAATCGGGCGGTTGCATGATAGGTGCGGTAATAAGAGTTGTTTTCAGTTATTCAAATGTCTCTAGGAATTTGTCATCAAAGATGAATTCGGCGTCTTTCATCAATAAGCCAATCATAGGTTTGGTGATTTTCGAGAAATATTTAATGAATCGCCGGTAGAAACCGACGTGTCCTAAGAAGCTTCGTATTTCTCTTACGGTTTTCCGAGGCTGAAGGTTTTCTATAACTTCTATTTTTGCCTTGTCGACTTTAATCCCCTTATCAGATACTATGTGTCCGAGTACAATCCCTTGTCGGACCATGAAATGACATTTTTCCCAGTTTAGCACGAGGTTCACTTTTATGCATCTTTTAAGTACCATTTCAAGATTCGATAAATAACCTTCAAAGCTCTGTCCGCATACAGAGAAATCGTCCATGAAGACTTCCATGATGTCATCTATAAAATCAGCAAAAATTAACATCATGCATCTTTGGAATGTGATAACATGAAATTATATCATATTTTAGGACTTAATTCAATTAAATTATATTATTATTTACTTTAATTTATTTCATTTTATCAGATATTACGCGGTATTTCCTTTCTATTTATCTCAGGTATCTATTTGAAGCAAAAGTAAAAAAAGGAAGAAAAGGAGGTGTAAAAAGAAGTTTTTGGAAACAAATAGCAAAAGCCAAGCCCAGTCCAAAGAAGGCACAGGCGTTGTGCCTGTGACGAGCGTCACAGAGGCTGTGACGAGCGGCACGCTGTATACATGCCTGTGACGAGCGTCACACATGGTGTGACGGACGTCACACCATTCCCCTACATTTTTGCCTTCAGAGACGTTGAGTCCTATTTGCACGATGAATCCTATTTCCACGCCTATACCTCCGTTACGTGAAGACCCTTTGACGCGGACTACTTCTGAAGACCGTTACGGAAAGTGCCAATATAAATACCAGCTTTGCAAACCCTTCCTCGGTTCCACGCTCCCAAACAGTTTTCCAGTTTTAGTTTTTCTTTGCATTTTTTCTTTTTCCAGCAGCTTAAGCATATTCCTTATAGTACCTCTTTTATAATTGTTATATTGTTTCTTTAGCAATTCTATTTTATTTTCTAGCACTTAATTAATTTTTCACACAATAGTTTCTACACCGGGAACTATTGTGTACCTTTTAACGGATCTAACCTTACGTTAGAATCTAGTTTTTTTTTATTCCTTCGTTTTATTTTTCTGCCTGATTGAAGAATTCAAGAACAAATCCAACCGGTCTGTGGTGGAGTGTTCAAGACTGCTATTTAATTATTCAGGTTCTATATTTATTTGTTGAATTTATATATGCTTGTTTTTACTATTAATTTATACTGTTTGTCTGCGATGAGTCTGTTTATGCATGATATTTATTTAAGTCTGTTTAGCATGTCTGGCTAATTTATTTAGGTATCGGTACGTAAAGTAAGCGGAATGAAGGAATCAAAACTAAGTTGGTTTATTTAAGTTTAAAATTAAAATCACTCTTTTTACGGTCTCAATTTACAGGTTTAATAACAAAGTTTTTGTACGAAAGTAAAAGACATAAAGAAGTTAAAATCAATAGAGCGAGAGTTTGAGGTTTTGACTGGACAGTGTAAATTGGACATTAATTCTAGATCAGGGCGAGAGCAATTTTTAGAGTTAATTAAATTCTAACCTTTTTCAAAAAGTATTTTTAAAGATTGAATGTGAGGGCGAGAGTTAAGCATTTGAATTTAATTATATAACCTAAGTCAACAGAGCGAGAGTTTGAGATAAGGGTGTTTAAACGATTAGTGTTTTCTTAAAAGGAGTTTCTACGGATTCTATTGTTTTCAAAAAGTGGTTTTTGACTTGACTATAAGTGACAGCTACGTTAATATAAAATCATAGTTTATTCAACAGAGCGAGAGTTTGAGATAAAACTTTTAACCAATAGCGTTAACTGAAAAGATTTATTTTTAAAACCAAGAAACCAATAAAGAATTGATTCCCTAATTACGACGAATTACGTACCGATATCCGCTTATTAGATATTAACTTTAGATCCTATTTTAGTTTTAGTTTTTTCCCCCAAAAATCAAAGTATTACCTGCCTTAGCTTTACGAAGTAACCTTAGATAACGGTATATCGATTCATAAGTCCCTGTGGGATCGATATCTTTTAAAACTACGCGACAGAACTGTGCACTTGCAGTTTGTACCCCAATTTGACTCATAAAGTCGAGCGATCAAGTTTTTGGCGCCGTTGTCGGGGACTTTTATTTAGTCGATATCGTAACTCTCCTGTTACGCTGTAGAGACTAAGGCTTTTCTTTCTCTTTTCTTTCTTTCGTTGATTTGTATGCCACGCACTCGCTCACAAGGCGAGCCGCTCTGCTTACGAATCAACGATATCGAACTATATCTCCGAGTCTTATGACGAATTCGGGAATATCGTGCTGCAAACAATCTACCTCCTGTAGAACTTCCTGATTTCAAAAATATTTTCCCTTCGATACCCGAGATGGAAGAACCAGCTCGTGCTCTTAGAGATTACGCCGCTCCATCGCAAGATGAACCGCATTCAAGTATTGCTCCACCCGCAATCGAAGCAAACAACTTTGAACTCAAACCTTCACTGTTGCAGGCAGTGCAACAGAACCAATTCTCTGGAAATCCTATCGAGGATCCTAACCTTCATTTATCCGTATTTGTCCAATACGCTGATACTGTTAAAGCTAATGGTGTCACTTCAGAGGCAATTCGACTTCGTCTTTTCCCTTTCTCACTAAGAGATAGCGCTAGAAGATGGCTTCAATCTCTTCCTTCCAACTCAGTCACCACATGGAACGAGTTGAAGAAAGTTTTTCTTGCTCGATATTTTCCGCCAAGCAAAACAGCTATGTTAAGAGCCCAAATAAATGGATTTAAACAGAAAGATAACGAGTCTCTTTTCGAAGCATGGGAAAGATACAAAGACATGATGAGACTTTGTCCACATCATGGTTTAGAAGACTGGTTAGTAATTCATACATTCTATAATGGTCTCCTGTACAACACGAGGTTAACAATAGATGTCGCTGCAGGTGGTGCACTAATGAACAAACCTTATGCTGACGCTTACCAACTTATCGAAAGCATGGCTCAAAACCACTATCAGTGGGGAACCGAACGAACAATGGTGGAAAAACCTCAAACAAAAACTGGCATGTACGAGATAAGTAACCTTGATCATGTTAATGCAAAAGTGGATGCTCTGGTCCAGAAAATTGAAAGTTTAAATGTATCACCTCCAGCCACCGTAGTTGCCATAACTCAGAATTGCGAAGTCTGTGGAATCCAAGGTCACACTCCTGCAGATTGTCAACTCCTAACA
Organism: Lathyrus oleraceus; assembly: GCF_024323335.1. Taxonomy (NCBI): domain Eukaryota; kingdom Viridiplantae; phylum Streptophyta; class Magnoliopsida; order Fabales; family Fabaceae; genus Lathyrus; species Lathyrus oleraceus. The sequence continues at coordinate 419,365,723 of NC_066579.1, forward strand.
GGAATCCAAGCGGAGCAAGTAAACTATGCTCAAGGAAGCCCCTACTCGCACACCTATAACTCAAATTGGAAGAATCATCCCAATTTTTCATATAAGAGTAATAATGCTCTATACGCACCTGGACAATCTCCAAATCAAGCCCCAGCTATACCTCCGGGATATCAGAAGCCGACCCCATCTACATCTAACAATAACGCCCCTAGGAAATCCAACTTGGAAATCATGATGGAAAACTTTATAGCTTCTCAACAGCAAACCAATAAAGATTTCTTAAACCAGAATGTACACACTGGCGAACAAATTAAACAACTAGCAAGTAAAGTAGATGCCCTGGCTACTCATAACAAAATGCTGGAAACGCAAATATCACAAGTAGCTCAACAACAAGCCCCTACTGCTGCCCCAACTGGTACATTTCCTGGCCAACCCCAACCTAACCCAAGAAGCCACGCTCATGCAATTATACTGAGAAGTGGAACGGAAGTGGAAGGACCGTCTGACCCAAGGATAGAAAACCAAAACTCTAAAAGGTCAACTGAGGAAAGTGAACCTAAGGAAAAGGCAGAGAGTAATAAGGAAACCGTAGAAAAGAAGGAACCTTATGTACCTCCACCACCTTATAAACCACCTATCCCTTACCCTCAAAGGCTTATTAAAACCAAAGATGCGGGCCAATTTAAAAAATTTGTCGACCTACTAAAACAATTAAACGTCACAATTCCGTTTACAGAAGCTATTACGCAGATGCCCTCATATGCCAAGTTTTTAAAAGAAATTCTTTCTAATAAAAGAAAACTTGAAGATAGCGAAACCGTTACACTTACTGCTGAATGTAGCGCTATAATACAGAATATGCCTCCTAAACTTAAAGACCCAGGTAGTTTCTCTATACCCTGTCACATAGGAAAATTTGTCATTGACAAAGCCTTATGCAATTTAGGAGCCGGTATTAGTGTTATGCCTTTATCCATATGCAAGAGACTTGAAATGGGAGAATTAAGACCAACTAAAATGTCTGTGCAACTAGCAGATCGTTCCGTAAAATATCCTGTAGGAATTCTTGAAAATGTTCCAGTGCGCATAGGTCAATTCTACATTCCAACGGATTTTATAATTATGGATATTAGAGAAGATGAAGTTACACCCATTATACTGGGAAGATCGTTCTTAGCAACTGCCGGTGCAATCATAGACGTAAAACGAGGACGACTCACTTTCGAAGTAGGAGAAGAGAAAATTGAGTTCATTCTTTCCCAATTTTTGAAAGCACCTGCAATAGAAGATACATGTTACTTCATGGATATCATCGATGAATGCATAAAAGAAACGGAGTTAGAAAAAGACAAATCATCTGACTATCTTGTAGAAGACAAACTTAACCAATGTTTAGCAATAACACCGGACCCTACGCAATGCCTTAAGAAACCAACCTTAGACCTAAAAACACTTCCCAAGAATCTGAGATATGAATTCCTAGACTTAGAGCTTGAACGACCAGTGATAGTTAATGCTGACCTAGGAAAGCTCGAAACAGAAAAACTCCTGCATATCTTAAGAAAATATCCAACCGCACTAGGTTACAACATCACCGATCTTAAAGGAATAAGTCCTTCTATTTGTATGCACCGCATCATGTTAGAAGAAGACTGTAAAACTTCTAGGGAACACCGGAGAAGACTAAACCCGATCCTGAGTGAGGTAGTGAAGAAGGAAATAACCAAGTTATTAGAGGCAGGTATCATATATCCTATATCTGATAGCAAATGGGTTAGTCCTGTACACGTAGTACCAAAAAAAGGAGGTATAACAGTCATTGAAAATGAAAAAGGAGAAACTATAACCAAACGAATCGAATCGGGATGGAGAATGTGCATTGACTATAGGAAACTAAACAAAGCAACCCGAAAAGATCATTTCCCTTTACCATTCATTGACCAGATGTTAGAACGATTAGCAAAACATTCACATTTCTGCTATCTAGACGGTTACTCAGGTTTCTTTCAAATACCAATTCACCCTGATGACCAAGAAAAGACAACGTTCACGTGCCCTTTTGGTACCTTCGCTTATAGACAAATGTCGTTTGGCTTGTGTAATGCTCCTGCAACTTTCCAAAGATGCATGATGGCAATATTCGCCGATTTTCTAGAAAACATCATGGAAGTATTTATGGATGACTTTTCCGTATGCGGACAAAGCTTTGAAGAATGTCTTGAAAACCTAGAGAAAGTTCTAGAGCGATGTGTAAAAGTAAACCTAGTACTTAATTGGGAAAAATGCCACTTTATGGTACAAGAAGGAATTGTTTTAGGACATATCATCTCAAATAGAGGAATTGAAGTAGACAAGGCCAAAATAGAGGTAATCGAAAACCTTCAACCTCCGAAGACTGTGAGAGAAGTACGAAGCTTCTTAGGACATGCCGGTTTTTACCGACGATTCATTAAAGACTTCTCTTAAATAACTAAATCGTTGACCGGATTATTGATGAAAGATGTTGAATTCATATTCGACAATAAATGTTTAGAAGCATTTCAAACGCTTAAACAAGCACTGATCTCCGCACCCATAATGCAGACACCAGATTGGAATGAACCATTCGAAATAATGTGTGATGCCAGCGATTACGCTGTAGGTGCTGTTTTAGGACAACGAAAGGATAAAAAGATTCATGTTATATATTATGCAAGTAGAACTCTAGATGAAGCACAAATGAATTACGCCACAACCGAGAAAGAACTTCTAGCAGTAGTGTTTGCGCTAGATAAATTTTGTTCTTACTTAGTCGGAGCCAAAATAATCATCTACACTGATCACGCTGCTATCAAATACCTCTTAACTAAAAAGGATGCTAAACCTAGACTCCTAAGGTGGATCCTGTTGCTACAAGAGTTCAATTTGGAAATCAAAGACAAGAAAGGAACTGAAAACGTAGTAGCAGATCACCTCTCTAGACTTGAGAACCTTGAACCGGAAAGAACAACAATTAACGATGATTTCTCGTACGATAAGCTTATAGCTACTTTAGAAGAAAATAATGCTGATAAACAGGTAGAAACTACCTTAGCAATATCTGTTACACCGTGGTATGCTGACCTCGTCAATTATTTAGCTGCCGGAATAGTTCCATCTACCTTATCCTACCAACAGAAGAAACGATTCTTCTACGACATAAAACATTATTACTGGGATGACCCCTTACTTTTTAAAAGAGGTCCCGATGGTATTTTTCGTCGGTGTATACCCGAAGAAGAGGCAGAAAGTATAAACCAACAATGTCACTCCGCTCCTTATGGTGGACACGCAAGTACATCCAAGACCTGCTCTAAAATCCTACAAGCCGGTTTTTACTGACCAAGTATATGGAAGGATGTGCATGCAGCTATTAAGAAATGTGACAGATGTCAACGCACAGGAAACATATCTAGACGTGACGAGATGCCACAAAAGGGCGTTTTGGAAGTAGATATTTTCGACGTGTGGGGAATAGACTTCATGGGACCTTTTCCATCCTCTTTCGGCAACAAATACATACTCGTGGCAGTTGACTACGTATCAAAATGGATTGAAGCTATAGCTTCCCCAACTAACGACACACGAGTAGTAACTAGACTCTTTAAGAATATAATATTTCCAAGGTTTGGTGTCCCAAGAATAGTAGTCAGTGATGGTGGATCGCATTTCATATCCAAAGTACTCGAAAAACTAATGCTTAAGTATGGCGTAAGACATAGAGTAGCGACACCTTACCACCCTCAAACCAGTGGGCAAGTGGAAGTATCTAACAGAGAAATCAAACAGATACTAGAGAAAACAGTCGCCACTTCAAGGAAAGACTGGTCATTGAAATTACCAGAAGCTTTATGGGCTTACCGAACTGCTTACAAAACATCCATAGGGACAACCCCATTTAAGCTAATTTATGGAAAATCCTGTCACCTCCCGGTAGAATTAGAACATAAAGCCTATTGGGCTATTAAAAATCTAAATTTAAACTATAAAGCCGCCGGTGAAAAGAGAATCCTTGATATAAGCGAATTAGAGGAACTCAGAAGAGACGCTTACTAAAATGCCAGAATTTATAAAGAAAGAACAAAACAATGGCATGACAAGCGAATATCGAGGAAAATCTTCAAACAAGGTGATACAGTCCTTTTATTTAACTCCAGACTAAAGTTATTTCCGGGAAAACTACGATCTAGATGGTCAGGTCCTTTTCAAATCACCAATGTTTTTCCCAGTGGAGCAGTAGAAATTAAAGGCAAATCTATGGAACCATTTACCGTAAACGGGCAACGTCTAAAACATTATCACTATGCAGAAAACAATGAAGATTCGCAAGTCTTGCACTTAGACGAAATGCCTCCAGAACTTATAGATTATAATTGATTGTTTTTATGTTGAGCTTGCGACATTAAACAAAGCGCTTAGTGGGAGACAACCCACAATTATTTTATTATTTCCTTATTCTATTATTATTATTTTTCTATTTCTTCCTTAATTATTCTTTTAGTTTCTGTTTAGTATTCATTCTTAATTTATCTTAATTTATTAAAAACTTTTCTCTTCTTTCGGCATTTGGCCAAATCCTGACTAAAACTCTTGTTTTTCTTTTCTCTAGCTAACACTAACCTGATGGGACATATTGATCGTATGGGTATCAAATTCAGAGGAACAGCTCAGAAACAAAAGTTTGAGGAACTAGCCACGAGAGAGATGCTACCTAGCCTGTATGCTGATGACTGGGCAATGGTTGCCCTTGGACTAAGACAAAGTGTCCTGTATTTGCTGAATCAGATAGGGTGGGAAACCGCTCCTATCCGTAGACAATCTGTCACTTACCGGAGACTGACTCTAGAATTCCTTAGTTCTCTGATCTATCTACCCAGCCATGGAAAAGGAATAAGCAGAGGTTTTATACAGTTCAGAATGTTTAACATGGAGTACCAATTTAATATTCAAGATTTTACCAACCTTTTAGGCTTCCCTACATCCTTTGACACATTCACAGTGAGTCAAGAGGAACTTTTCGAATATAGAGAACTCGAACACTTTTGGGGTAACTTGACTGGAAATGACGATCCCGAGGAACATGAGTTTCTCTCTGGAAACATACATAATCCGGCCTTTCGTTATTTCCATAAGATCCTGACCCACACCTTATTTGGGAAGAAGCCAAACAGTACCACAGTTTCACGTGATGAACTCTTCATCATATTTTGCGCTTCTTAGAACCGTCCAGTAAACGGTGCCACTTTTATGTTAGCAAATTTGGACCACCTTATCCAAGATGAGCGAGCACCAATTCGAATAGGCGGTTTGATAACTATGATAGGTAATGCTATTGGATTACGTCAGCCTATGCTTGACTTAAGCCCTTTTTGTGGCATTACTACTATGAGTATACCCTTCCTTTTCAACACTTTGTTTATAGCAAACCTAGGGTCTGATGAGTTTGAGCTTATTATTGATAACCAAGTTCTTTGCCTATTCACCATGCCCGATCCTAGGACTAGTGTTCATAACCGCAACAACTAGCTCTACAACCTGAACGAAACCCCCTCTCCTGCTAGATCCACTGAATCCATCCAGAACTATGAGATTTGTGATGACTATGAGATTTATGATGACCAGATTCCTTATGCTGAATCAGATCCTCAGACACCATCTGGATATTATGATATTGATCCTCCTCCTCAACCTGCTCAGACCGAAGAATCGGCAATACCCGACCTTAGACATCATATGCCCGGAACTGATTATAACACTGCCATGGAAGCTTTGATGTCAGAACAAGATGCCCTCAGAGAAGAATTCACTAGCTTAAGGCACGAATTTCTGGGATACATGAACAGTATGACAAACCAGTTTCACGAGTTGCTATACCGTGTTAACTCCTTTGCTCCTCCGGCCAGAGATCGTGCAGACGGATAGAATTTATTTATTTTTCTTAGTTATTTAGTCTTAAGTTAGATTAATTATTTAATGTTATTTCAAATTATGTTCGTATTTGTTTCTCTTTCGCACTTTTTGTTTTTCTCCATTGTTACATTATGATTATTTTATTGAAGCTATTTATTCATTTTATTATGTAATATCTATTATGCTCTCTACTGTTGCTGCCTACATGACTTATTAAAGAACAATATATTTATGCATCATTGTGCAAAGTAGAATGACGTGCAAGAAAATTAAATAGCAAAATAAAATAATCTGGAGCAAAACAAAACAAAAAAAATATATATAAATATATATATATATATATATATATATATATATATATATATATATATATATATATATATATATATATATATATATATATATATATATATATATATATATATATATATAAAATAAGAATAATTTATTTTAAGTCAAGTCCCGAGTGTGAAAATTTCGTATTATCTATTCCCCTCAATTTTCTTGAGCCATAACAGAAATTTAACACACCCAGTAAGTATAAAAGTTGCTTATTTTATAAAACTTGAGTGAAATCAAGACAAAAATTATTACCATAACAACGCTCTAAGAACCTCAACATGTTAGATCAGGATAAGTACCTATTATACCAATCCCTTGAACTTTTAGTTTTATAGTAACCCCGAGTAGTTTATACGAGAAGTCAGCACCATCTTAATAGCAAACTACGTGGAGAGCCGATGAATATAAGTGAATGATTCCCAAAGTAACATAAAATATATATATATATATATATATATATATATATATATATATATATATATATATATATATATATATATATATATATATATATATATATATATATATATATATATATATATATATATATATATATATATATATATATATATATATATATATATATATATATATATATATATATATATACATATCAGGAAATGCACTAATTAAGTTAGGTGATCCTTACCAGATCATTTAATCTAAAAGTTGCAGATCATACAAAAGCATAATACGAGAGATCCATTATGAGTTGGTTCAGTAGGTATCTGGTACTGAACTTGGTAGGGCGGACTACGGTCCGATCCCCCGCAATTTGCAATGGACTGAATAACGAAGTTATCCGACTTATGTACCAGAACTTCTAGCTGAAAGGGGATCAGAATCACTAACCGGTTACTCCACTATGTGCGCGAAAAGATAAAGGGCTTAATGTGATTTCGCTAGAATGAAAACGGGTGAAATAAGAGTAAAGGAACTAGGACAGCTATAATGGCATTACTTGAACTGGTTTGCATAAGGTGAGATTATCTGAGGTTGTGACGGTGGTTGTCGATGTCAAGATTAAACTCAAGTCACTTCTAAACAAGGTTTACATGCAACCTAGTACGAATTGATGTGTGTTTTGAAATTTCATCTGGCTAAAAATTTTAAAACAAGTTCTATACCGTATTTTGCTTGAGGACAAGCAAAGATCTAAGTATGGGGGAGTTTGATAACATGAAATTATATCACATTTTAGGACTTAATTCAATTAAATTATATTATTATTTACTTTAATTTATTTCATTTTATCAGATATTACGCGGTATTTCCTTTCTATTTATCTCAGGTATCTATTTGAAGCAAAAGTAAAAAAAGGAAGAAAAGGAGGTGCAAAAAGAAGTTTTTGGAAACAAATAGCAAAAGCCAAGCCCAGTCCAAAGAAGGCACAGGCGTTGTGCCTGTGACGAGCGTCACAGAGGCTGTGACGAGCGGCACGCTGTATACATGCCTGTGACGAGCGTCACACATGGTGTGACGGACGTCACACCATTCCCCTACATTTTTGCCTTCAGAGACGTTGAGTCCTATTTGCACGCTGAATCCTATTTCCACGCCTATACCTCCGTTACGTGAAGACCCTTTGACGTGGACTACTTCTGAAGACCGTTACGGAAAGTGCCAATATAAATACCAGCTTTGCAAACCCTTCCTCGGTTCCACGCTCCCAAACAGTTTTCCAGTTTTAGTTTTTCTTTGCATTTTTTCTTTTTCCAGCAGCTTAAGCATATTCCTTATAGTACCTCTTTTATAATTGTTATATTGTTTCTTTAGCAATTCTATTTTATTTTCTAGCACTTAATTAATTTTTCGCACAATAGTTTCTACACCGGGATCTATTGTGTACCTTTTAACGGATCTAACCTTACGTTAGAATCTAGTTTTTTTTTTATTCCTTCGTTTTATTTTTCTGCCTGATTGAAGAATTCAAGAACAAATCCAACCGGTCTGTGGTGGAGTGTTCAAGACTGCTATTTAATTATTCAGGTTCTATATTTATTTGTTGAATTTATATATGCTTGTTTTTACTATTAATTTATACTGTTTGCCTGCGATGAGTCTGTTTATGCATGATATTTATTTAAGTCTGTTTAGCATGTCTGGCTAATTTATTTAGGTATCGGTACGTAAAGTAAGCGGAATGAAGGAATCAAAACTAAGTTGGTTTATTTAAGTTTAAAATTAAAATCACTCTTTTTACGGTCTCAATTTACAAGTTTAATAACAAAGTTTTTGTACGAAAGTAAAAGACATAAAGAAGTTAAAATCAATAGAGCGAGAGTTTGAGGTTTTGACTGGACAATGTAAATTGGACATTAATTCTAGATCAGGGCGAGAGCAATTTTTAGAGTTAATTAAATTCTAACCTTTTTCAAAAAGTATTTTTAAAGATTGAATGTGAGGGCGAGAGTTAAGCATTTGAATTTAATTATATAACCTAAGTCAACAGAGCGAGAGTTTGAGATAAGGGTGTTTAAACGATTAGTGTTTTCTTAAAAGGAGTTTCTACGGATTCTATTGTTTTCAAAAAGTGGTTTTTGACTTAACTATAAGTGACAGCTACGTTAATATAAAATCATAGTTTATTCAACAGAGCGAGAGTTTGAGATAAAACTTTTAACCAATAGCGTTAACTGAAAAGATTTATTTTTAAAACCAAGAAACCAAATAAGAATTGATTCCCTAATTACGACGAATTACGTACCGATATCCGCTTATTAGATATTAACTTTAGATCCTATTTTAGTTTTAGTTTTTTTTCCCCCAAAAATCAAAGTATTACCTGCCTTAGCTTTACGAAGTAACCTTAGATAACGGTATATCGATTCATAAGTCCCTGTGGGATCGATATCTTTTAAAACTACGCGACAGAACTGTGCACTTGCAGTTTGTACCCCAATTCGACTCATAAAGTCGAGCGATCAGAATGTTGTGGGAGCGTTACACAGTCCGGATGGCATTCGTCGGTAGGCGAATGTACCATAGGGACATGTGAAGGTCGTTTTCTCTTGGTCGTCGGGATGAATAGGAATTTAGAAAAATCCTGAATAATCGTCTAAGTAGCAGAAGTGAGAATGCTTAGCCAATCGTTCAAGCATTTGATCAATAAACGGTAAAGGAAAAGTATCCTTCTGAGTGGATTTTTTTAATTTTCTATAATCAATGCACATTCTACTTCCAGAAACCACTCTTTGTGCTATAGATTCTCCTTTTTCATTATTGACAACTGTGACGCCTCCCTTCTTCGGTACGACATGTACTGGGCTGACCCACTGACTATCGGATATCGGGTAGATAATACCTGGTTCTAACAGCTTTTACACTTCTTTCTTTACTACATCACTCATAATGGGATTTATCCTTCTTTGATGTTCTCTAGAGGTCTTATTGTCTTCCTCTAGCATTATGCGATGCATGCATATGAAAGGGCTTATTCCTTTTAGATCTGAGATATTGTAGCCTAAAGCAGTTGGGTATTTTCTCAAAATGTGTAGGAGCTTTTCGGTCTCTATATGCTCTAAGTCTGCATTGACTATCACAGGTCGCTCGAGTTCAGTGTCTAAGAATTCGTATCTTAGATTTTTGGGTAGCGTCTTAAGTTCTAGGGCTGGTTTCTTTGGGCAAGGCATATGATCAGGCTTTAGTGCTAGGCATTCGCTTAGGCTATCATCTTGGTATTCCTTACTCCAATTTGCATCTTCAAAAGTAGGAGGCCTTGGAATTTTCAGTATTTCGGAGTATGATGTTTGTTCATTCTCCATTTCTCTTATACATTCGTTGATGACATCTAGTAGACAACAGGTATCGTCTATAGTTGGTGCCTTTAGGAATTGCGTCAAAATGAATTCGACTTTTTCCTCACCAACTTCGAATGTTAGCTTACCTTTCTTAACATCTATAATAGCTTCGGCTGTAGCTAGGAATGGTCTTCCTAATATGATAGGGATGTTGGAATCCTTTTTTATATCCATGATTATAAAATCAGTAGGAATATAGAATTGTCCTATGCGTATCGGAATGTTTTCTAGCATACCTACGGGAAATTTAACAGAATGATTTGCAAGTTGTACGGACATCCTCATAGATCTTAGTGCTCCCAATTTTAGCCTTTCGCATATGGATAAGGGCATTAAGCTAATACTGGCTCCTAAGTCGCATAGTGCTTTGTCTATGACAAACTTTCCGATTACATCGGGTATGGAGAAACTACCTGAGTCTTTCAGCTTAGGAGGCATATTGTTTTGTATTATGGCGCTACACTCAACATTAAGTGTAACAGTTTCGTTATCCTCTATCTTCTTCTTGTTAGATAAGATTTCTTTGAGAAACTTAGCATATGAGGGCATTTGAGTGATGGCTTCTGTAAAGGGTATTGTGATATTCAATTGTTTTAGAAGCTCTACGAATTTTTAAATTGCCCTACACTTTTAGATTTAACAAGTCTTCGAGGATAAGGGATAGGGGGTTTATATGGTGGTGGAGGCACATAAGGTTCTTCTTTCTCTATGGCCTCTTCGTTTTTATCTTCCTCTTGGTCGTCTTCCTTCTCAGTTTCCTTACTAGGATCTTGGTGCATGGATGGGTTTTGAATTCTAGGGTCGGTTGGTTCGTCTAGTTCTGTCCCACTTCGTAGTATAATAGCATTTGCATGACCTTTCGGGTTTGGTTACGACTGTCCAGGAAATGTGCATGCAGGAGCAGCGGTAGGTGCTTGTTGTTGAGCCACTTGCGAGATTTGTGTTTCCAACATTTTGTTATGGGTGGCTAATGCGTCTACCTTGTTTGCTAACTGCTTGATTTGCTCACTAGTGTGTATTTTTTGATTTAGGAAATCCTTATTTGTTTGGGCTTGGGTGGCTATGAAGTTTTCCATCATTATTTCTAGGTTCGACTTCCTAGGAGCATTTTGAGTATTTGTGGCAGCTTTATGATATCCTGGTGGTACAACAGGTGCTTGGTTAGGTGCATACAATGGGTGGAAGCCGTAGCTCTCCCCTCTAATGACGCTAGAGCAGTGGTAAGCTTCCTTAAACAAAATATCTTCTCCAGGTTTGGTGTGCCTCGAGCACTTATCAGTGATGAAGGAACACATTTCTTGAATAAGCTCATGAAGAACTTATTAAAGAAATACAATGTGAAGCACAAGATTGCCACACCATATCATCCCCAAACGAGTGGGCAAGTTGAAGTGTCTAATCGGCAAATTAAAAATATTTTGGAAAAAATAGTCAGTGCTTCACGGAAAGATTGGGCAATCAAATTGGATGATGCGCTATAGGCGTACCGGACCGCTTTCAAAACACCAATTGGCATGTCTCCGTATCAGCTGATTTATGGTAAGGCTTGTCATCTTCCTTTGGAATTGGAGCACAAACCCTTTTGGGCATCCAAGTTCTTAAATTGTGATCTTGCAAAAGCCGATGAATCCCGAATTCTTCAACTACATGAGTTAGAAGAATTTCGTAATCAGGCATATGAGAATGCAAAGATGTACAAGGAGCAAACACGGAGGTGGCATGATCAGGGAATCATCAGGAAAGATTTCTGGGAAGGACAACTGGTTTTGTTGTTCAATTCGCGGCTCAAGTTGTTTCCTGGGAAATTAAAGTCCAGATGGTCCGGGCCATTTGTCGTGCATAAGGTTTTTCCACACGGAGCAATAGAGATTAAGAACCAAGACAATGGAGATATCTTCAAGGTGAATGGTCAGAGGCTGAAGCCATATTACAGAGGCCAACAACCGGGTTTGATTGACCAGATGTGCCTCGCCTAATGAGGTGGGCAACCGTCGAGCCATGCGACGTTAAATGAAGCGCTTCGTGGGAGGCAACCCACGTGTTCGATGGCTAACTTATTTTGTTTTTTCGTTTCTCTTCTGTATGAGCGTGACATGTTGTTGCAGGTAAGGAGAAAGGATACCATAATCATACTAGCATCGCAGTGACAGGATGCCAGACCAAAGAAGCATTTCCGAATTCAGAAAATGTGAAAAACAGGGGCATCAACACGGCCACCCGTGTGCTGACATACGGCCGTGTTGATTAAAACAGAAAATTAACACGGTTGCCCGTGTGCAGGAACACGGCCGTGTTAATTAAAACAGTAAGTTTACACGGACACCCGTGTACTGTCACACGACCGTGTTAATTAAAACAGAAAATTCACACGGGTGCCCGTGTGCAGGAACACGACCGTGTTGTTTGTAACGGGTAAATTTTTCAAAATTTTGGATTTTGGGTATTTTAAGTAATGGGCCCCACTTTCTATTATCTCTCTTCCTCACCACTCAATCTCACTTTTTCTGATTTTGGCAATCTCTCTCTCCCACTTCCTCCATTGTTGCCCTAGCCTCCATCAAGCTAAGCTTCAATTTTCTTCTAGCTCCACTCACTTTCACATCCACTCACCTTCACAAAAAGTGTTCCCCTCGCCGTCCTCTACACAGTGACGGTTGCAGTTTTCACTAACCTTTTCATTGGATTTTTGGAGATATTTTTGTCAGGTACATTATGCCTCCAAACCGTGCAAGCAAGGAGAAGGAGGTAGCCACGTCGTCTCGACCGAAGCAACGGGTTAGACGCTCGACAAACAATCATGGCATTTTGTTTGACCAACAGGAGCATCAAGAGAGGTATGTCATTCTAGCAGAACGTAAGCTTATCCCAACCAGATACATGTGTGATGCCACCCTGGATGAGTTAGGTTTGAAAGAAGAGGTGCACCGCATGTTCCACACCATTGGTATGTTGGAATACATGCAATTTGAGGCACCGACCTTCGCTCGGATAACCCTTGAATTTTTTAGTACGGTTGAGTTCAAGATGCGGAGAAGGTGGACAGGGTCGGAGTTAGAGTTTTATGGGCAAATTACTTTCCGACTGTTTGATGAAGATCATGAGTTATCGGTTGCGGAATTGGGGAGTATTCTGAAACTCCCGGTATCTGGACCCGGATCCCCACCGGACACTTTTTCTGCTGTTGATTTCTGAAAAGCTATTACAGGTAAAACTGGGTATAACCCCAGCTCGGGAAAGGCTTCTGGAATTCACAACCCGTGCTTTAGGTATGCATAAAAAGGGTTAGCATACACCCTATTCGGACGGGGTGATAGTACTGGGGTTGCGGCAAAGAGAGAATTATAATTTCTATATTGCATGGCTCACAATGAGCGAATCAATGCAGCAGCTTTCGCCGCCAATCATTTGAAACAGGTTGGTCATGCAACTACTGGGGATATTTCTGTAGGTGGGATGATCACGCAGATTGCGGGCCATTTCGGGTATGATCAACTGCTGATGGAAGAGACTGCAGTAATGGGCAAGAATAGGAGTGACATGCACACGCTAGTCAATCAACAAATGATAGCCATCAGGCCGACTCATTACGCGCTGATGATTCACAATGTGGAAGTGCTCGCACTTCCGGCACCCGGGTCCATTGGCATTGCCAATGCTGCTAATTGGTTATACACAGGTTCAGCCCATGCGGTAGGGGAAGAATAACAGTTTGACCATGAGCTTTCAGGTGAGAAGATGGAAGAAGATGAGACCCACGGTATGCCGCCCCCACATGATTCGAGCCTACCGGGTGAAGGCTCCTCTTTTATGTCGCAAGATCAGTGGGGTTGGATCCAGACGGAGATGGGAACCCTCCGTACCGAGCAGACCAGGCAAGGTGCGGAACTTGATAGACAGAGTGTGGAACTGTTCCGGCAAGGGACAGTCATGGATGATATGCAGGCCATGATGCAACGTCTGATGTTGCATTTCCCGCACGATCCTCCGCCTCCTCAACAGTGAGCATTGTAAGTCCCCTTCGTGTTTGAATTTAAACATTGAGGTCAATGTTTAGTTCAAGTGTGTGTGGGGGGGGGGGGGTTCTCCTTTCATGTTTTATTTTCTTTTAATTTGTTTTGTTTTTATTTTGTTTTTGTTATGTTATCATTATATTAGTATGTGTTTGTTTTGTTTGTTTTCGGTTCTTTTGGACCTACTGTGTGTACAGGGTGATGAGAAACGGTTGGACGAGCCCGGGGTCAATGGTAGTGGATGAACGACACCCCTCAAACTAAGGCTGATAAGGCACCCCAGAAGTTGATGCAACCTTGAGAAAAGAAGTCGGACACATTTTGGGGACACCGGACCAAGAAAGCGGTATGGAAAGACCAAGTCAGGAAAGAACCACATAACACGAAGAGACTTCAGAGCTTGCGAGCTAACCAACATGGTGAGATCACAAAAAGCCAAACACGAAATATCAACATGAGAGTTCAGCTAGGTATGACTTTATCACTCTGATTTTGCGTATGTTCTGTTGACACGTCACAGCATGACAACACACACTGAGGCAAGTTGTTTGTTTAGCCAGAGCCTTTCTAGCCATCCCTATATGTATGTTTCCCTTCGTAAACCCCGTTGAGCCTTAGCCATTTTGTTCATTGTAAACCCCATGTTAACGTTTAAGCATTATTCATCATAAACCCCCTGTTAACTTTTAATCATCCATTTCCTTTTGTGTCATAACTCGGTATGATTGTCTGAATTGCAAGATGTGCAATAAAACTAAGTTTGGGGTGGAAATCTTGAAAGAGAAGGCAAGTGCGTAAGATGAGATCATACAAAAAGAAAAACAGTATGTATTTTCTTTAAAAGAAAAAAAGAGAAAAAAAAAAAAGAAAAAGAAAAGAAACACAAAAGAGAAAAATGCACTTGCCGAGACCTTAGACTCTAACAGATATAAAATGCTCGGAAAATGTGAGTAGGAAAAAAGTCAAAAGAGTTTTTACCCCAGAGTATAAGTGATGCACGGAAAAAAAAAGTACACAACATGACTACCGAGTTCAAAAACCCTTGTTATCCAATTTTTTTTGTTTATCCCACCGTACCCAAGCCCCGTTACAACCTAAAAAGACCTCAAAAAGTGTGTGGAATCTGCTGTGGTAGTGACATTAGAATGTATTCAAAGTTAAGAGTCTGATATTGGATACTGTGCTGTGAGTGTACACACCTAACCCTGAGAGATATTGTGAGTGTGTGAAAAGCTTGCAGGTGAAGAGGTTTCGGATGTGGAAATGTGGTAAACTGCCTGACTCGGAGAGACCTGAAACTCGATTGGAAAGGAAGAACACGAATGGTGAAAGACTAGGTTGCATTGTGGAAAACGAATTCGGGGGTGACCTTTGTTTGGACTCAATACATCACTTGAGGACAAGCAATGAGACAAGTTTGGGATTGTGATCGGTCACCATTTCCATTGAATTCCCGCCGCTAATCCGACATATTTTCATCACCTTGGTAATATTTATGTTTGCTTTTAGTTGCATTTGAGTCAATTATCATGTTTTGTTGGTTTGGTATTGCATTGCATTCGATTAAGAGTTTATGTCAAAAAAAGATCTCGTTTATGCTTGGTTTGGTAGTGTCATTGTTCCAGGTTTAAAAGCAAGAATGGTGAAGTTCTGGACACTCTGAAGGACGAAAATATGAAAGAACAGCAGAACAACACGGCCACCCGTGTGCCACCACACGGCCGTGTTGTTGATCAAGCAGAGCAAAGATGAAGCAGAAAACAGAAATCAACACGGCCACCCGTGTGCCACCACATGGCCGTGTTGATTAAAACAGTGCATTAACACGGGCACCCGTGTGTAGGGACACGGCCCGTGTTGTTGCCACTGTAACGTATGCTGAAATTAATTAATACTGAAGAACAACACGGCCACCCGTGTGCCACCACACGGCCGTGTTGATTCAACGCAGCTTGGAAAACCTAATTTTTGCTGTTTAACCCGATTATGCTCATTAAGGGTAGTTTGGACCTTTAGCTTGGAAGAGAGTCATCTGAAGCTATAAGAAGGTTTGGAAGAGAAAGAAGAAGGGACCTTTGGACAGACGAGCGAAAGCATTACAGTGGAGGAGATAGCGAATACGACGGATTCGAAGACGGCGAGATTCAAGGGTAGCCACCATTGAAGATCAAACTCTCCTAATTCTTTGTAATGTTTAATCTTTCCTTTATGAATTCTTTAAGTACTATGAGAGGCTAAACCCCCTGATGCTATGGGGGTGGTCCTGATGTTATCGTATGCTATGAATGTGAACCAATGATTCCTTGATTACTATGTTATGTATTTCAATTCAATTGTGTGATGTTATTATGTTTTTGTATCGGACAAATACGAATTAATCTATGACTTCCAATAACAGGATTGTGATTGGTAGGGTTTTCACACAATTGGGTTTATGAATGCATCATCTAGGACTAGAACCTTTCATAAATCACCGTAAACCTTGATATTTTGTATGATTAAAACCAATGATTAATTGAATGGGCATTTGAGTAAGAATTGGTAGTTTAATAGTTTCTTCCTTAAGGACTTAAGTAAGAACATTCTGAGGTTAGGAGATTGAATGTATCATATGTATTAAGGAAATCGGGACTAATTCATAACCGGTTAACTCAACCACTCACCCTAGCATCTTTTATCTTAATCAATTATTTTTACTATTTTCGTGTTACTATTCTAAATTCCAAAACAACACAACCATTATCTTTTTGTTCTGATAGAATCGAATTAAAGTAAGTAATTCCTACGCAATCCTTGAGATCGATACTGGGAAATAAACTCCTTATTACTACATCGGTAAAAATAGTACACTTGCTATTTTTCCGATCAACCATGATGTGGACAAAGCCTCATCATGTCTTTGTATCTCTCCCACGCTTCAAAAAGTGATTCATTATCTTTTTGTTTAAACCCGTTTATTTGGGCTTTTAGCATAGTCGTCTTACTAGGTGGGAAATATCGTGCTAAGAAAACTTTCTTCACCTCGTTCCACGTAGTGACAGAGTTGGACGGTAGAGACTTGAGCCAAGCTTTAACTCTATCTCTTAGTGAGAATGGGAAAAGACATAGTCTTATAGCTTCAGGGTTGACACAATTTGCTTTCATTGTGTCTGTGTATTGCAAAAACACTGACAAATGTAGGTTCGGGTCCTCCGTGGGACTACCTGAAAATTGGTTTTGCTATACGGATGACAACAACAAAGGTTTTAGCTCGAAATTATTGGCCTCGATGGCAGGGACAGCGATGTTGTTATGCGGTTCATCCTACGAAGGGATTGTATAGTACTTAAGAGGACGGTTCTGCAGTCCTTCGGCCATCTCTGGTTGAATAACTGGTTCAGGAATAGGGATATTAAGATCGGGAAGGTTTAGCTTGATACGATGTTCTCGTATCAAATCTCGTACCCGGCATTTGAATCTAAGATAACGCTCAGGTTCGTCGGACGGTAGCTTTAACTTCTCGTCTTGAGAGCGAGTACTTGGCATACACTCGACAAATGTAGAAAGGGAAAAAGAATTGTTTGCCTTAGTCTATACTGGGCAACACTGGAGTTACGATATCGACTAAATTAGTCCCCAACAACGGTGCCAAAAACATGATCGCGACTTAGTAAGTCTATGGGAATCATGACTGCAAGTGCACAGTCCTATCGCGTAATTTTAAAGATTATCGAACCCACAAGGAGTAATAATCAAACGTATTGTTATCTAATGTTACTATGTAAATCTAAAGCTGATGATTGTTCTAAGATTGGAGGGATGAAGAGAAATAACTGTAACGTAAACAGAATATTAATAAAGATATTTGATAAAGGGATATCGGTATGTAACACATCAAATTTCGGGGATTCGATAGATATTTGGTGTAATCTTATTGGTCAAAATATTCTTCAATAGAAATTATTTATAGAAAGGACTTAGTCTCACACTCTCATTTTATTGACTCTGACCATACTCCTAAACCAGAATGCTTGGCTCTCGCGGTCTCATTTTGAATTTGAAAGTAATTTTTGAATATGAATAAAGTCTAATTAATCCAAAAGCACTCTCGTTGTGTTTAGGATTAATGCCTAGTTTCAGCTATCTGGTTAAAATCTTAAACTCTCGTTCTTGTTGACTATAACCTTAGTTTGTTTTGTACTCTCGTACGAAAAACAGTTTGATTAAAATAAGAAACTAAAAACCGAAAAAATAAATTTTATAAAAACTAACACCAATTATTTACGAATCCCGTCGTTTCGACGGTCTTTACATACCGATACCTAAGGGTTTAGCCGGACATGGATTCGATAACAGACATGGTATTTGGAAAATCAAACATACCATTAGGCATAAATAAATAAAATAGCAATCGAAATAAAACCTGGATTACGAATTGAGAACTGGAACTGAATCTTGATTCTTCAATTAAAATAATGTCGGCAGGATTTGGTAATGAGTAACCGTTATAATTGAATTCAAATGCATAAAATAAATTGCAATAGTCCCCGATGTGGAGAAACTATCACTTTTACAAAGTAAGAAAAACTGCCTAGGAAACTAAAAGAAAATAAAATCTGACTAAAATTAAGCGTACGATCGAAAGCAGGAAGAGAGAGAGAGAGAGAGAGAGAGAGAGAGAGAGAGAGAGAGAGCGTCTGGCGTGGAGAAACTACCCTCCTTATATATTTTCCACTTCCCTAAATTGTAGCCAAAGGTGAGTGGATTCGTGGCTAAAATCATGGAGAAAAAGTAGGGAAGACTGGGTTATGGTGGTTGCCACAACCCTAGTCTTGGACTCCGTGGCGGTTGCCACATTTTTAGGGTTGAGCGCCATAATCTTCATGCTTTGTGGCAGGTGCCACCACCCTCTTTGGATCATGTGACGGGCACCACACATCCAAGTGATGGGCGCCACAAGCCCATTTTGTGTGGTGGTCCATTCTCTCTATTTTTCTCCATTTTCTTCTCTTTTTCTTTCCTTTTTGCTATTTTCCACTTTGCTTACTTTTAAACCTTTTATTCGATAAATACCTACAATAAATATAAAATATTGTGTAATAATAAGGGTTAATAAAGTAAAAAGCAATGCATATGAAGCCAAAAATACGATACGTTTTCGTGTTATCATACTACCAGAGAGTCTCTTGTTACTCTTGGTTAGAATGTGAAGTCTCTTGAAAAGGAAGGTTATTTCCTCATTATCAGAATCCCCATTAGAATATTCTCAAATAGAAACTTCTTCTGGTTTTTCTGACTTTTGAGAATCTAGAGATTTGATATGTCTTCCTTTTAAATAAGCAGATCAAGATTAAACCTTGATTAATGCAGCAAGCATATTTATTCCACGAGTCAATCTTAAAGATTAAGAAATCCTTTCATACTCACAAAGAAAATGACTTAAAGCAGAAAAGGTTTCTTAATTTCTTCAATAAGCACACTTGTCCCACGAGTCAGTCTTAAAGATTAAAAATCCTTTCATAATCACAAAACAAGAGACTTAGAGTAGAAACAAGTTTCTTAATCTCCTCTAGCTTAACTTTCTTTTTCTTCTGTAGTTTCCATTTTGTAATTGATAGAGGAAACTTCAAGGAAATCAGAGTCTCTGCTTTAGTAGTTTTTTCTCACCGGATCTTTTTTGTTTCGCTATTAAGTGAAATAAGCATATTAGGGCTCTGATACCAAATGAAGGTGAGAAAAATACACAAGAAGGGGGGTTGAATTGTGTATGCCTAAAAATCTCTTTTCACTTTTGATTCTGGAACATCAGATTTTGGACAACGTTCAGTGTCTGGTACTATAGTGAGTACCAGCAGTGAGAAGTTTACTTCCTTTTCTTCAACGTTGTTTTAGAACCTAAGGTGTCAAGCTCAGATTCTGATACAAGTAAGATGCTGAATCAGATCAGAGTCTGATTTCAGAGTTTGGTTGCACGGTGGAATATAAATGCATAAGTAAATAAATAGACACACGGTATATCTTGATTCCTCTCAAACTAGGAGTAGTACAGTCCCCTTGAAGCATAAGAGCTTTTAACTATAATCAAACCAGTTACAATTGTTTAAACCAACAGCTGGAGACTTCCTGCACAATCACACTAGATTGAGACTTCCTTGTTTTTCCCTCAAGCATGAGACTTCACTAGCTCAATCACCCATATCGAGACTTCTTGCTCTTCCCGCAAGCATGAGAGTTTAATGGTCAATCACCTTGATCGAGACTTCCTACTCTACCCGCAAGTATGAGACTTCAATGCCTAAACAACATGTCTGAACTTACTGCTCTGCCCGTAAGGATGGGACATCAATGACTAAACAACCCATTCATGACTTCCTGCTTTGCCCACAAGCATGGGACTTCAATTGCTCAAGCACCCAGCAATAGATTTGCTTGCTCGAGCACCCAGCAAGAGACTTGTTTGCCCAATCTAATCAAAAAGAGACTTACTCTAAAGTCTTCAGATTCTCTTAACAAAAGAGTTTGGCATTAACCTTGTGTTTATGTGAGTGCTTCTTGGATAAGCAGATATAGAAAGGTTTACACTCTTGAGTAGAACATGAGTTGTTTTCTATGGAGTGTGGAAGAATGAAGAGTTTATTCTTCTTCTCTCCTTGCACGGATTTTCTTCTTGTTGTGCCCTTCTATTCTGATGGTCTTCCTTGATTATTTTCACTCTGATTTCACACACTTAACCATTGTGGTTATATTTTTTGTTAAGTGTGTGTTTCTTAGATCTGTGTTTTTTGAATAAACATAATCTCTCCCTTAACCAATATTGTTAATGGGTATCTCATCTTTGTAAACACAGTCATGTATTCTTCAACTCACATTCATCTTGGTCAGAAGAAACAGTTTGAATGTTTTCAATCTTCTTCTATAAATAGGTGCTAAGAATAGATATGTTGAAGATTGAGACTACTAAAGGTACAAGTAGTCGTTGAAGGTCTTTAGCCATTATACAATAGAGTGAGCCAAAACTCATCTAGCATAAAGACGTTGGGAGAAGCATAGTTGAGTTCAGAGAAGTTGACGAGATAAGATCCTGACAATTGCTTTATGTTAATTAGATATAAAGTAGTGTATCGTTGTTACGTGATCTTCTACGGATAACTTCAGACTTGAAATCTTCTTGTAGACGTTTGTTATAACTTGTTTAGATTCGTTGTTATCCTTATACTTAACTTTTTTATTCAAAGGCTTTTTATAGAATTAGTTAAAGCTTGATCAATTTGAAGTATGTCTTTAAAACCTGGTTGGGTGAGACTTCAGAGTCTAGAGTTCACAGGTTTTGAGGTTGTCTTCATCAGAGTCTTGATTTGAACTAGTTTGGACAAACACTTGCAGAGTTGATGACTTGATGTAGATAAATATTCCTTTGAAGCGGAATCTTCAGAACTGTTGATGATGTTTGTTTAGAAGATGCAGAGTCATTTCTTTAAAGTATAGTGTACTTGCTTCAAATGATTCCAGTCTTCAGAGCTTTGTTGATCTTTGTATTTCATGTAAGCTTAGGTTCAACATTTGGAAGACTTGAGTAGACTCACCATAGTTAGAAAGCTTGCTTCTGATCCTTCAAATTCATAACAGATTTCCTTCCTTTAATGGTTCTTTTGAGTGATTAACTTGATTTATTCAAGGGTAATTTCTTTTGATCCTGCATACTAGAATAACCATTAGTAAGCCATATTATTCTATAAATACTTTGTTATCATAAAAAAATAGGAGCTTGAACAAATCTTGTTCTAACATTTATCATGGATGATTGCTTTGTTTAAACACACACAAAAAATCGTCACATTCTTAAAAGTAAATGGGAATTTTAAAATAATGTTTGATCTCTTGGATTATAATCAAGGACGTTACATGAGTTAAAATTTAGAAATTGCAATGCCGATAGGGGTGGGAATAAGTCAGACCGACTAACAGAGGCTTAAGGTCTAGCCTATACAAGTTCAGATCTGACCAAACATTTTTTCAATAGAAAATGTCTAGATTTTTTTATAAGCATATTTATCTAAAAAAGTCTAGGCTACATGATATATAAAAAATCTTTTAAGCCTATCTAGTTTACCTACTTAAATAAATATTTATAACTTTGGTATTATAATATTGTATTTTGTACTTTAAATTAAAGTACAAAAAATAAAGCTTAGATATCTTGAAGAAATTATGAAAATAAGTTGAAAAAATCTTATGAACAATGTCATGAGTTATTTTAATAAGTTCTCTCAAACAAATATGATCAAAAAATTTATACTATTAGGTAAACTCTAATAAGTCAATCTATGAAAACATTTAGTCTCGTTGATATTTTAACTTTTTAGTTTATTTAAACATTAATTGAATTGTTATTTATAAATGTTCAAATGAAATAAGTTTTTAACTAGACTAATAGGTCAATCAGGCATTCAAAAATGTCAAACTCGTGCCTAAAAAAAATCTAAGGTAGACTACATGTCAAACTTAGGCTTTGAATTTGGGGATTTCTTAATGCACCCTATATGTTTCTTAGCCACCACACAAAAATTCTAAAATGCCCTCAATTTTTGGAGATGCATCTTCTGACGCACCAAATATACACTCAACACAGACCATTATGAGTGGCGTCTTATGAGTTAGGTTTTTTTTATTTCCGAGATGCATCTCCAGGATATTTGAAGAAATATATTCATAATTGATCAGTTCAGTATATATTTCGGAGATGTATCTCTGAAAGATTGAGCGGGATTTTGAAATAGTTTATCACCTTTGCATGTCAGATATTTTTGGAGATGCATTTCCGGAATAATCTGATAAAAGACACGGTTGTATGATCACAAGCCATTGTTGTCACTGTTTTTTTTCTATTTTGACCGGATGGAAAGTGGTACAAGAGATATTTTTCAAAGTCGGTGACAACATAAAACTCCACATCAAAGAAAAACTGAGGAAGATTGTTTATCTGAAAACCACTTATTTGAAACCATCATCTCAGCCGATAAAAACAAAAGGTGCTTCGAAGAAAATCAAGTCTACATCGAATGACAATTCGACTACACAGTCTCCTTCATAGTTTGAACATGTTGACAAAGTTTTTCCACACTCACAAACTCTAAAATCTCAACAAAAAAAAAAAGTTTTTTCAAAGAAGCTCGCACCTCCTACGTCACCTTCACCAAAGATTTCATTCATTGACGAGATGCCGGTTTTTATGCACAAATACATCGAGCGGATCGTCAATATTGAGGGGGATGGTATGTGTGGATATCGAGTTGTTTCTGCTTTACTCGGTAATGAAGAAGATAGTCATACACTTGTCTGTCTTCAACCTATTTAAGAGTTGAGAACTCATAAAGAATCATACACACGGTTGAACGGAAAGAAAGAACGCTTCAATGAAGTTTATAAGTCTCTTGATCCTTGCCTTAGTGGATGCGCTTCCCTGAAATGGATGACCTCATAGCCTGTGTGTATGATATAATGTGTGTTGATCTTACACGATATGATTTTTCAAACAAAAAAAATCATTGCGTACTGCCCCATCTCAAAATTCAAATGATTGTATTATGTGTATTGGGTGGCTTTCGAAATCACGATTGTTTGTTCAAGTTTATTTAAAATTGGGATACCTTGTACTACTTACATCACCGGAGTGGACGGCTCATTCAACAATAAAATTTGAGACTTGGTCGAACCATTTTATGAAAAGGATGCAAGAGTTCCAAAAATTGAGCAACGTTGAAAGAGAATCAAATGCACAAAAGTCAACGGGAGTATCGCCCATAGATTTAACCGAAGACAAATTTTTCAATTCGTTTTAATTTTGTGTTTAGTCAGACAAATAAGTGTATTTAATTGTGTCTCAATATTAATGAAGATTAATTTATTCAATTTGTCATAATGTGTCTTAATACTTTTTTTTATCTTTCCCATAACAATATTTGTTCATTTGTCAAAAAAAGAGTTCTGTTTGTGAAAGGTTCTGTTTTCGAACATGTTCAGGAGAGATTTCGGAGATGCATCTCTAGAATAAGATAATAGAGTGTGGAATAGGAGATATATCTTTGAAATAAGCATGTCATATTTAAATGCTCCGTAATTGTCTACCGCTTCTATAAATTAAGGTTCTCTTGGGTTCTATTTCGCACAAACTGAAAATGTCTCAAATGTCACAAATAAGCATCAACTGGTATGTCGCAAATGTCTCCTTCTCCAACGAAACTCCCGAGCAAAACTTTAAGCTCACCGAATACACATCTTTTACAGATATTATAGATAAAATATATTATCTCCTACCTTACAGAGACAATCGTAAAATTGCGAAACTTGAGTATTGTTCACCGTCGATTGACAACAGAGGAAAGATTGAGTTCAACAACTTTGAGCTCAAGACGAATGCAGGTATAAGGGTTATGTAGAATACATTTTTTTTGTTTCGAAACAAATATTCCACTCGAGTTGAAAGCGATAATTCCAAGATCGATCAAAGATATTCTTAAGATGTTGAGACGTCCACATGAATATTGAAGCGTAATGTTGTATTTTATATTTTTTTACTCAAATGTTGCATTTTTTGTTTAAATCATCTATGTAATGCTTATTTTATGTTATCAATGTTAATTTTATTTTGTCAAATTACATGTTTTTGGTGTCTGCTTCTGGTTCTGATGTGCAAATGTTCCAAAAATGTATCTACAAAAATATACCAGAGATGCATCTCCGAATTAAATAAACTCAACTTGTAGGACGTCACTTAGAATGACCTACGTTGAGTGTGTATTAGATGCGTCCGAAAATATATCTTTAAAAACTGGGAACATTTTTGTATTTTCATGTGGTGCATAAGAAACATATATGGTGCATCAAAAAATCTTCAGAATTTTTAACAAAACAGACTTAACAAAGTCTAACTTAGCCCAACCTATTTCACCCCTACTTACCAACCGGTTAAAAACAGAGTTTGTAAAATTAAATTCTTTCCTTATTGCACCCCCGAGAAAACAAGAAATGCCAGAACCAGATCCCATTACAATTGAAGAAGTAAAGAACTTGTAGTTTTACTAAAATTTGAAAAGGAAAAGGAGGAACTACAAGAAAAACTAGAAAAAATATTTTAATAGAAAAGACGAACAAAAGGTTAAAAGTAGAGAAGTGGGAAAAATTCATGGGAGCTGAAAAGATTTTGCAAAAGTAAAGACTCAATAAAGTGGTGGCTAACTACGAGAACCGCGAAAAAAGACATCACGAAGCCTTAAAGAAAGAGCTTGAAGACTTGAGTAAAGGATTAAATTGAATAACATGAAAAAGTATATGACATGTATTTGAAAGATCATTTCACAAAATTGGCATTCACATGGAAAGTCGAGATACTCCAAAATAAGCATGAAGGCAAATACCAGAGACTCCTTTACAGATTACACACTTAAGTGAATAATACCAATTCTTAATGAATAAATCAATCATGCTATTTACATGTACGAGCTTAAAAAATTACAATTAAAAGATAAGATTCTTAAAATCAATGACCGATCAATTTAGAGAAGTCAAACATGCACCCTAGAAAATTGATCCCTCAAAATTGGGAAAATTAAAAATAGTACCATGATTGATAATTCATGTTTAAGATAAAATCCATTCAACTAATATTTTTTATTTTTGAAGAAACATTAGGGTAAGAAACAATGGCCGACCCAAAAAGAGAAATGATCATCAAACATGATATAATTTAACAGACAACAGATAGCCAATGTTACCAAATCTAAACACCAAAAAGAAATCAGCAAGCAAATTTAAAGGGATACAAGAGCCGTTTTTGAAAATTTTAAATGTTTCTAGCAATCAAGAGGGGGAGAAGAAGGAAGGTCCTTAAGAATCCAATAATCCACAAGGGGGAAAGCAACTCCGGCAGAACAGTACAGTCACAATGGACATATATATTGCAGTGAGATCTTAGCTATATCCCATTTGCTGTTGTTGCTGCTGGGGGTGTTGGTAACCAGCATAACCCGGATAACTTCCATACACATTGGGATCTTGTCCAGCAGGAGCAGCAGCATAACCATAATTTTCATAACCACCCTGAGGATAACCATAATATCCACCACCTGCAGCAGCACTCCACTGGTTTGGATCTTGTGGAGTCTGAGAATAAAAAAGCACACAGTCGGTGAAAAGAAAAAGACTTTGATTCCAAATAAAACCCATAATTACAAGGCTCGGTAAATTCAATTACCTGTTTGTTTGAGGGAGTACGACCCCATGAAAGGCGGACATTTTGTCCACCCAATAGAGTTCCATTTAAAACTCTAATTGCTTCTTCTGCACAGCTCCTGATGCAATGAAAAATGATGGCACAATGAGACTAGAAAATGACTTTGTACATATTAAAAATAACAAATATGCAAGTTATATTACCTGTCAGAAAATTGGACAAACCCACATCGCTTGCCAGATGGAATCTTCACATGAACTAGTTCACCATATTGGCTGAACACTTGCCTCAGATGATCATCAGTGACATTAGGATCCAAATTGCCAACAAAAATCTGCAATGAAACAATAAATCACTAACTAGTAGCAAATAAGGTAGCTTCAACATATTGAAAAGATGTACTAACTAGTAGCAAATAAAGCAGTTTCAACATATTTAAAAGATGTACGCACAGTTGTATTGTTAGGATCATTCTCGCTTTGTCCTCCTAGAGGGTTCTGATAAGAGGCTGCATTTCAAATGAAAGTGAAGTAAAATGATTATTTAAATGAATTTCAAATTAATTCATAAAGCAACTAACTCTGAAATAACAACCAAAGGCACAACGAATATTTTAAAAACTTAATAAAATACTAGAAGTCTCACTGCTGGGGCAATTCACATAAACAAATATTTAGTCAGCAATCTCATAAGCAACAGAATGGGCAGTAGCTTAGATTTCCACGTACCAGAAACCATCAAACAAAAGCTAAAAGAAATGAAATCAATAAGTTTCACCAAAAGAAACTTAAATAAGTTATAAGTTTGCCAAACAATTATATAATACAAAGGACATAGTTGTCAGCAAGTCATCACAAGTTTGCACTGTAAGGACACCTGGGATGCGATCAAGACAAGGGACAACATACAGAAAACTGGTATTAATTACCCACAAATGCATAAGACCAAATAACACCAATCTCACAGTTAAAATCTGAAAAAGTGATTCGCCAATCGTAGGCTAACCCAAGAAGAAAAAAAAGTAGACGTTAGTAATTTCAGGGGCAAAAACCTCTATAATTATTATATAACAAAGACTCTGCACAGAAAATAATCCAATCACTTGCTCACAAACACTTTATTGGGATACACCAATTATTCTGCTTTCAGCTTAATATAAGACTGGTATCTATAATTTTAACTGCATGGCATCAGGCTCAGATATAGGATACGCAGAAAGGGAACAGAAACCTAGTCATCATGAAAATACTAAACAACAGTGTAAAGCTTAACCAGCCAATAAATTTTTGTTAAGAGAATGGAAACTGAAATAAACAATCATATGATAGAAGAACAGAAGATATATTTAATTGTAAATAAGATTACTTTGGCATAAGGAAAAGCTACAAAAGAAATTAAAGCTGTAGCTTGTAGTTCCTATGGAAAACTAATAAGAGTAAATTAAAGGAGCTGAAACTAAGAAAGGTGGACTGAAAAGTAAGTAAGCAGAGAAATTGCGAACTTAAATTGAGTTTAAACTAAGCCAAAAGAAAAATGGAAAGAACTTGAAAATGTAGGCTGAAAAGAAAATGCCGCAAACAAAATAATGGGCAAGCATAAACGCATAACTGACCTAAGCAATGACATGCACTAAAATGGTAACCATTTCAGCTGAAATCATTTCCAGGCTCAGAGATGACAGAGCCTCCTGACACCCTGCTTTGAGACAACAGGAGTTCTATAAGTTTTTATTACTACAAATACAATCATTTATTTAGCCCAAATTTCGAAAAGGAAAATTGCAGGAAGAAAGGACTGTGGATATTAATTCTTCAAGAGCATAACTTAAAAGAACATAACTTAAACAGCATCATTCAGCATTCACTAGAATATATAATTAGTGACACGGATCCTAATACAGTTAATCAAAATCAAATAAATTAGCAAGACAACAAAGACAGCTCAATTTTCGATAATGCAACAGAACAAACATTTACACACATATGTAAGAGACAAACCTTTGGGCTGAGTGGTGGCAGCCGGGTTCTTATTTGTGGCTGGTCCAATCCTCATGGGTCTTGTGGAACAAAGAACCCCTTGCATCTCAGTCATAGCCCTCATCTGTTCACCCTCATCAGCAAATCTCACAAAACCATAACCCTTAGACCTGCCAGTGAGTCTATCAATCACAACTTTCGCCCCCTTGACAGAGTTAAAACGAGCCCTAAAAGTCTCCTGAAGAAGGTAATCACTAACATCTGCAGCCAAATCGCCGACAAAAATGGTATAATCAGGACCTTCATCCTGCCTAGACGACCTCTCCCCAGCACTGAAAGTAGCCCAATTCAATCTAAAGCTCTGGCCACCATTCGGCATAATAGTTCCGTTGTATGTCTGAAGCACTCTCTCAGCATTAGCACGGGTATTAAACTCAATAAAACCATAACCTTCCGATTGACTAGTTTGCTTATTCCTAATCACTTTCACAGATGTCACCTACAAACCAAAATTAAAAAACCCTAATTTCAATTCCGCAATTAAACAACCATGGTTCCTACACTTAAAATAATTTGAATTACCAATAACCAATCCATAAAATCATCGATTCGTAATTCAAGTAAACACAAAAAAACCCTAATTATGCAAAATAAGGGACACGTCAAGAAAGAGATATTACCTCGCCGGTATTACCGAAGCAGGTGTAGAGGTAGTTTTCGTCCATCCAGTACTGTAAATCTCCGATCCAGAGAGTACGGACCTCGTCGGCGCTGGCTGGCTGCTGAGCAGGCTGGGCGGATTGGGCCCACAAGGCTTGCGGCGCTTGAGGTTGCATCATGACGTACGGTTGCTGCGGTGGAGGCTGCTGGTATTGCTGCGGTGGCTGTTGTCCCAAGCTTGGAGGAGCCATACCATGTCCAGGCTGCATCATCTTTCTCACCGAATCTGAAATTCTAGAGAGAGAAAGGGGAGCAGAAGTGAGCGAAGAGAGAGGGAGAGAATTTCGTGTCTTGTTGTGTATTTAAACAATTCTCAAACCCTAACCCTAAAATAATGATACTGATGCAATGGATGATATTTTCCGCAGGTAAATTATCATAAATAATAAATTATTTAATTAATTTAATTAATAATAAGAATTTATTTTATGATTTTATCTCTTTATGATTCGCTGGAAGACTCTCATTGGTTGGTTGAATAGCTCTTGCTTTGCCTTTACGAAGAATATTGATTCCACGGAGACCTTATAATAACCGTTGATTCCACGTAGATCGTATAACAACCGTTGACATTTAATAGATCTTATTTTGACCGTTGATTATTTCGATGGCACTGATTTCTTGATAGAATTTCCAAGCTCACTGAATCTAACATGAGAACGACCGTAGCCTATGTCACAGTCAACTCCGATTCCTTTTCCTTCGTTTGTCTCAATCAAAACAAGCAATTCAGCATTTTTCCAAGAGCTGAAACCTGTAATGAATCACATTAAACTCTGATCTTTTCTTTTTCATTTGTTTTCATGATTTTGGAATAATTTATTTGTTTTCCTTCTTTATTTTGTTTGATGGAAGAATTGAATGTGCATTGAGCTTGATGATTTTGCTTTGATTTCTTATAGATAGTGTATATGCTGTTAATTTGGTTTGTTGAAGTGAAATAGGGTTTTGGATCATTACATTTGGTGATACTGAGATTAGTTTCTGTGTAATTTCAAGTGTATGATGATAGATTTGGTTTCAGTGAAGTTGTAGGTTTAGAAATTCGTTTATTGGGGAGAGAATGGATTTGCATTTGAAGGGTTTGTTTGATAGGTATCAGGAACAGTTTGGGTGTGGACCTGGACTTGGTCCTGGATCTGGGACATGTTTGATGAAAGTGGATGGCATTGCTCCCAATTTCATCAGATCTATATACAAAGCTTCTGCAGCTTTGTATAGAACTGAGCCGTGGAAAAGGTTGCGTCCGGTGCACTATTTTGGGGTTCGGGTTGGAAGGGATTCAGATTGGAATGCTAAGAAACAGCCTTTTCCGTGTGTTCAGTTCATTGGAGGTGATGGAGGAGATGTTGGTTTCTATATGTATAGATCAGAGAGTGATGCTAAGAAAATGACTGGGGTTAGAGAGACTGTCCGTGTTCCGAATGTTGAGGTTCTGAGGGTTACTTATGAGGTGGAGTCTTTGATGTTTCCTTTGAACCGCAGGATGATTAAGTCATTGTCGCTTGAAGCGTCGGGGAGTGAACGATTTCCTGTTATTGATATTGCTCGGTGCACGGTCGCTGGTGCTCTTCAGTTTAGAAATCCGACTCTTGATGAGCTTAGGTTTGTTTATGCATTCATGAAGGCCATTTGTATGGTTCACCCTTTACTTCTGGTGGCAGACAGGGAAGGTGGTTCGAAGTATTCAACAATGGTGAACTTTGAACCTTTTATAGAAACAGTTGATGTTCAGTGGCCACCGGAAGTAACTAAGGGAGGTTATGACCTTGTTGCTGTTACTGTCTCACATCCACCTGGTCGGGCATATGATGAAAAATCTAGTAGTGTGAGTGCTGGTTCGACGCCAACTAAATATGTAGAACCGCCCATGGAGGACACTTTCATCGATACAAATGCATACTCGAGTACTGGTTTGAGACAGTGTGCAATGTGCGAGAGAGAAGTGTTCGGAGAACAGTCAATTTGCTGTGGCCGATGTAGAACGGTAGTTTATTGCGGTTCAATTTGCCAGAAGCAACACTGGAATGAGACACACAAAAGCTTGTGTGGACTTTACAGAGCGATGATGGAAAGGGAAGAAGAACTAGCCATAAATATTTTCTTGTTCCCATGTTCTGCTGACCAACCTTGCAAGTGGCTTGAATCGTTAGATATTCACCAGAAGGGTATGTGGAGGAGAAAATGCAGTTGTTATTCTCACTGCTCATTTGGTCTCCTTCCATTGAAAGGTGGCCTGCACGAACAATGGGGTGAACTCGATGAATTTGAATATCCTCAAGACACTTCCTTCAATAACAATTTCACCCCAAGCCTGTTACTTCTCTCGGGTTGGTCGGAGTACTACAACCTTCGCTCACTTCCATTGTCAAGTCCTGTTGCCGATATACTCTCGCATCCGTTGACTGTGTATCACATACTAACCACTCTTAATGTAGGTTCAAAGAACCTTTTATTGAAAGGGAAGGAAGTGATTATTCATTACCTTGGACCCGAAGGCGAGTTAGATTGGATGCCAGCATTTGCAGAAGTGGGTCATTTACTTAATGGAATGGGAAATGTACAAATAGTGATGGTAGGACCAGAAGTTCCAGCAAATTTATCAGGTACAACATCAGGAATAGGAAGCAGAGTAAGAGTGAATCTTGTGAGAGGTGTTTATCAGGTGGAAGCCTCATACCTACCTTCTCCACATGTTGTTATTGCTCTAAACTCAAAATTAGAAAATTATTCTAGTTGGGGTGGAGCACTTGATTTAATTAAATCAATCAGTGTGCCTGCTTTCTTTACTGATCAATCTGAAGCTTCGTGTGTAAATGCTAAACAAGTCCTTCGTAATGCTGGACTTCACATCACACATCCAGTGACACCGAATCCTTTTCGTTCGCCTGTGAAAAATCTCACGCCTTCTAGCAATCTTCCTTCATACAGTAACGGTTTTGTGTTTGGTGTTAACACCTGAATGCTGTCGCTCCTAGAAACTCTGAAAATGAGTGTTCGTCAAGCTTGCTGCAAACTTCAAATCTTCTCAGTTGTCATGTGGTTAAGTGAAACATAAAGACTACTAAACTACGGAAGTCCTTTTATGTTGTGTTGATTATGAATTTTTCTTAGTATTAATATCTGAATAATGGATCCTAAGATTATATACACAATTATGTAACCTTCACTCCAGTTTGAGTTTGGTGAGTTCTTTCATCTGTCCTCTGTCAATTGTAACAATGAAGCTTATTCTTCTCATTTTTCATTGAATCTTGTGCAACACCTGGATTATTACAAAAGGTTGTCTAGTGAAGTTTATCTTTATATTGCATCAAATATATAAATACTGTTTTTTTACAAAAAAATTAGACATATGAGCAAGTGTATCCATATTTGCAAACCTGTAAAAATTTAGACAGATTCGTAAATTACAATTTGAAGTACTCACTTTTCAAACTTAGATATTTTATTTATTAGTCTATTTATTTAGTTGATTATGTTTCCTCTTGATAAAGAAAGGTCAAGAAGTGTGTTGCCTTTGCTCCAAAATTGGTGAATCATGTGATACTACTTTATTTTATTTATTTATTTAAAAACTGCTCCATTGTTGATAGTGAAGGATAATATAAAGATGAAGAGTCCTTGATATTTTCAACCACTGTCCCACATTATTTCAAGACCAATTAATTAACATATGTATAAGAAAAACCATTGGTAAGGTAACATCTTAGATACACACAAGTTGCCCACTTGGTCTTTGAAAGGCCAACCAACCACCTAACTTTTTCCTTTCACTAATACCATTCAAAACTCTGATTTCGTTCACAGAACCATAGAATGGAGTTCCCTGCACCACCTCACTATCTTCCATGGCACCTTGTCCCTTCCAACCTTCTATTTCCCTATAATTTCACCCCAGAAAACTATGTTCACTGGACTGAAACCCCTCAATCTCATATATTTTCAGCTGACATCCCAGGTAATTAAGCCTAATTTTCTTGACTTGAATACAAACAAATAAACACGTGTATCTGGTTCATGGTCCATATAAATATGGACCATGAACCAGATATGTGGATCCGTATATATGTACTTTTTTTGTTTATATTAAAGTTCAGAGAGAGTTAAGAACGAATATTTCTTGCAAGATTGTACAGATGTGGAACGAATATTGCAAACTTTTGTGTTTGGTTGTCATGGCAGGTGTTAGGAAAGAAGAGCTAAGGGTAGAGGTTGAGGACTCAAGTTACCTTATCATTAGAACTGAAGCTGCTGCAATGGATGGAGAATCAACGGTGCCTTTGAGGAAGTTTAAGAGGAAGTTTCGGCTACCTGGGAGGGTTGATATTGATGGAATCTCTGCTGAGTATGAAAATGGAGTCATAACTGTTACAGTTCCAAGGTTAATCAGGAGAGGTTTCTATATTGACCCTGCTACTGTGCCTGAGAGATTGGAAGTTCTTGCAAGAGCTGCTTGAGAGGTTGTTTTAGGAGATATTTGATTACCAATGGATTAATTGAGTAATTGTGGATTAGAATTAATGAAATAAAAAATTTACTTTGCATGGCACTTGTTCTACTTAGTTATTCTTGTATGCAAAGTGCTTATATCAATCATCTTAATCTCATTATATTCTTCCTACGGTTCAAAAAAAAATCAAAATTTTCAACTCTTTGAACATATAATCCTTATTTGTCTACCTTTTCATGTGTTTAAACAAAAAACAAATTTTAATAAAATAACCAACTAAAAACATTAAAATATATATTGAATGCCTTGTAAATACTATTAAAAAAACATTATAATTATAATTTTAAAATTGTAAGGTAATATCAACTTAATTCATCATATTACTAATATTTTAAAATGATCTTTGAAATGTTAATTAATTTTAATTTTACTCTATTTGGAAATGTTGTTGAATTCATAATAACATTACTAACTTAATTTCAAATACTACACAACGTTACAAACTTTGCCTTAAAAAATTTTCCAGAATTTGATGTTACGATAGCACATGCAAATACTTGAGGACGAATCAATTAAATCAATATTTTAGAATTTTTAAATATTCTTTATATATAATTTTTTACTTACATTTTGTTGAAAAGGAAATATATTTCAGTAATAATAATGTGATGAGTAACTCACCACCTTTATCTTGTTTTTAGGAATTTGAAATTTTTGTGATGACTCATGTGACGAATGATTTTTTTAAATGGTCATAAGAGGAAAAATAAATAAGGATGTTCAACTTTGTATTATTGACATAAGTAATTCATAATCAATATAAAATCATTTATTATAATCGGTTTTTATAATCGATCCATATAAATAATTTTCTTTGGAACAAATTATATTTGTCTTTATTTTCTCGCCCTTTGTAGGCCTCTTGGCAACCATACTCTTTAAGGTCAATAAAATGTTCATACTTTAATTTTATAGTGTGTGAAACTAGTCGTAGTTTACCTTTAATTTTGAAGCTCATGTTACGTTGGTCGCAAGAATTTATTGTTTGAGGCGAGTCCCTCAAGAGTCGTTTAGAGGGAGTTCTCAATAGAGTACTCCTTGGTGAGGTTCCTTCAGTGTTGTTCCAACATACAAGTATTATAATCGATAAGGATCCTTCAGTAAGAGTCTAGTGTATCATTGCCTTATAGACGACAAGGATCATTCAATGAAGGCTCGGCATATAATTGTCTTATATGCAACAAGGATCATTCAGTAAAGATTCAGCGCATATTGTCTTATAGGCGCCAAAGATCATTCGGTAAATGTTTACTGTATAATTGCCTCATAGGAGACAAGGACCCATCAGTGAAGATCCAGCGTGTAATTGCCTCATAAGCGACAAAGATCCGACAATGAAGGTCCCATGTATAATTGTCTTTTAAGCGGAAAGGATCCTTTCATGAAGGTACAATGTGTAATTGCCTTATCGGCGACAAAGACCCTTCAATGTGCCATGCGTATAATTGTCTTATAGGCGGCAAGGGTCCTTCAGTGAAGGTCCAACGTGTAACGCTCTGATTTTATTTAAATTATTTTTCGTAATTTAATTATGTGATAGTTCTGATTGTGATGTGTTGATTGGTGTTTTGATGTGTTCTGTTACCCTTTGTGTGGGGTAGTTGTCTTAGAATTATAGAAATTAAGGTGTTTGGGGTGTGTGAGCAAAAATGTAGAAAGGGTGGTGTGATTAGTAAAACTAAACGACTATTTTAGTTATTATTTAATTTAAATAATTAATATTATATGAATATTAATTTAATTATTTAATTTGAATGAATTATTATTATTATTATTAAGAAATAGTGATAATATAATAAGTTAATAAAATAATAAGAATTATAATAAAAATAGAAAATGGGATTGTGGGATAGAAACCCAGAGAACGTAACATTTGGGAGAAAAGAGAAAAAAGGGAGAAAGGGAGAAGAAAAGGTTAGGGCTCAATGGAAAAATTCAACATTGTTGAAGGTCAAAGAATCTATTGCTAGGAACTTTAAGGTAAGGTTGAGGTTTTGATTATCTAAGGGTTAACATGATGATGGTGGATAGATTATGCTATGTAGATTTTGTGTTTTTCTTCTCTATATTCATGATCATGGTGATATTTATTAATTGTTGAATTGTGTGTGTGATGAATTGTTGTTAGAATCATAAAATTGATTGGATTGTTTGTTGTCAGTGTTGGGTGATTGATGTTATTTCGGGTCAGAGTCGGAACTGAGTTATGAAGGTTTTTGGTGTAAATAAATTGGGGTTTTAAACTTTGGAAAAGTGATTTTCAAGTTAAAATGTGGTATAAACGATTTGTGAGAAAATGGGGTTTTGGGATGGATTTTAGATGATTTTCGTTTTGGAAAAATTACAGAAAAGTGTTTATGCAATAGTGTAATCAGTCACCAGAATTAAAGTAATCGGTTACACTACTTAAAAATATGTTTCTGGGCAAAATTTGAGGGGTGTAACCGGCTACTGGTTTTTAAGTAACTGGTTACCCTATGTAACAGAGGCCATGCAGGGGCTAGAAATGGGGGTGTAACCGGTTACCAGTTTTTAGGTAACCGGTTATCGTGTGTGCATGACAGTATGGGTTGCACTAGTGGATGTAGTGTAACCGGTTATTGGTTTTGGGGTAATCGGTTACCCTGAGATCATTTTCTTAAAAAATTTAAAAATTCATAACTTTTGTTTTAAGTGTCTGATTCGAGTGTCGTTCGAAGCGTCGGAAAGTTGAGAGCGTGTATTGTCATTAAAAAATGGTTTCAGTACCTGAACATGAATATTTTAATTTTTGATGATGTTGATAGGCATTGAAATGTTTATGTGGTGGTGTGATATAACCTTAAATGCATTGTTGTTGCATGTTGTGTTGTGTGTTGATGTTGTTGAGTTGTATAACATGTGTTTGATGCATGATGGTCAGTATTGGCGGTGTACATTGACTGTGGAGGTGGTTCATTGGGCATGATATTGTTGTTGCATGTATTGTATGTTGCATGCATTCATATTGTTGGACAAATGGTCAGTCGTTGGTGAGCCTCAATCCCATTGTGTGGATTGGGTCGATAGCTGATTTCGGAGGTGATGGAATCAGTGAGATGTTATCGGAGATTATGGTAACGAATTGATAACTTTGATCCTAGGAGGTGAGGATCAAAGTGGTGAACCTAAGTGTTCACGTATTGGTACTACATGCATTGAATCGAGTTGTTGAGTCCCATTGCACTGTACATCGGTTGCATTTGTTATTATGTTGGATGGTTGTTATGTTGTTATTATGTGTGAATAGTCGTTGTGTGGATTATGTGGAATTGTGTTGTGGAATGGGTGATGTGCATGTGATAATATAATGCTTACTTATTATTATGTTTTCCTTTATATAATTATGATATCTCACCCATTCTCTTTGAATGTTGCATCCACGTGGGTAACGTGTAGATAATCCGCAATAGGAGCTCAGATGTGAGTAGAAGATGAAGTCTTCCATTTTATTTTTGTGTCAATGTCTGCTCTAAAGTCTAACACCGGGGAATTTAGAATGTTGTGTCTTTCGTTAAGTTTTAACATTTCTTATATTGACATGTTATGTTGATGTTGAATATGTGGAGTTAATTGTTTATTATGGTTGTTCCGCTGATATTTAATAAAAGTTAACATTCAGACATATGGTTATTACTACTATTTTTATAAATGTCAAATTTTATATGTCTTTTCAATTGAACGGGTGTATTGTATGTTGTAGTGTAGCATCCTAAATTGCATGTTGATTTGTTTACTCTGATAAATGTTTTAAATTTACACGGGGGAAATTTAGGATGTTACACAATGTATAATTGCCTTATAGGCGGCAAGGATACTTCAATGAAGGTTTGGCGTATAATTGTCTTATGGGCGACAAGGATTCTTCACTAAAGGTCCAACGAGCGTACAATTGGTGCAACATTAAACAATTAAAAAGGCAAAGTGCCTCATTAAAAACCATGCATTCGCATGGAAAAAGAGTGTGGCGCATACCTTTGATACTTTGAACTAAACCTTTTAGAGTATTCATACAATTGCAGACTAAGGCTTTCTCCTTATTCAGCAGGAAACATTAATTAATTAACTATAATAATATCTCAAATTAATTGAGATGCATGTCCTATGAATAAGTCTTAAACCTAGTTCTTTGAACTTAAAGACGTTGTACGGTAGCTTCTGGTATATTCGATATGGATCTTCCCAAGTAGGTAGTAACTTGCCCAGCCAATTAGGTGCGATTACTTGTTTAAGTATAAGGCCGCCTTCTTAGATTTCCCATTGGAACCACCTTTAAATTGTCTATTCTAGTGGACCTTTGTTTGGCGACGAATGCCCTGATATGGGTGACCTTCTTAGTTTCATCAACCAGATTAATTGTACACATACATTATGTTTCATTCTTTTCTTGGTTGATTTATGTGCGTCTCCGAGTGTGCAGGTCGATTTCAAGTGGCGACATGGAGTCGGTACCGTAGACCATTATAAATGGTGATTCCTCTATGATTTATTAAGGGTAGTCTGATATGACCAGAAAACCCTGTGAAGTTGCTCAGGTCATAAGCCTTTCACATTGTCAATTTTTTTCCTTTATCTTGCTTAATACAACCTTGTTTGTGGATTCAACTTGTTTCTTGGTTTTTGCGAATGAAAGGAAATCGTGATATAAGCGCAGCGGAAAATGAATAAATTCCCTTAAGTTGATCCTTACGAATAATCATGATCGGTAATAGAAACAATTAGCTCTTGTAGTGATTAACACCTTTCATGCATAATCGCATGAACGATCACATGCGGTGAATAAATAACAACACCTCTACTCAGTCCATACAAATAGAGTGCCTTCAGTCTTAGTGCTAATTAATACGAATGAACACCTTAAAAGGGAGGGAGAGAGAGAGAGAGAGAGGGAGTTCAAAATCGAATTCCATTAAGCATGTAAGCTTATGTATAAGGGTTCTTTAAATTTCAGTCATCGTCAGTGCCATTTTAGTTTTAATGATTTGTCAACTTGCGTGTACATGCATTATTTGATTTTCGTGTATTTGTACTTTGTCAATTATATAAATGTGAATTATTGTTGTAATTCATGCTTGTAATTCATCTGGAATCATTCATATTTGCTTACTTCGACTATAATTGGTTTTGTACTTTTTAGAACCTATTCATTCATTGATTTAGAAGTTGTATCCATGGAAATGTCTTCTTTTTAGGGTGGAATTTGTTTTATATCGATGTATCAAGTATTGTTAGAATCAGAAGTTATAATGCTTGAATCAAGGATGCAAAGATGATTGATTTGAATCATGCATAGTGTGACTTGAATCATGAAATCTTGAGAAAGTTGGGAATTGCCTCTGCCTCATTTGAGTCGAATCATAGAAGAATGTGATTCGAATCACATTTCTTTATGACTCAAATCATGAGAGACACATGACTTGAATCATAGCTTTCTTCCTTTCTTTCCAACCTTTGATTTAAGTTGTTGTTTATTTGATTTGAATCATTACTTCATGATTTGATAAAAAATCATTGTTTCTTTGATATTTTATAGTGTTTCTACCTTCTAGCACCATTTTAATCCTATCTTTTTTTTTCAATGAAAAATATAAAAAGAGAGAATCTCTCTGAAAGTATGTGGTAGTATTGTCTCTTGTAACATTGTTGTGTATTTTTTAGTAGAACAAAAAATCAAGAGAGAGAGAGAATAAGTGAT
Source organism: Lathyrus oleraceus (assembly GCF_024323335.1). Lineage (NCBI taxonomy): Eukaryota > Viridiplantae > Streptophyta > Magnoliopsida > Fabales > Fabaceae > Lathyrus > Lathyrus oleraceus. The sequence continues at coordinate 419,404,927 of NC_066579.1, forward strand.
ATATATATATATATATATATATATATATATATATATATATATATATATATATATATATATATATATATATATATATATATATATATATATATATATATATAGAGAGAGAGAGAGAGAGAGAGAGAGAGAGAGAGAGAGAGGGAGATGGAGAAGGAGAGGGGGAGAGAGAGAGAGACAGAGACAGAGACAGAGAGATGATCAATCAATTTTTATGGAGTTGATCGATCTCATAATAATCATAGAAACCCATTTTTGCCAAGAACCAATTATGTGTTTTTCATTCACCAACAATTATCTCCTTGTTAATACCTTGTGATTAACCTCCTAGAATTTGGATCTTGTTGGAACTAGTTGTGTGTGTTATTCTTCAGATACTATTCATCATCTTCAACCTTTGTCAAAAACCATTATTGTGATCTACATCTTGTTAGACGATAGGCTTAGATCTAAAAGGGGTGAATAGATCCCGAGTTAAAACTTTGCCAAAAAATAGTTTTGAAAAATTTATGGCACGGAAGCAAATGGAAATATCCCGGGTCAAAATTGTCTAACCGAACCCGCTATCAAAAATCTCAGATATGCATAATAGTGACAACAGTGTGATAATGAATAGTCAATTGATTGAACATAATTAAACACAGTCAGTTGAATGCAAAGCAATAGTAAAAGTCAACTTCCAATGATAATTCACACAAAAATCAATTGAAGAAGTTTGCCAAACACCTAGCGTGCAATCAATATTGTTTGGAACTTTATGTGGTATTCTTTATATTAAAACTCAATCACAACCTAAGTAATTGTGATCAACTCAACAACGCCAAATTCAAAATGTAATAAAAAATTATTATCCATACAATTTGATCGCATGATCGATGAAATCGACAAATTGCAAACTATAAATAAAAGAGATATAGAGAGAAAGAGAGAGATTTAGAGAGAGATTTGGAGAGAGAGAGAGAGAGAGAGAGAGTACACAAGGATTTATTTAAGCAGTTCCCCAATCGACCTCGTTATGGGTATGTCTGTCCTCAATTCAACCTAGAATTAAGATAATGTAATTAACCTTACTTCGTAAAAAGTGTATAGAAGAGAAATGTAACAAACCAATCACACAAACCCTAAGCTTAATGTTTATTCTAATAGTTTCTCTTCCCTTGATCAAACCTTGATCAAGTAACCCAACAATGTCGATTTAATTCACTGTTTCACGCTACTTCTTTACAAGAAACCCATTGTTATTCAAAGCTTTCACTTGGTCGAATCCAGAACGCGCAATTGTTGAAACCCAATATTTACCAATATGATCCACTGTTCCACGCTACTCCTTTGCAAGAAACTATCGTTCTTCAAAGCTTTCACTTGATCGGATCCAAATTGAGTAATCTTGTCAAAACCTTCAAATCCCTAATCGATCTTAAAGGAAAACCCAACTCGGTTTTCTTATTTGAAACCCTAAAAGATCTCAACCCAATTTATAATTCACCAATCCTAAATTGGACGTTATCAACTATAATTATAGATGACACCCACCAAAAAATTATTATGTGTAGTTTGTTTGCATGTATACATGGAATGAAGGTTGAATATGATGAGATGCTTTGAAATCCTGGTTTCGTATATGTTTTACTCTCTAGAAACCTTACTGGAAAATGATGTGTGTATGAAGTATTTATATGCATGCATGTTTGGAGGCAAAATGAATGCAAAATATTTGAAAAAATTGTGAATTTTTGGAAAATTTTGTTGCATAGGTCGACCTATGAAAGCCATGTGTCGACCTGTTTGACGCATGTGTCGACCTATACAGGTCATGCGTCAACCTATAAAGGTCATGTGCTACCTATGTTCCGACCTATAGAGGCAACACATCTAACAGAGCCTACATGCTTTAATAATGCAGTAAATGAGTCGATCTATGAAACGGATGTGTCGACACATAGAAAAAAAATCTTCTATGTGTCGACCTGAAATATGCATGTGTCAACCTATAGGTTGATTTTTCATAAAAATTGCTTTTGATGCATTTTTTATGTAGAACCCTTTTCAAACTTGTTTTCAAATGATTTTATGTTTCCTAATGCTAAGGTGCACATTGAAAACCAGAGGATACTATTCAATATACATTAACCCTAAAGTATCCTAGTTTTGACATTATACAAAAAACATTTAATGGAAAGTTTCACTCACACATATCTAAAGGTTAAGTGTGAAGGGTGGACTAAAGTTACATTAGGGAATCTAATCTTTTTCTTTGAAGTTATGTTTTTGTGTATCGGGTGGAAGAATCGTTTCTTGGACATGGATTATGGTTGTGTGTTTCTCACAAAGAGAGAAGAGTTTATTTATATTCAGTTGAATACTTTGGTGAAACCATGTGAAGATTGTCATGGAACAAAGTTAGGAGTTATCCAATTATTCAAGGCTAATGGTAATCGCTCAAACAAGTCTTCATCAAATTTGAGGAAAAAATGATGCATAAATGAATCTTGGTGTAGTTTATTGTGGATAGCAAGAATATTGGATCAAGATCATTGAGGATCTTGAATGTAGCAGTTAAGTATCTGCATCAACAGAAAGAATTATCATTTGATGTATGTGTAGGCTAATGCAGTGTGGCTATTAGTGTTCGGATTGATGATAGTTCATTGTATCAAAATACTTGTACATCGACTCTTGGAAAAAGTTGAAGACATGATTATTTTCAATGGTTTTAAACCATTAAATACTAGAGCAGGTTCTAGCAAGGATGATAGCACTGAACCAATATATATCTCTATGTACTCTCTTTCTCCTTTATCTCTCTGTAATTTTTATGTAAATGTTACATCATAACATAGTGTGTATGTCATATAGGTTAGATCATGCTTATAGCAGATTATTGTGTAAGTACAGGTTTGCGTTGCATCAAACCTATTGAATCGTCTTTAAGTCAATTATGATAAAAAAACATGTCTATATTGGGATATTAAATTGCTTGGATCAAGTCGCTTAAATTATCCTATTTCGCTTGTGTCCTTGAAAGGATAATGAGTTTAATGACACCATTAAAATATTTTGGTTAGAAATCGTGTTGATAAGCTTTTAAGCTTCCATCTTATTTTGTTTTTGCTTCCGTCCATAAATCTCTGATCTTTTGTGAAATTATTTTTAAAAGGGATCAGCCCATTCACCTCCCCCCCCCCCCCTTTATGCCTTTTTCTTATTTATATTTCCAACCAACATATTCCATTTATAGAATCACTTGTGTGGGATGCAATATGAAAAATCCCACTTAAGTGCATAATATGTACCAAGTTCTAATAAAATTATTAGTCTATAAGGCTTACACCAACAACGAATGGACGACTGAGATGAACTTCATCTGTATTCCCAATTGATGGCAAAATCTCACCAAATCCCAACTTGAAAATTATTATTGTTTTTTGAGATGATGACTTTAGGTAGGTCAAACATTTATATAATTTGTTGTAAATATAAATGTTGAACCTTCTCTCTATCATGGTTTTGGATACGGCCTCCGCCGCTATCCACTTTATGAAGTAGTTTACCTCAAATATTATGAACTTCAGTTGCCCTGAGGCCAAGTGAAAGGACCCAGGATGTTCACGCCATAGAAGTAAAATGGACATGGCGATGTGACAAAATGAATTATTGCAAAAGGATATTGAATTCACCTTCAAGGTCAGAGAGTTGAACAAGTAAACACAAGTCCTTAATCCCCATTTGAAGTTCCAGACCCAACATTTAAAAATTCTTTCCTTGAATTTCACCGGCTCAGAACTTGAGGGTTCGCACAGGGAAACTCCATCTTATAGGGCATTGCAAAAGACATAATGATTCTTTGGGGTCAGATGAGTTACCAAAAAATAATGACCCGTGAAATTCTTTCAACTTTCAAGGTACACACCAAATATTTTGACAATGGCAAAGCGAGAGCAACACCTAACCCTTATTTCCGTCAGCAAAGATCTTATTTATGGTAAATATATTGAAGAAAGAATTCAAAGGTTAGTTTTCTTGGTACTCACACTAACACTAGAATACTTCTATGAATGCCTAGGCTACCACGTGCAGTTGGGATAGTGCTATCAAGAGATTTTTCACCACTCTTTCCTCAAAATTAATGAATAACAACTTGAACCTCAATATGGAAAACAAGAATCCTTAGAATGAAATCAGACAGTCGTCGAACGAGCTGCAAATTCTCTTGAAACCATCGACATTGGAGACCGACCAATCATATGACGACCCTACGTCTATGTAGACACCATTAGAACGAGTGACATTATCAAAATAAGAAGCCAACTCCAACGATTCCTCATCCACCAAGTGGTATTGAATGACATCCTTAGGAGGCACCAAACCCCGACATTCCTTTTCAACCATGTCCCCCAAATATTCATGAAAAGTATAATATTGGTAATGGCTTTGAAATTTAACATGGTCTTTAACCTCATTATCATTGGGATCCCAATCATTCGTTGCCATAAATGATTTAATAAAATAATGAGTCAATCGCTTATCCCATGCAACCCTAGCAGGTTCTAAATCTATATGAGACGGTATAGGGTGAACCAACATTCACACCCCTGACAACGTACAACCATGATATGTCCCTTCATCGCCTTTAGGGGAATCATTTACACCTTCAATATAATGAAAATTATAGGGGTCACTGGAATCTTCAATGAAACCTGTACTAGTCAAAAATTACAAGTGTATATATTACCCTTGCAATGACAGGAGCACTCAGAGGCCTTAGTAGGTGTATAACAAAAAATGGTGGTTAGGGCTTACCCACGGCGGTGATAAGCCATGTACTATAGTTTTTTTGTTAGTTTAGATGACCTACTCATGTGAGGTGAAAGACTTTGTACGTATGTTGAGCGCTTAGGCATAAACACGTGGGTTAAGAACTATGGTTAAGTTATGATCTGTCTTTTCCTGTTGGGGGAGAGGTATTTATAAAGACTTTGAGCCTAGAGTTTCCTTGAGAAAATTCATTGTACACCTAGTTAAAGGTTGATCGTTGAATCCCTATTTCTAAGGGAATGTGGGTTAGTTATTGGCACTAACTTCTCTCTGCCCAAGGAACGTCTTATCCCACGTTTCTCATGACTAGGAAATAGGGAAGTATTAGGGGCGATGTGGTACCTCCCTAAGGGTGACATATGATTGTCGCCTTTCTTGGGGGCGGCTTATGGTTATCTCCCTATCTGGATCCTTTACAAATATAACACTACATAGTTCTTTAAGCATGAAGCCCTTGATAGAGGATGAAGTGATTTTAGACCGTGGTACATAGAAGTATCCTGAGGCCCTGAATTTCTTGATGATATGTGTGACGTGCTAGGTCTATTAGTCTCTAAATTTTGTTTTTAAAGAGGAGTTACATTGTTTGCTCATATCCAAGGAAACTCGAAGTCCCTCGAGAGTTGAATTAAACTATGAAATCTAAGTTCTTTAGACAAATTCATATGTAGCCTTGTTGATGAGACTATCAGTCCCTTAGGAGAGGCGTTGGACCTCTCGGGTGGGACTTTTATCAAGCCATTTGACAATATTTATGATCTCTTAGGCTAGACTTTAGTCGCGCCTCTTGGGCGAGATTTTTATGTCTGATTCCACCAAAGGAAACTCTAAGTCTCTCAAGCGAGAGTTTAATTAGCATGAGAAATCTATGTCCCTTAGGCGAAGTCATATGTAGCTTAGTTGATGAGACTATAAGTCCCTTATGCGAGGCGCTGGACCTCTCGAGTAATACTTTTATCAAGCCCTCAGACAAGACTTATGACTAAGCCTTTTAGGCTAAACTTTGGTCGCGCCTCTTTTCTATGTCTGATTCTTCCTGAGGAAACTCTAAGTTCCTCAGGCGATAATTTAATTACCCTGGGAATTTAAGTCCCTCAGCCCATAGTTTAATTACCCTGGGAAATCTAAGTCCCTATAAAAAGTTATATGTAGTCTAGATGATGAGACTATAAGTCCTTTAGACGAGGCATTAGAACTCTCAGGTGAGACTTCTATCAATCCCTTATATGAGACCTATGTTTCTTAGGCTAGAATTTGGCCGCCCCTCTTAGGAGATATTTCTATGTTTGGTTATGCCCAAGGAAACTCTAAGTCCCTTAGGCGAGAGTTTAATTAGATTGGGAAATCTAAGTCACTCAGACAAAGTTATATGTAGTATGGATGATGAGACTATAAGTCCCTTATGCGAGACATTTGATAGCTTATTTTTATTGCCCTTAGGGGCGACTAAGATCCTCACCATGAAGTATAACAAATATTTTCTCAAAGGGGAGGCTAGGATCTTTTCTATGAAGTACAACATACAAACATTGCCTCAAGGGGCGACAAGGATTTTTTCCATGAAGTCTAACATACAAACATTACCTCAAGGGGGAGGGGGTAAAGATCTTTGCCATGAAGTCCAACATATAAACATTATCCCGATGGACGTTAAGGATCTTTGTAATGAAGACCATTATACAAACATTGCCTCAAGGGGAAATAAAAATCTTCATCATGAAGTCCAACATACAAATATTGCCTCAAGGGGCGAAAAAGATCTTCGCCAAGAATTCCAGGATACAAAATATTTTAGAAAAGCGTTCATATTGGTCGTAAACACTTAAAAATTATTCCTACGTACATAACCATGGTGCCTATTAGGAAATTAAAAATAATTTAACAATAACAATATTTAAGGTGGAGAATGTTCTAGGTTTTAGGCAGTAATGGTCCTTCCAACTCTTGCAACTTGTGCATCCCATGAGGGAGATTTTGGAATATGAGATATGGTCCATCCTAGTAGGGTTGTAGTTTTTCCTATTGTATGGGTATAACCATCTCCTGTAATACCAAGTTGCCCTCTTGCATATCTCTTGGTTTGACATTGGATTTATATCTTTTTACTGCTTTATGCTTGGCTACAAATTCTTGGACATGGATGACTTGTCTCAATTCGTCGACCAGGTACATGCCTCACTAGTAAAAAGGAAATGGCGAAGTCATATAGTAAACAAGTTCAACTAGGGCATGGTGAAGGCACTACTACAAATAACATATCTCACCTCAAATGCGAAATGGGTTTTGCCTCGGTTTCACTGTTGAGGTAACGAATGGCGACATGAAAACTTGCCACTTTACCCCTCAGTTTCGAAAAGACCGATGTTATAATGGAAATGGTCTTTGGTTTGATCTCTAGCAACAACATATTTTTATTTTCAAAACTATGAAGCGTGCACCATTTTACGTCTCAGTTTTATTTAATATCTGTGGTAATAAGTTATATTGATACGACGATTTTAATTAATAACCGAAGGGGGTTAAATCTTATCTATTGTCATATATATTTTGTTTTTAAAATCATTTTGACTGGTCTGCATCATTTTTTACATAGAAACTACAAAATATTGACATAATCAAAATCAAATTGTTTTAAATATTGTAAACATATAATACAAATTTTACATTGTTTTCAAAACCAAATGCACAAATATACATTGTTCTCATCGACACAAAATACAAACTTTACATATTTGCACATAAAAATGACAAATCTCTCTCTCTCTCTCTCTCTCTCTCTCTCTCTCTATATATATATATATATATATATATATATATATATATATATATATATATATATATATATATATATATATATATATATATATATATATATAAAGCTCATAACAACCCAGAAAAACTATTGTTGTTTAGGTTCATAACAAGATAAGAAGACATTGACCCAACATGATCGAATGTCATCTATATCTTCTTGTGAGAATGACGATCTGTCGTGAAACTCCTATAATTAGAAGAAAATTTAAATTATAATAAGGTAACAATAACAACATTAACTTAAGAAGTATGCATAAATTACATGTATGCGGATTAATCTAATACCTTAAACTTAACCCATCCATTTGTAATATCTTCGAAGATAATATCAAACATTTGCCTTATAACATAGTATCCACAAGAATAGATGTCATGTTATTTTTGTGACTACAAATAGTTTTCATATATTTATATCACTAATACACACAAATAAAATAATATCAAAAAGCACAAGTAATATACTTACTTTTAGGTAATAGAATATTGACTTTCTACCATGTGCATTACGTTTGATTGCATTGTATCCCTATATCGCTCTACACATGTTGGTTAAAATTAAACATAAATAAAAACTATTCAAAACTAAAAGTAAAATTTGAGTATTAAAAGTAATATCACTTACCTACTCAAAGCGTTAATCATAACTTATTAATGTCCTTGTGCAACGAGCAAAACATAACTACATCATTTTGCTTGAGACATATAATAATTAGTTGTCAATAATTACTGCTTAAACATTCATAATAATTAATAATATGTATAAAATTGATTTAAAAATGAAAACACAAAGTAATATATACTTACACATGGTAAAACGAGGCAAAATAATATTCTTTGTTCTCTTTCAACAACTTCTCTTATACGTGAATCGTGATATTGTTTGCTACCATACCACCATGAAGACTAATGTGTCATGGATCTATGAAACAATACTTTCTTAAATTTCTTTCAACATGAATCTCATGCAAGAACCTAAAAGAGACAAATCTTTATGTTAAAGTACGAGAATGTATGAATATAAATAAAAATTAACAAAAAAAAGTATATTTACGAGCACCCCAATTATAATATGGTATTGTCTAGCCATTCATCTACCTTCAAAAATTCTATAATATAAGTCTTATGAAGTATGTAAAACTGATTTGGATCATAACTTAATTTAATATTCTCGCAGATGTCTGAAATATTATCTAATATCATTAAAAGACTCTTAGTGTTATCTAGTTGTGGTGGTGTGGTTTCAATATTGCCCTGGTGGGCAGAACAACTCTCTTTCATGCTTGTACCACCCATAACTTTATCATGAATGTATACTGAGCATTTAAAATTGTTTGTTGAATAGACCCGATGAATTCAATTTCTGCATCATAAAAACACAGAAATACAATAAAAAAATTTAAAATAGGCATACAATAATAACAATAGCATACAACAAATTTTTTAACTTATACTTATACCTCAAGCACATCACGAGTACACTTCTCGAACATCTTTTCAAGATCTTCCTTGTTCGACTTCTTTCTCTCCTCCTCATTCAACCTCTTTGGCTCCTTTTGCTCCTTCTAGACACTTTCCCGCACCTGTTGCAACAAACTCCCCCTCTCCTCCTGAATCCACTCCTACCTTACCTCCCCCATATTTATAACAACTATCTATTCAATCTCTCTCCTATGGTTTACTTTTCTAGATGATTTAGATGGTCTTAAATGTGACTTGAAGCCAACGTCTCTTCCAAGATCACAAACACACCCAGGATGCTCCTCGATTTTAATCGCTTATACCAAGATGTCATGACGATCTTATGGAACGAAGAGGTCGGATTTGGATTGTTCAACGAGTACATCCTACAACACATATAAATTTTCATCTTTACCAAATTGATTTAACTAAAATAAATATTGTTGAAAAAAGTATCTATTTACAATCTTTTCAGTCACTTCACATGTAGCCTCTGATGTGAACTCATCGCCTTTTCTTTGACATGCCCTCTTCCATTTCTCATGGCATGACAGGGGAGATGTGGTGTGATCAAGGCTTATAGAATCACCCAACTCCAATTCCCTTTGTTTTCTTTTTTTTTCAATCATCTTCTTTTCAAGTTTTTCATATCCTCCACGAGACAATCTATGTGGATAGATATTTCTAGATCTATTATCCTTTATTTTTAGCTCTTAACCAAGAAGTTAGATGTGGCACGATAAATGAATACATCGAGTATGAAGGCTTAGCTTGATCATTTGGATGATTAATATAATCACAGGTGAGCTGTGTCTTAAAGACCCTCAAACACTCACCGACATATGTAAGCAAATTATTTTTCACCATACTATCCTCTCTACTAACAATAAACACCTCATATATTTACAAAATACAATTGTTATCATTATTAAACAAAAAATAAATAAATGATCATATATACTTGTAAAACAAATCATAAAATTAAAAATAAATACCATAATATTGGTCCATATGATGTTTTTTAATTCTTCGTCAATGTCGTACCAACTATATATCAAAATACTCACTTTACTTCTACCTTGTAACACAATGTAACCTATAAAATCCCCAGCATGTTCACCACAAGTTCTGTCGGTTGCAGTATCAATTGTAATCGGGTAGCGAACAACATTTTCGTGGGCTTTTTCACCTTGGTATACACCATGGCACCTCTAGTTTTTCTTTTACATTTTGTATTAACAAAGGTTGCAATAAATGTTGAATGGAAGGTGCTTGTAGAATCTGTCATGACCATCTAAATAAAGAAACATACAAACTAACATCATTTTAGTGATAAACAACACGTAGAAACATACTAAGTAACATCATTTCAGTGAAAACAAATGATCCAAATGGAAAAACAAGTGCAAGTGAAAAATAAATCATAAAATAAATTGGTTCAATAGGTGTCGAAACAAATGCTCAAAATGGAAAAATAATTGATCAAAAGAAACTGAATCCATTTCAGTGATACTAAAGTCATTTCAGTGATATAAACCTACTGTTGGAAGAAGAACAAATGTGAAAAAAAAGAACAAACATACCTCAAACATGATGACTTTTGATGTTCGAGTGTTGGTGAATAACGCCTAATCTTGGAAGAGTTTTGATCAGAGTGACGATGAGAATCGCCTAGTATTTTTAAGAAGAGAATACCATTATGAAGTTAGAGTGTTGTAAATGAAAAGTTAGAGTCTAGTTCTCTGAAGTATTTCATACGAAAGAGGAACCACGTCGGTTTTCCATAAAAAACAATGTGTATGTATTAATTAAAAATTAAAAATATATAAAAATCACCACAACGCGATATTCTGGGAATGCATTTAAAATATCTATCACGTCAGTTTTTGAAAAAAAACCGAGGGATTTGAATATATAAAATAAAAAATTAAAATGAACTTTTGAAAAAATTGATTTGAAAATATCAATGCAAAATATGTTACCTCTTAGTTGGACCATGTAACCGAGTTTAATACTAATAATAATAAAAAAAGATTAACAAAGAAAAAAGGATGTTGGAAAGGCGCCAATCGAGAAATACTAATTAAACCATTAAAAAATATATAAAGTGTAGTAACGAGGATTCGAAGCGAACTCCCTTATAGCTATATTCCCTCAACTTTTTTTAAAAACTTATGGAATATGTTGTATATATATTTTTTCTTTTTAAAATAAAATATGGCGCTCCAAGGATATATCCCCTCGATTTTTTTATTATTCGAGGTGAAAGTTTCATCGTAAAATGTCTTATTTATAGTAGTGAGGTCAACATGTCTCTGGTATTGGTCGCACTTCTTGACAAAGGCAATGTTATCCTTCGTCAAAGTAGGCCAATCATATCTTGCCCTTAACAGCTTATGGGCAAGGGCTTTTTCACCAATATGGCCGTTGCAGGCTCCCTTGTGTAGTCCTGCAACCACCAAGACAGTTTCATGCTCTCCTAGGCATCGTAGCATGGGAGAAGCCATCCCCATTTTATAAAGATTTTAGAGAAGAGAATGTATTTGGAAACCCATTTTCAAATCCTCCTTGATTCTCTACCGTCTAGTGGAAGCTCGTTCGTATGTAGGTAACAAAATATGAGCGACATCCAGCTAGTCTCTAGAACAACATCCAAGGAGTGTACCTTGCCCAACTCGATGCTAGGGGAGGTTAGCGTCTCCTGGATAAAATGTTATGTTAAACCTTGTTGTCTTCGAAGTGGAAAGCTTGGACAAAAGGTCTGTTATGAAGTTCTGGTCGCAAGGAACATATCCTATTTCAAAAGAAGTAAAATGAGAGGATAGATTGTGTACCTTTTGCGTAAATTTTATCAGTTAGGGTTCTTTTTCCTAGTATTTCCCGGAGACTTGGTTGGCGTTAAATTGTGAGTCGCACTTGGCCTCCAGTCTGAAGGCTCCCATCTCTAAGGTGAGAACCATGTTAGTAATAAGGGATTCATACTTCGCCTGATTGTTGTTGGCAGTGAACTAGAACTTTAGTGCTTGCTCGATGAGTATGTCGTCAGACCCTTCCAAGACTATCCCAGCGCTAGTTCCTTTCATGTTGGAGGCGCCATTTATAGATAACCACTACAAAAAAAAGCAGGCTCCAACCACGTGATATTTCCATGTGAAAACCATATTGCTAAAAAAGGATATTGCCGTGTGATTTCCAAGTTGCTAACATTTTAAATTAAAAAAATGAAAATCATATTTTGCCACGTGAAAAACACGTCTCTAAAAAGGATATTACCACGTTTCATGTCGATAAACATTTAAAATTAAAAAAATCAGGTTTTCACGTGAGGGGTTTTGAAATTTGGGAAAAGGACTTTGTGACGTGAAAAACACATCGCTAAAAGAAGGGGAGACTACTTGCTCTCTCTCTCTCTCTCTCTCTCTCTCTCTCTCTCTTGAATTTCTCATGCATCTTCCTAGTTTATTGATTTGTTTAGCATCTTTGTACAAAATTTATCACTTTCTTTTTTTTATAAATTTCAATTTCAGTTCGATTTCAATTTCAGTTTCACTTTCAATTTTAGTTTTGGTTCATCTAAACAACAAAGATAGGAAATAAATTGACATTACAATTGTTAACTTTCAAGTTTTTGTTATTGAGTTATTGAATTGTTTTTGGATCTGATTGAATTTGTGGATCTTCGATTTGTTTTTATGGATCATCGACTGGTGTGTTAGTGAAGATGAGGTTAACGTTCACGAAGTTGTTTAGAGCTTATTCACGAAAAAGGAAATAAGGATTTTGATGTTGCAGGTAAGACAACTATTTTGTATAAACTCAAACTTTGAGAAATCGTCACTACCAACCCAACCGTTGGTTAGTTAAAATTTCCTTTTTTGATTTATGCATCTTTGTTGTTATAAGCTTGGAGAAATTGTCGCTACCATCCATGTAAGTTGTATAAGATGAAAAAGAAAGTGAAATTTATGTGTCCTTGTGTGTGTATTTTTGTAATCCGTATAAGTTGTATATTGTTTCTTGTTTGGTATACATATGTTATTATGTCGAATGGATAGTTTTCAAGAATTTGTTTTTGGTCGTTTTAAGAAACATGGTTTGAAATGTGAAGAGAGATGATGGTGGTGAAGGAACATGGTGGTGGTGGTTGTTTTCGGCACCTATCCATATGTACATAATAGAGACATGATTTTAATGTGGCAAATTTGTGTCGTGTTTTTCACGTCGCAGAAGGTTACGACTTGTGCTCATACGATGTGCTTGCTCACGTTGCTAATTTGAGTGTAGCGGCGTGATATTTTAGGTTGCGACATTATTTTCACGTTGAAAATTAAAATATTTTTTGTAGTTTCTTATAAAAAAGAATAATATTTTTTGTAGTGAGCGCTCGTTATAAAGGCGTATCCTCGTTTAAATGAAAGCTAAATTCCGCCACAAAATATGTCAGAGCTTGTGATTTGATGCTTCCCCTTATGACATATTGGATGTCATATTCCGATAATTCCATCACCCAATATACCATCCTTCCTGCCAAATTTGGTTTCTTCAATACTTGGCCAACAAGATAGTGGGTTTTCACAAAGACCTTTTGACCTTGAAAATAAGGTCTCAGTTGGTTCGCCGTGACGACAAAGCTAACACTAACTTCTCAATCTTCTGATAATGTGCCTTAACACATATGAACACCTAACTTACGAAATACATATGTATTTTTGCCTTGTCTGCCTCCTGGACAAGGAATGAGCTCATCGTATGGTCTGTGACCGAGAGATAGAGGATTAGTGGCTACTCCTCCCTCGAGTAAGTGAGAATGAGGGTGATGAGAGGAAAACCTTTACCTTACAGAAAGCCTATTCACACTCGGTGTTCCATTTGAATATCCCTTTCTTCTTCAAGGAGGCAAAGAAAAGGAAATCCATGTCACCCGCACACTAGAGGAAGCGAGATATGGTGACAAGGTAAGTTGTTGCACTTCCTTGACATTGGTAGAGCTTCTTATGGTGATGAAGTTGTCTGGCATTTATTCATAATGGCCTTAATGCCTATTCTCGTCACCATGAACCTTATGAATTTTTGAACCTGAACTTCGAAAGAACACTTGGCGGGATTCAGACTCATATCATATTTCTTGTATGGCTACAAGACATCCTTCAAATCTTTCACATGTTTATTTCATTAAATAGTTTTCACTATCATGTCATCGATGTATATCTCCAGGTTCCTCTGTATATGATGGGTGAACATAACATTCATAAGTCACTGGTAGATGGCACCAACGTTCTTAAGGTTGGAGGGGCATGACATTGTTGTAATAGTTTCCATTATTCGACATGAATGTTATTTTGGGAGCGCCCAAGGGGGCCATCCGGAACTGGTTATACCCCGAGTATGCATCCATGAAGTTCAACGTGAGATAGCCTGAGTATCCATCGATAAGGCGATTAATGTTTGACAACGGGTACATGTCCTTAGGACAAGCGTCATTCAGACCAGTGAGATCTACACACATGCGTCGTTTGTTGTTAGCTTTTCGTATTAGAACCATATTGGCTATCCATATGGGGTATTTTATTCCTGTGATGAACCCTACATCGTATAATTTCCCCACCTCTTCATCAATGACAACCATTTTCTCCTAACAAATATTTCGCTTCCTTTGTGCCACAAGTTTGGCATAAGGGTGGATGTTGAGGCAATGATTGACAACTTTGTTGTCTACCCAAGGCATATCAGAAGGAGCCCAAGCAAACAAGTTTACATACTTAATGAGTTGGTCAAATAGATCATGTTTTTCCTCCTCGGAAAGTGAAGTTCCTATTTTTAGGACTTGATGGGCGAAATAGCCTATTTGGACTTCCTTTAAGTCCCATGCGGGTGTGAACATTTCAGCTTTTGCGCACACTCTAGGATCCCAAAACTCAAGGTCAATATTTGAAATTCAGAAAAATGGGCACCTACAAGGGCGGGCTCTTTCCGCTCTATCTCCAGGCACTTTTCGTAACACTCTTGAGCGATTTATTGGTTTCCTCGGGTTGTATCGGCTTGCCCTTCAAGTAGCGAATACTTCAGAACTAAGTACAAGGTGGAAATGATTGCCATAGTATGATGACGACGGGTCGCTCGATGATGATGTTATATGGTGACAATGAGTCCATAATAAGGTAGCTAACATTAATCTCCTTAGCGTTTATGCCATCGCCATGTGCAATCTCCAAGGTCACATGACCCCTTACTTGCACCTGTTCATCTAACAATCCTCTTAACTAGCCACTAAGCACTTGAACATCGTTGGTATTGAGTTGTAGTCTTTAAAAAGCGTCCCAAAATAGTACGTAGTTGAGCTACCAGGATCTATTAAAACTCGCTGGATATCCTAGTTGTTATGTTGCACATTGATGAACAAGGGCTCATTATCGTGAGGATTGGCTCTGGTGGTGTCCTCCTTGAAAAAGGTGATGTTAACTCCTATTTCCCCTCGCACGCCCTAGGGAAATAAAGAGATATTACATTTGCTGCAAGCATATGCTTGTGTATTTCCTTCAAGGGGAGCTAGAGCTACCTCCATAAGAGAAACCTCCAGCTATGGTGTTTGTGTTGGAACATAGAATATTGTCGACCATCTTTAGAGGGGATATGGAAGGAGTTAGAGTGAAAGAAGTGTGACATAAGTTATTTTTTTGGGCCCCCACGATCGACGCCACTATACTGGTCAAAAAGTATATGTGTGCATGTTACCCCGCAAGGGCAGAGGCACTCAAAGGCCTTATTACGTGTATAACAAATAATGGTAGTCGGGGCTTGTCCACGGTAGTGAGAAGCATTATACCGTGGTGTTTATGATGGCTTATAGGACCTTCTCAAGTGAGGTGAGAGTCTCTCTATATATGTTGAGCGCTTATGAATAAGCGAATGAGTTAAGATTTCTGGTTAAGTTATGATCTGTCTTCTCCCATTGAGTGAGAGATATTTATAGAGGTTTTAGGCCTAAGGTTTCCTTGGAAAAGGTAACCTCCCACCTGGTCAATGATGGACTGTTGAATCCCTATTTACAAGTGGATGTGGATCAGTTACTAACCCAGATTTCTCTATGCCCATGGAACGTCGTATCTCACGTTCCCCTTAACTAAGCGATAAGGAAGTATTGAGGGGGCGAGACAGTACCTCTTTGAGGGAGACATATGATCATCTTATTTTCTAGGAGGCGACTTATAGTCATCGCTCTAGTCAGGTCCTTTACAAATATACTATAAAAACCCTTTTAGATCCAAAGTTATCGCTAAGCACGATAAGGTTTGCAATAAGTTGGTTAACTTATAAAGGGTTAACATTTGACATCCCCGTGGCCATTATCCCAATAGAAAAAAGGAATAATCACTACTAGTTATATTTATTACATCTGTAGGTACATTTCCTATATTAGCTATAAGTAGAACAACGAAGGAAAACAATGAACTATAAATAAGAAAGAGAAAAATGGTACATGAGAGATTCAAATATGGAGATAATAATTAAAGAAGATGACTAAGAAGATTCATTGGACCATGAAATATGTAACCCAAAAGAGATTTAGTGAAATATGTATTGCCAAAGTTCATTGAAGAAAAACAAAGTGTGTAGAAGAAAGAGAACTTGTAGTTTGTTTAAAAGGGCAAAAATAACTTTGAAACACCAAGTGACCCTTATATAGAGAAGTGAGACAGATCAATTAAAAGCTCGTAATGAAAGGAAATTGAGAGGTAAAGGCAACTATTGAGTTTTGCCTCGGGAATACAATGACACTTGAGCACCCTGTGAAGAGGTGTCACTCCCTGGTCTAGAAACCTATGGTTACATGTAAGAGAAATAATGTAAAACGTCACAATGATTGAATTTACATTTAATTCACCTGCTCCCAAGGTTATTCACGTCAGATGTCAAACCACTTCCATTTCTCAAAGTGACGACCCCAGTGCTAGGAACCCGACCTAGTTCTCTAAAAGGCTTATCTCTACCACACCACAACAAACCTTAGAGGCAATTGTTTTTGGGTTAGTGAAAAGCTTAATAAGAGGAAGCCAACATCTGATTCAGATTTGGAAATCTCCGAATAAACTCATATATAAAGGATCATAAATGAAAGAAAATGTATAATGCTTGTTAACCTGGACGCTAGAGTGTTAACCTTTCAGATCAACTCCCTTTCTACCGTATCAGAAGTTTAAATCCTCCATAGCGAAACACCACCCAATCATCTCATCAATAATTTTTACTTCTGATCTAGAACAATAACCATTAAATTTATTTAACAATTCATCGTAATAGAAAAATAAATCAATTTAACCCTACTATCCTTCATATAATTGTTATGGTGTTTTCTGTTTGTGGTCAAAGTTCATTTGGTTTGGTATGAAACTGAAAAACACGATCAAGTCGTGAATAAATATTGGGCTCAACATACGGGCCAACCCACGCAGCAAAAATAGCCCAACTCCTCTTGTATTGCCGAAAACAAAGTACAACAGATAGAAACAACCCTATTGGTTCGTGAAAACCACGCGCTTTATGATTCGTGGTTCCTCTGTCATTCGTCGTGTTCTCACCTCTTCTTCTTCCTCTCGTTCTCTTCTTCCACTCTTCTTCTATCACATCAAACACCCCTCAAATCTCACATTTTCGTTTTCGTTCCCACTTTTCCTGAAGCATCACACCCAAACACTCACTTTCTTTTCATATCGTTCTTCTTCTTATTATTATAAAGTTTAGTTAGGATCAGAGGCAGAGATTAGGGTAAAAAGCAACAATGGCTCAAGCGGTTGAAGAATGGTACAAACAGATGCCGGTTATTACAAGATCCTATCTCACTGCGGCTGTTGTCACCACCATCGGATGCTCCCTCGAGGTATAATACCAATTTTCTTTTCGGTTTTTAGGTTTTAGGGTTTCAATCCTTTTTATGCTATCTGGAATTGTTGTTGTTTTTTGATTTCTCGATTTGGAATCGTTAGTACACTAATTTGAATTCAGATTATTACTTTATTGTGATTTAGGTTTCTTTTCTTCTCATTTCGCACATTGTGAAGGGTTTGATTTCTTCTTTTGTTATACTGATTTTGGAAATTGTTTTGTTTGTCTGGTGCTCTTGTTTATGATTTTGTTTACGATTTTGCAGATAATTTCTCCTTATCATTTGTACTTGAACCCTAGACTGGTTGTGAAGCAATATCAGTTTTGGCGTTTGGTTACTAATTTCTTGTACTTCAGGAAGATGGGTAAAATATTCTTTACTCTTCACATTGTTATAATTTTAGGGGAATGTTAGTTGTTAGTAAATTAGATGTGTTATGTTTGTTCAATGTGTTTGAACTTTGATCCTCCTACTTGGAGCTCATTTGGTGTCCCTCAGCTCACCAACCGAGCTGCCTACACGGGACTGCTGTCCATTGTGATTGATTGGCGAGGCAGTTACTTAATAGATATCGGTTTTCGTAATTATGCAACTTCTTGTGTTTACATACACGTGACTCTGATTTTCAAGACCATACTAGCTGATACATGTGTAGAGCTCATTTTACTCCAGTTTATCTAGACCATACCGTATACTGATGCATCTATCTTTTCCTATACAACATGTGTGTGTCAATGTGATTAAAGGAGTATCGCACATTAGTAATTTGTTGAAATAAATGTCGACTTTTTTCAAGCATCACAAGCTTGATTATTACATCATAAAACTACATTTTAGGAGCAATGGACTAATAAAATCAGAGTTATGTTTGGGAAACAACACGAGGGAGGAGATGCTGTTGCTATAGGGAGATGTACACACCTATTGGGTATGGTGTCAATTGATTGGTTCAAAAATATAAACATGGGGCGGTTGGATGTAGATAGTTCCAATTATTAAACTACTGGATTATGGGATGTGAGCTTTTGTTTACCCGTGCTACTTATCAGAAGCAATAGAACCTCTTTATCATACTTATTTTTGTTGCTTAGATCATAGCATAGTTCTTGCTTCATATTTACACATGACCTTAATTACCTCATTTGCTGAACCCCCTTTCATTGCAAATTAGATAATGCTTTTCTTGTCATGGTGCATTTACATTGATACACTATGCAGATTTTTTAATGCATTCTATAAAATAAGAGGATTGAAACTTGAGACTCACATTGATGGTTTGGTGTTTAATATTTATTGTAATCAATTATCTCTTGATATAAATGGGTGTACAAGATGTTTCCGTCATCCCCTTACACCTCTGATTTCTTTTGCCTTTTCTATGTGGACTAGATGATCAATGGGGTTTATTTTCAATCCTTATAATTTGAAATTGTGAATCATACATTTAACTTCATCATTGTATCTTCTTATGGAATATGCAGACTTGGATTTCCTGTTTCATATGTTTTTTCTTGCTCGGTACTGCAAGCTTCTAGAAGAGAATTCATTCAGGGGAAGAACTGCTGATTTTTTCTACATGCTCTTATTTGGTGCATCTGTATTGACTGGAATCGTTCTTCTCGGTGGAATGATACCTTACTTATCAGAGTCATTTGCAAAAATTATATTCCTCAGCAACTCCTTGACATTTATGATGGTGAGTTACATTTTGTGTAATTTTTTTTGTCGAGTCCCTCAAATCCACCTCAATTTCAAAACCTCGATATATCTTTTTCAGGTTTATGTTTGGAGCAAACAGAATCCCTATATTCACATGAGCTTCCTAGGTCTTTTTACTTTCACCGCCGCCTACCTTCCATGGGTGCGTAAGCTATACTATACAGCTGTTACATTTTGGTTTGATTTGTATGGAAGATCTTTTTTTTCTCTGACTTAGTTCTAACTTATAATCAAAGGAAATCTAATCTTATAGTTTAATACATGTAGGTTCTCTTGGGGTTCTCTGTCCTTGTTGGTGCTAGTGCCTGGGTAGACCTACTGGTATGTTTCCTTTCAAAGAATAAATATACCATGATGTGGACATCTGATTTCTATCTCTACAACAACTAATGTATATTTTGACAACATTTTCCAGGGAATGATTGCGGGCCATGCATACTATTTTCTAGAAGATGTCTATCCTAGGATGACTAATCGTAGGCCCCTAAAAACACCATCACTCATCAAAGCGCTATTTGCTGATGACCCAGTTGTTGTGGCACGACCTGCCAATGTTAGATTTGCTGCCCCACAAGCTGACGAACTTCACCAAGATTGAATTGTCCATTCCACTGTTGTGAAAGAACATACAAGAAAATACACAACAAAGTGGTCTTCCAAACATTGTAATATATAAATATTTTCAAACCTTTTTTTGTGTGTGTGCAATTGTTATTATTAAGATTTTAGTTGCACCGCGACAAATGGCCAAAGTTTTTACAGAAATGAGATGATAGATTTTCTCTTTTCTGATCTTGTAGATATAATATTATCATTCCTTTTACTAGTTACAGTTGTTTTGTTATTTGTCTTTATTGAATGAAAGCTTGACAAGTTTGAGTTCACAAATAGATTATACTTTTATTTCTAGATTTTCAATTCTGTTGTGTAACATTATCAAAAATGGTGAGGACAAAAATCCCAAAATTTGTAAAATAAGGGTCTAAAACTTGATTTTTGAAATGGTTTTAGGAGAACAAAAAAACTGTATTTAAGCCAAAACAAAAATAGTTTGTCCTTGTGCATTTGTATTTGAAGAAGTCTTCCATAGATTGAGTTGCGGTTTCGTATAAATGATTGTGGATCTAACCTGCGTTTGGAAGAGTCAATAGCAGCCTTAATGTTCAACTAAGACTATGTTTGGTTAGGCAGTGACTTATACATTCTAGCATCCCTATACGACCAAAATGTGTAAAATATACAAAGATTAATTAGGGAGTGTCATATACATGATTCTAGCATCCCAATGCAATCAAAACATGGAAAATATACTGCGTATACATTCTAGCATTCCAATGTGATCAAAACGTGGAAAATTATTATTCTTTCTAGCATCCCAATACGATCCAAAGGTGCAAAATATACAAAGACTGTTTTGTTATGTTAGGCAGTAGCATATACACGATTCTAGCATCCCACTACCAACTCCAATTTGAAGGAGTGACGAAATGCACAGTCACTGCAGTTCCAAACTAGTGCTAACTTTGCTAGGTCTGCATTTAAAATTCTCATTATTTTGTAGATATCATTTTGTTCAAGTTTATCTATTCAGATGGAGAAAAGTATGATTTTTTTCTCCATTCAGATTGACAAGTCTAGATGGCTGCGGTTTTTACAAAATCAGCAGGG
Source organism: Lathyrus oleraceus (assembly GCF_024323335.1). Taxonomy (NCBI): domain Eukaryota; kingdom Viridiplantae; phylum Streptophyta; class Magnoliopsida; order Fabales; family Fabaceae; genus Lathyrus; species Lathyrus oleraceus. The sequence goes on from NC_066579.1 coordinate 419,426,279, forward strand.
GCGTAAAAGTAGTTCTCTTTGATTTATTGGTTTCAGCTCTGAAAGCTTAGGAATAAAGGCTATTAGCAAGGAAATATCCATAAACAAGAATGCCTGGAAGATATTTCAGTCTATGTCATTTCGAAATATATGTAAATATGTAACCATTTTCGCATCAAAATTCAAATTAAGAAGTTCGATGTACTCTTCCCAACTTATAGATCCGAATATACTTCTATCCCAAAAAGCTTGAAAACATGATAATTTCTCTAATGCTTAATGACAAGTAAATAGACATATCAAAACAGTGTTAAAAAGTTTTGAAAAAGAAATGTAAATTTTAAAATTTGAAGATGTCACGGACCAAGTGATGAATATGCCTCATATGGAAGTCACCAATTATATTGGGCCTAAGAGTGCTAAGATCCGACATGTTTATTTTAGAAAGAAAAGAGGATCTCAAAGACAACACAGAGAGAGAGAGAGAGAGAGAGAGAGAGAGAGAGAGAGAGAGAGAGAGAGAGAGAGAGAGAGAGAGAGAGAGAGAGAGAGAGAGAGAGAGAGAGAGAGAGAGAGAGAGAGAGAGAGAGAGAGAGAGAGAGAGAGAGAGAGAGAGAGAGAGAGAGAGAGAGAGAGAGAGAGAGAGAGAGAGAGGAGAGAGAGAGAGGAGAGAGAGAGAGAGAGAGAGAGAGAGAGAGAGAGAGAGAGAGAGAGAGAGAGAGAGAGAGAGAGAGAGAGAGAGAGAGAGAGAGAAGAGAGAGAGAGAGAGAGAGAGAGAGAGAGAGAGAGAGAGAGAGAGAGAGAGAGAGAGAGAGAGGAGAGAGAGAGAGAGAGAGAGAGAGAGAGAGAGAGAGAGGAGAGAGAGAGAGAGAGAGAGAGAGAGAGAGAGAGAGAGAGAGAGAGAGAGAGAGAGAGAGAGAGAGAGAGAGAGAGAGAGAGAGAGAGAAGAGAGAGAGAGGAGAGAGAGAGAGAGAGAGAGAGAGAGAGAGAGAGAGAGAGAGAGAGAGAGAGAGAGAGAGAGAGATAGAGAGAGAGAGAGAGAAGAGAGAGAGAGAGAGAGAGAGAGAGAGAGAGAGAAGAGAGAGAGAGAGAGAGAGAGAGAGAGAGAGAGAGAGAGAGAAGAGAGAGAGAGAGAGAGGAGAGAGAGAGAGAGAGAGAGAGAGAGAGAGAGAGAGAGAGAGAGAGAGAGAGAGATATCTTAGCCAATCCTATTAGACTATAGCCATTAATAATGTGGGAAGGGAATTAAGAGTTTATCTTAGAAGAATCATAAAATAATCATTGGATGGAGGACTATTAAGCACTCCATAGGAGCAAGCACTCCATAGGAGCATACTGTGGCAATTAGATCAATGAATCTTCTGTAAACTCTCTTACAATCATATAATAAACAATCATTATTTTCCATCAATCTTTATTCTTTTCTCTTAATTTTACCTTTTTTGTCAAAAGCTAACATTGGTCCGACCTACCGGATCCGTAGAGGGAGCCAGTGAAGGAAATGTCAGTTGATGTCACCGAAGAAGAAAACAGTAGCAAACATGGAGGAGAAGATTGCAAATTTGGAGCAAGAGTTATCGTTGATAAAGGTTGCTTTCTATGATTCCATCGCTGAGGTTCATCAGCTGTAAAGTTGAAGATGGTATAACATCAGCTGTAAATAGTGTTGTTACCACAAACTCACCAATGACATCATTGAAAAAGGTTACAACAACCACAAAGTTTCAAGGTGAAGCTATGGATGAATTTAGAAGGTCAATTAAGAATTTGGAGCTACCAAAGTTCTCCGCGACGGTACGTCTGAATGGATATCTAGAGAATAAGTATATTTCCGTGTTCAAGACACGAGTGCCACAATAAAGGTAAGGTTGAATCAGTTGAGAATGGACGGGCCATCCATTTCTTTAACTCGTTGTCAAAAGAAAACCCATATCTGACATGGGAAGAGCTTAAGATGAAGCTACTAGAAAGGTATGAAAGTTTGGGGGAAGGTGACGTTTATGAGCAACTTACAGAGATTCTTCAAAAGGGTACAGTGGAAGACTATATACAAGAATTTGAGTATCTAACTGCTTAAATTCCAAGGTTGCCCGAAAAACAGTACCTTGGGTATTTATTGCACGGATTGAAAGACGAAATCAGATGTAAGGGTTTAAAGTTTTGTGGTGATGGGACAACTTAAGAGGAGTAAATTACTTCACGTCACTAGAGCAGTGGAAAAAGAGATAAGTAATGGGTCGGGTTGGAATCGAAATCCAAAAATAGGTGGGTCAAATCGGGTTAAACATGTGAGACAAAGAGGTACAAATTGGGTTTTGTCAAAGGGGGAAAAATAGTGGAAATCATAATGGGGTTGGGCCTAAAGGTGTTAATAGCCCAACTCGTGAATTCAGACACGACCTTACAAATAGGAGGAATGAGGTGCGAGTGAGAAGGGATTTACCCATTTGTCTTATCAAGAGCTCATGGACCGAAAGAAAAAGGGTTTGTGTTACAAATGTGGAGGCGCGTATCACCCTCTCCATCAGTACCCAGATAAACAACTTCGTATCATGATTGCGGACAAGGAAGAATAAGGAGATGTTGAAGAGAAGTTGTTAGCGGTAGATATGGATGAACCTGAAGAGGAGAAGGGTGGTGAAATGAGTCTTTTGAGTCACTTTAAACTAGAAGAGTCCTAGCGTGACAAAGTTCAAACACTAAAACTCGGAGCAACAATCAATAACATACTGGTGGTGGTGTTAATTGATAGTGGCACGACGCATAATTTCATTGAAAAGTCCATGGTTCATAAGTTAGGGTGGCAGGTAGAGACCATACCAAATTTAGAATTAAGTTAGGTGATGGGTTCCAAACCATTACCAGATGAAACTGTATGTACGTTTTATTCAAAACTAGGAAAGTCATGATGCGACTTAGTGTGTCTATCGAAATGGTTCACTGCAAGTGCACAGTCGTATCGCGTAGTTTTAAAAAGATATCGAACCCAAATGACCGAAAATCAAACTATCGTTATCTAAAGTTACTATGTAAAGCTAAGGCTAATGATTGTTTTCTTTTTTAGATTGATTAAGAGAAACGGGGAAATCAAATTTAACTGGAAATAATAATATAATTAAAATATTAAATAAAGAGGCATCAATATGTAAATCACATCATTCTTCGAGGATTCGATATACAATTAACATTAAAATAAGATAAATCACTTTTTGTCTCACACTCTCGTGTTATTGGCCCGAGCTATACTCTTAAGTCAAAATGTTTTGCTCTCGCTTACCCACCTGAATTAAAAGTAATTTTTGGAAATTGATAAATCCTAATTAATCCTAAAGCGCTTTCCTTGTGTTTAGGATTAATGCCTAGAAACCACTATCCGGTTAAAATCTCAAACTCTTGCTCTGTTGATTTATAACCTTATTGACTTTTCACTCTCGTGCAAAAACCTTTTAAAATTAGAATTGGAAACCAGAGTCAGAAAAATAACTCATAAAATTATCATTAATTATTCCCGAATCATGTCGGAACGACGGTCCTTACATACCGATGTCGAAAGGTTTAGTCGGAAATAGTTTTAAACTTAATCATACATATATAATCCTTAAACATAAACATAATCAAAATTCAGAATTGCAAAATAAACTGGAAAGTAAAGAATTAAGCAATTAAAAGAAACCTGATGAATAAAAATAATTGGATTAAACTTCGGAGGATTCTTCGAGTACAAATAACAATTGGAAAATTACAACGATGTCGGCACGCTTGACCCAAGCAACTTGTAAACGTAAAAACAAAGGTGCAATAGCCTCCCGATGTGGAAGAACGATCACTTTTAGAGTGTTTCTGCTTAAAACTAAGAATCAAATTACACGATGAAAACTTGGATGCTTTTTTTCTTCCGATTTTGCCTTTTTATACTGGTGAAATAAGTGCTGAACTTCCCTAAATTCGTGTGGAAGTGGTGGAGGGAAAATAGGGTGAGTTTTGACCATGTTATGTGCAGTTGCTGAAAAACAGCATTGCGTGTCTGTGGCGAACACCACAAGGCCATGGTGAACTCCATGGTACTAAAAGTCTGAAGTGACGTGGCAAGGGATCGTGGTGAATGCCACAAGCCCAAAACTTGCATTTTCATCATTTTTCTTCTTTTCTTCATTTCTTCTCTCTTTTCTTTACTTCTTTCTCACACGTGAGTCTTGCATCGACAAGTACCTGAAACAGGGCATAAGCACCGACATAATACAATAAAACATACATAAAATTATACTAAAATGCATACGAATCAAGTAAAATAAACGATATAGTTTCACGTTATCAAACTCCCCCACACTTGAACCTTTGCTTATCCTCAAGCAAATGCTACACTTGTGAAATGAAAATTTGGAAACTCGTAGCATGTAGATCCATGAAAAAGCACATAAACAATCAATTAATCATCCTAAAGCTACAAACTTTGCTTCGATTATAATTGCTTAAGTAGGTACTAATCGGTACACTAAGGATATCGTAATAACGCTATTCCGCGATTATGGCCATGAGTCTCCCTACATGCAAGCAAATCTAAATGATGACATTATATCTCAAACTCGTCAACTCACCTTTTATTTTTTTCGTTCAAGTGCGATCTCATTAAGCCCATTATCTTTCACACTTATAGTAGGAAGATCTGTTAGTGACACTGGTCTTTCTTTTACCGTCGGTTTCCCGATCCGGGGGTGGATTATGACATCTAAGTGGTTTAAGCCCCCTCACAAATCGTAATCGCGAGGGATCGGACTGTAGTCCATCCTACCAAGTTTAGTGCCAAATACCACTAAACCAACTACGATTGGTATTTTTAATTCATATTTCATTCAATATCATTTTTATTCTTTGGACCAAACACTTATTTGCATCAATCTCCTACGTAAAGTATGACCAAGATGGTGTTGACCGTCTGAACTATTTTATTAGGTAAAAGAATACAAGGTTTTTGACATAATGAATATTCAAATAAATTTGCATGTTTAGGAGACTCAAGGCGTTAAAACAATACCGATCTTGCACATAAATTTCCCAAGATTTTACAATTAAACCTCAATGTCATTTGTAACTTAGAACTTTATAATTGTGAAATGATTTTCATGATTTTTTTTGTTATGGCTCAAGAAACGGGAAGACCAATAAATAGTGGAAACCACGCATAAAGACTCGAAAACACATGCATTGACTCAATTGGCACTAAACAATTAAATAGAAGTGGAAATGGATACAACAATAAATCTACCTAAGAAAGATGTAAATAAAAGCGATAAATTTCCTCCCCACACTTAAACAGAACATTGTCCCTAATATTTCGATAAAAAGTGGAAAAGGAAGATAGATCCTAGATAGAGTGCTCAATGATGGCCTCGACCTCGTGTTCGTCCATACATACCTGTTAGCTCAAAATTTCGACGCCCACTTCAAATTACCAAAAATTGGAAATCATGTACAACTGGTTTCGACTAAGAAGTGATTCGACCAACTAAGGGTAGACCGACTTAGCTGATTGGATAAAGATCAAGCTTATAGCTGAAATTTCGGAACAATTCCTTAGGGAGCAGTTAGAAAACAGTTTCGATCAGAGATTTGAAATTCAAATAAAGGAGGAAAGATTACCTTCGTTAGAAACCGCGAGGATACACGTGGAAGCAAAGTGGGCAAACAAATGCATGCATGGCGCCACGTGTATCGACGTGATTGAAGAACCATCATAGCAGTTATCTCAACCCAGTATAAATATAGGGTCTTAGTGTTAGAAAAGTGTGTGTCAAATTGTGTACAAAAACCTGCAAATTTACTAAGTATTCGTGTGAAGAGGAACGGTAAAATGCAGAATGTACGTTGTCTACACCATTGTTTAATCATTTCAAAGCATTATAAGTTGTCTTTACTTTCTCTTCAGAAACGTCTTTTCTTGTTCTTTACTCTCAAACACTTTATCTCTTACTTCGTTATTTACAAGTTTAAAGATCCTTAGTTCCTTTTATTACCTTGAACTTTTACCTTACAGTCTTAAAAATTCCAGCGCTTACAAACCTTTTTGATTATTTTCAACCCTTTTATAATTCCCGTCGTTTACTTCTTCTTTAATAGTTCTAAATACTAATTTAAGATTGTTCTTTTGTTCAAGTCATTCTTTTGTCCTTAGTTTTACTTAACGCTTTGATTTGGCGTTTAGTTCGATCATCTATTAACGTTACGTTTACGAGAAATTTAGCACATGTTCTAGGATCAACCTGATCGATCCTGTGAGTGACCAAATTTAGAAATTTGGAAGATCAGCGGCTATTTACCGTTTTTTAAGGTAAACAAATGGGCACGCCCAGTGGGACAAATGCTAACGTTCTATTTGATTTCTAAGTTTTGTTTGAGAAAAGAATCGTTGTATACTTTTAAGAAGTGGTAAAATAGCCATAAACGACGAACGACGAACAAGGACAGAATCACAGACGGGGATGGCAAATATGAATCCCCCAGAAACTCAGAATTCTCAAGACCCATAAACTAGCAGCATAATGCCTCCTTCTTCTTCGATGGGGGAAAATACGGGCATGACACATGCGTCCGAAATAGTTTCGTCTATGGTGAGTTCGAAGCCTACGCATTCGATCTCCCACTCTGAACCAATTCTGACTTATGTTGGACCTAGGGGACCTCCCACACTCCTTCACCGATTAGGGACATTCCAAATAGGCCGTTGGTACCCCCTGGTTTTTCAATACCATTTAGCAGTTGAGAACAGCCGTATGGAATGCCAACTTCAATGATGGCCAATCTACAGAATGTGGGTTCTACTTTTTCGGAACCAGCAGCTAACATAAATTCACCAGTACAAGGGTCCGAGATAAACGTGGGTCGAACCAATCAGGCATTAGGTTTAAGACACCCAGTAGAACTACCCACTCTTACCAATAATTCTGCGGCAGCATGGAGGCAACAACTGGACGAAAGCAATCATGAAATGGTCCAAATGTTAACTCAAACTTTGGCCACTGTGCTAAATCCTTTGATTCAGAATATAACCCAGTCGAATCAACAGATGATAGCATAAGTGGCTCGAATGTCTGAGTTACTTGGTATACCTTAACACCAGCGTCCCCTGCCCAGGGATTGGGTAAGAGAGAATCAAGAGCCCATGCTTGAGGAGGACCTCACCATTAACCAGATACCACAAAATTAAGGGGGAATAGTAGTACCTCCTAGGATCGAACCACGTGTACCTAGGGAACCAAGAGTGTTAATGGTAAATAGGAATCAAAATGCCGATGATATCATACGACAAGTTCGACATGATGATGTGGCAGCGGATAATAATCTAGCAGCTATAGTCGAGAGAATTATGGTTCGAAATGGGGTAAATTTTGGTCTTAGAAGACCAAATTATACATCTCCTTTGGCAGAATATGTCTTACAGACAGATGCACCCTTGAGGACCAAAATCCCAAAATTCACCAAGTTTTCCAGGGATACTACTGAGTCTACTGTCGAACACGTGGCGAGATATCTAATTGAAGCTGGAGATATGTCAAATAACGAGAATCTTCAGATGAAATTTTTTCCATGTTCTCTTGCCAAGAATGCTTTTACATGGTTCACAACTTTGCCCCAGAATTCGATCCATTCATGGAACCAGCTAGAAAGAATGTTCCATGAACAATTCTAGATGGGGCAAATGAAGATAAGTTTGAAAGAGTTGGCTAGTGTCAGACGAAAATTCACTGAGCCAATTGACGACTACCTAAATAGATTTCGACTACTCAAAGCCAGGTGTTTTACGCAAGTGCCAGAACATGAGTTGGTCGAAATGGCCGTTGGGGGCCTTGCTTACTTGATTAGAAAGAAATTGGATACTCAATACCTAAGGGATATGGCCCAGTTGGCTGACAGAGTTTGACAGGTAGAACATTTAAAAGAAGAAAAGGCTAGAACAAACAAAGGTAAAAGGGTAGCCTATGCCAATTTTAGGAAAGATCACGAAGATTCAGGCCTTGAAGTTCCAGACTTCGACGATACTGAGATCGATCTTGCTGAATTGACACAGGGGCCACCATATGCGTGCAAAGTTTTGGCCCCTTCGAACAGGAGAAACTCTGTCGAACATGAAAAGAACGACAGGTTTCCTAAGAAAACATATAGTTTCGACGTTACGAAATGTGACGAAATTTTTGACCTACTGGTTAAAGATGGTCAAATGATAGTACCTCCGGGTGCTAAAGTACCTCCTTTAGAACAAAGAAAGAAACGAGGGTTTTGTAAATACCATAGTTTTTTGGGTCATAAAACGTCTCAATGTTTTCTTTTCAGGGATCTGGTGCAGAATGCAATCTAGGAAGGAAGACTCAAGTTCGGTGATAAGCCACAAAGCCAGATGAAAATTGACTCCGATCCTCTACAAATTGTTGAAGCTCATTATACTGAGCCAGAGGAGGTGAATTTCATTGAAGCTGCTGATGATTTATGTATGACCGAAGTTACTGAAGACTTCGTCCATGAGCCTGTCATGGTTAAAGTACATGAGTACTTCGAGCAGGCACCTCGTGATGGTTTGGCCCTACGGGGTACGGAGGACATCGAGAAGAAAAATGTTAAAGCCTTAGATATCGAGGATGCTAGAAATTCAAAGTTAGTGATGATCACTAAAGAGACCGCCGATAGTTTCATTTAGCTGGACAAGGCCACTGACGGCCTTCAAAAACAATTCCAAAAGCTGACTATTACTGAGGATATCCACATGGAAGTTAATATGGTGGAGGTATCTCGAGAAGTTTCAATGGAAGTCGATGATGAAGGTAAGCAAGAGGAATACAACAAGGTCTCCTTTCCCCAGGAAGAAGAAACATTGTCAGATTTCCTTCGAAGGTTCCAAAAGAAGAAATAAGAGGTGATGTTATGCCCCAGGTGCAGTGTTGTCTTCGACAAAAAGGCAGCTTGGAATTTGGAGGGGGTTAGGAGAATGAACCACCAAAATGGCCATAAATCCATCCACAATAATCAAGCGGGTAAGCAAGAAAGGTTCTTTGATCCCAGGAGATATCCTGATCCTAGGCGCCCTATCGTGAAGTTGAATGAAGCCAAACAAGCTGGTTGAAACTTCCAACCCATGACCTTTAAGCCAAGCATTGAAGGGTCAAATGGGAAGTGGGTCAAGCAGGATGAGGGGGGAGAACATGGCCATGGCTAGTGGCAGAAGTTCGAGGTTGAAAGAGGTTTATCGCTGGCCTATCGCCAGGAATTCCGATCTGACAAAAGGACCGCACATGTGTCCGAAAACTATAAAGGAAAGAATCCCATGACGAGGTCCCAATGGAGAAGAGAATAGAGAAGGCGAAAAGCCGAAAGAGAAGCTGGAGAAATAGACCAGGCTGAATCAAGTACCAACGTGTTGATGAAAAAAAAGGATGACCCTAACCTCACCAAAAGAGATCCCAAGATTTCAAACAAGACGGCCGGAGAAAATCAGATGGCTGCCAAAGACGAGTTATTAACTGACAACTTCGACTCTGGTTCAGAGGATTCCTTAGAAATTATAGTCGGAGTGGTATCCGTGATGCCCAGAGAATTCGATCGGATCACCGAAGTCGATGATAATGACAGTATCACCGAAATGGAAATGGCCGCCCACAAACCGGTGTGTTACTATATAATGAACAATGGCTGTGTCGAAGAGAAGAATGTTTTTTTCGAGAGACCTAGTGATACCATGAAGAGCCATTTAAAACCCCTCTTCATCACCGGAAAAGTCGAAAACATACCAGTTAACAAAATACTGGTAGATTGTGGAGCGACTGTGAATCTGATGCCCCACCGCATGTTGGCTAAAATTGGCAAATATGACACTGATGCCAAACCTCATAATATGGTGTTGACCAATTATGAAGGCAAAGTAGGCTCCACCCTAGGGGGTATCCAAGTTGAATTAACTGTAGGAACGGTCACTAGGTCCACAATGTTCATGATTATAGAAACAAGGGCAAACTACAACATGTTATTGGGAAGAGAATGGATCCATGGAGTCAGAGCAGTCCCGTCTTCGATGCACTAGAGGATTATAATTTGGCGTCCAGATGGCATTGTTGAAAATATAGAGGCGGATCAGGGATATTTCAAAACCCCTATTAATCATGTCGACAAATGCCAATTCGACAAGCACTTAGCTACTATAACCCCTTGTGATTCATTTGAGTTTTCATTCACCCCTGATGACAACGCCTACTGTTCCTTATCGCTCCACCCCCACTATGGTTTCCGATGGGACAGAGAGGTAGTGGGCGAAGACAACTTCAGATATTTAGGAGTAGCTGGAATTGACCCTACAGGGTGGGGAAATGAATTCAATGATGATGATTGAGTTCGCAGCGTTAAAGAGGATTTCGGCCTACATAGTCGAAAACAAGCAACAATTGGCCTTAGAGACCGAAATAAAAAACATTGTTGTCGAAGCTAGTGAAGTTTCTCCACCAGTAGGTCCTGGAAAAGATTTTGACCCAAGACCACCTGACAAAGGTCAAGACGAAGAGCGAGACCAGAGACTTGACGCGATCTACGATGACGAGCCTTTGGGTTTCGAGAAGGACCCACTAGCGACCAATGTTAAGATGCTGACTCAAGATCCCCTCGAAGAAGTAGACTTGGAAGAGGGGGTAATAAAAAGGCCAACTTACATCAGTGCCAGCATCCATCCTCAACTCAAGATCGAAGTGGTCCAGTTGCTGAGAGAATTTAAAGACTGTTTCGCATGGGACTATGACGAAATGCCTGGTTTAAGCAGGGAACTAGTCGAATTAAAACTTCCGATCAAACTTGGAAAGAAGCCGGTGAAGCAAAATCCAAGACGATTTCCCCCAACAATATTGTCGAAAATAAAGGAGGAAGTTGAAAGACTTCTCCGTTGTAACTTCATTCGTACTGCCAAATGGAAGTCGTCAATCGATGCTTGAAGACTTATTTGGGATGCTTCATTTCGGACCAATCAAAATCCTGACTATCTTGGATTCTATGACAAGGATCATACCTTTTGAGTTAGTATATGGAAAGAAGCCTCAAGTTGTTACAAGACTCTTGCATGGTGAAACAAGGGTGGTTGCGGTTCAAAAAGAGTTGGAAGAAAGAGATGAAACACTCAAGCAGCTTAGAGCTCATCTTCAAAGAGCTCAAGACGGTATGAAGTATTTTGCATATGAGAAGAGGACAAAATCCAATTTTAAGTTTAGAAAATGGGTGTTTTTTAAGCTTCGTCCACACAAACATCAATCTGTAGTATCTATGATTAATGCTAAATTGACAACTAGATATTATGGTATGTTTCAGATTGTGGAAAGGATTGGAATTATTGTATATAATCTAAAATTACCCGAGGGATCACAAATACATCCAATTTTTCATGTCTCTCTCTTAAAACAGGCAATTGGAGATTATGTAGTGGAAATTGAATTTCCCCAAGAAGTTGAAGGGAGTTGTGTGGAGCAATTTGTACCTGAAGGAGTTTTAGCCACCCGTTTCAATGGGCTGGGAGAACAAAGAGTTAAACAAGTTTTAGTTCAGCGGACTAACAGGGTTGTGGACGACGCAACTTGGAAAGACATGAAAATCATAACAAATCAACTTCTTGAATTTAACCTTGAAGACAAGGTAGCTTTTCTAGAAGGTGTTATTATTAGGGACCAAGTGAATGAATATGGGCCAAATATGGAAATGACCAATCATATTAGGCCTAAGGGTGCAAGACATGACAAATTTATTCTAGAAGGAAAAGAGGATCTCACGGAAGGGAATTAGGATCTTATCTTAGAAGAATCATAAAGTAATCATTGGATGGAGGACTATTAAGCATTCTATAGGAACATAACTCGGTGGCAGTTAGATCATTGAATCTTCTATAAATTCTCTTACAATCATACAATAAACCGTCATTATTTTCCATCAGTCTTTATTCTTTTGTCTTAATTTTACCTTTTTCTATCTGAACCTAACAGAAGACCAAAATAAACATGAACAGTGAATTTAAGTTTTACCCATAAATAATGGAAAACAAATATACCAACAGTTCAATATTTAGGTCATGACTTACAGCATGTCTTTTGAATTTGAAACACACTTGGCCCAGTAGAAAGAAAAAATAAACATGTTTCAAGTGTTAAACAATACTACTGAATTGCTTGAATTCTTGTAATGCATCCACTTATACAAACAACAGTACTAATTCAGTTTTGCAACATTTTCACTCAAACCAGGTGTATATTAATTCAGAGTTGAATAACAGAAATCCCATGAAGTATTGAATATGGAAAGAATAAATACATATCATGGCAAGCCTACATCTCTAAACGTCATAAAAATTTCTATTTGTTTAGTCCCCTCAATGAACTTCCCTCAATCCTCGGTTTACTTACATGGAGTGAAAGTCACAATCTTGATGACACACAAATCAAAAAAGAAGGTTACAGATTACTCTACCCGAGCAGCAACTGCTGATTATCACACATGTAAAGAACTGCTGCATGAGAATATACTTGATGGGCAAGAGCAGAAGAACACCATTAACTGCAGTGCATTAAAGTCATAACCAATTGGTGAAAGAATACAGTAAGATCCAAAATGCTTTGCAGTTAACGGATAAGGTGATATTGAGCTGATATTCTCTTTGGCGGCAATTTGCGCAGTATGAAGAGGACTAAAGCTGAAGGAAGGATCTCAACCACCTGTACTTTAAAACGGAAAGGTAAATTCCCAATTCCCATATGTTTAGAGAGCGACACCAAAGTAGTAAGAGCAACTAAGAAAAAGGAACACCGAGAAAAATACCATGTAGTAGATGAAGTCCAAAATTGGATGGTCCATAACATCAAGAGATGCATCGGAATCAAATGCAGATACAAGAACCTACATGTGTAACAAAAGGGTAATTAAGAAAGAAGCACTTGAATAATAACACCTCTAATATCATTATTAACTTTAACCCTAGAGATTTTGTTTTCAATTTCTCAGGACAATTGACAAGCTCTTGGTGCATGCTTGGTATGGGTGGGTTCCATGAGTCACGGTGAGCCACCACGATACCAAATATGCAATTCGCTTTTTTTCCCTCCAATGATTCTTTGGTCTCCCTCTCTTGCTAGTTGCTCCAATTAAATGGAAGATGATTACAGTATTACAGAATAACAAAGGAACAATGAGCAGAATCCAAGCAAAAAATGAATAAAATTTTCACGCCCAACATATTTACAGAAAATCAGAAATAATATTGACAAATGCCAGCTTGAACATAAATAATATAACAGAAAAATAATATAGTTAGACATTACCATCACACATCTTATCAGAAAACAGCTGAAACATATGGCTGTGACAAACCCAACCTGTAATACAAAACCAAATTTCTGTGAGTATAACTATACTTTTATACATATTTTTCAATTTATAATTTATCTACATCGGGTCATCTGGAGTAAGATATGAAAATATTGAAGAGGTTCTTTTTATTTCACACAGTGATCTAATCCAAGAGCACCTAGAACATTAAATTTATGCAGTAATGTTCTTGGCAGGAACCATAGAAAATTTCCAATTAAAACAAAGATTACTATAAGATAAGCACCCATTCACACGCAGAACCATCTCTTAAAAGATAGTTGTCAAATGCAAAGAACCAAGCCACTTAGTACTCCATCGAGCATTTCATACTACTAAATGTGAAACTTAAGTAATCCCATAATACCCAAGTCTCTATTGTAACAGAAGTGTGAACTTACTACAACAAAAAAGACAAGAATAGACCATATGAGACCAACAGAGAAATGGATGATCGTAACAGAAAAGACGTGATCATACATAGAAAATAACAAAAAATAAAGTGACCAACAATATTATCAAATATTTTTCCCACAAAATTTTATCAAACTGACTTACAGAGAATAAATTTGACATACCTCTTGAAGCTTCTTTCTCCTCCCCTTAGATTCAATTGGGAAACGCTTCAGCATGAAAAATAATCTGGAAACATGAATTACCAGGTGAAAATAAAAAATTTCACCACAACACAACAACCAAAACAAAACCCATTAGCGAACAAACAAAACGTAGGAATTGCAAAAGGTATTTCATAGATAATCCAATCAACTGCAAAAGTCACACCTTCCTCCAAATATTAGGAAGCCAATTGCAACCACAAATGACAGACCTAAAGAAAAGCAAAGTTGTTCTCGTGAAAAAAGTGATATGGCTTTACCAATATTTCGAAGGTTGCAAAAGCAATTCTTAAACATGAGATACATAATAGTTCTTTGCTTAAAAAGCTAACCTCCAATAAATATCTTCCCAATGAAGTCGACGACATCATTGTAATATATCCAGAGGTAAATCCAAATACCAACCTGAATCAAAAGCCAAAGTTTAGTATTCTGATAGTTGATGTCAACTAGCAAAGAGTCTTTTTAACTCTTTTGCTCTATTTACCTATGAAAAGATTGTTCCGAATTGAGATGTATCATGCGGCTAAAAAATATGAACAACCCACAATTACAACCCAAAACAGATATCAAATTGCATATATTTTGAAAGCAACTTTCAACACTGAGAAGCCAGAATGGGTACTCAACCAAGAACAAGTGTCCTAGAAATTGTTGTGTCATAATGATTTCAGTCACCAGAAGACCTTGCCGACGTACCAACAGATCATTATTTAAAATTTTAAAAAAAAAGTTTGCTTACAATAAATAGAATGCTGCAGTCCTAAAATATGGTTAGGGCAAACATCAAAATGCGAGGGAGATTTGTTATGTATCAAAACAAACACCAAGGGAATCCCACAAACAAAAAAGTAAGGATAAGCTTAAATATTCAATATTGTTGTTTGCAATAAGAAATAAGACAGATACCTGGATAAAATACATGACACCATTTACAGAGATGTAAACTATCCTGAGCTTATCAGTTGGTAAACTCCTCGCCTGCTCAAATATGAAACAAAATTAGAATCGAGTTCCTGATTAAAATAGAAAATATTCCTTGATCACAAGAATGTGCATATTATTAATCACTTGATAATAGCTGGTTCATTATATTCACTAAAGCACAAAGAAACGGGTTTAATAGAATAAAGAAAGAAAAAAAAAACATGCCTGGTGATAAATTTCAGCCCAGAAAAGGACAAGAAGTGTGTATGTTGAGAAAAATACAAGCCCCGGTAGATCTAAGAGCACCAAAGTCAAGACCTAAAAGAACAAGTAAAGTAACCACTCTATGTCAGTATTCAAGCCTTTATTACCAATCATTAATCTCACTTGGCAATTCAAACTGAAACTGACCATTCAAAGACTAAACATTCAACAGAGGTAAAAGTCAAATATAAAACCTAAACGAGCAAGCAATGCATCTTCGCATCCAATTCTGAGAGTCAAAAGTGATTCTAAAGACTGCAAATTGATTTTGGTATTTTCAGTAGCTCCTGTTTAGAATATATTATTTTAAAGCTATAATTTGTAGCTTTTGCCTCTCAAAGTGATTTTTACACTCCACTTTAAACTCAGTGAATCAATTCTGACTTTGTAGAATTGATTCGGAGTGAATTGACTTTGTAGAATTGATTCCGAGTGAATTGACTTTAGAATTGACTTTGTACCGTGATTTATATTTGGATACATTTATGTAAAAGTGAGTTGAACAATAATTTTAATGCTAAAATCATGTTTAAACTCAAAAGCTACAAATTGTAGCTTCAAGTAGAATCAATTCTGGAGGCAGAACTTTAGAAGTACCAAACACCTCAAAATCATTCCAGAATCAATTCTACACCTTTAGAATTGCTTTTGGCCCTTCCAAAAACTAAACCAAACATACACTCATTCTAACTAAAATCACTTCCATCAAAATCAATTTTCGCCGCCACAATAGAGAGTAGGTATGGTTTCACGGTTAGAACACTTAAAATTGATTTTGGAGATGTAGAATTGATTTTGACATGTTTGGTTGCTTTCTAGAATTGATTATACTTTGAATTAGGATTTGCAGGTTTTTTTACATTAAAATTTACAATTCAAATCAGTTTTTGCAAGAATTTATCCAAATATAAATTAATTCACTCGGAATTAATTTTTTTCACCGCAGAAGGAATCAAACACAGACTTATTATGGATCATCAGTCTCAGCAATTGAAAGTGAAGCTGAATATCCATAGACGCAAAAAGTCAAAACTAACCTTCGGATGCAAGAAAAAAATCCGAGCGTGAAATCCAAACACTAGAGCACGTACTGCAAAATAAAGTTCAAAACAAATGAAAAATGCAAGAATCAACGCAGGAATAAATTTGAAATAGAAAACATAAGGTAAAAAAAAAAAAAAAAAAAAAACTCCGCTAACAATGAAGTTAAATAGATGAAAAATCTTCTGCGTAGTCCAACCGTATTCCGGTACTCTAAGCTCAATTCTGATGAGTTGAATCTGCAAAAATCGAAATCGGAAGTTTAACGTAATGAAACGATGAATGAGAGAGAGAAAGAGAAGAGAGAGTGGAGCAACATACGAGAGCGATGAAGGAGATGAGAGAGTAAGCAGCGCATAGAGCGTAGAAGAATGGAATATGGGAGAGAGTGGAATCGGTGAAACGGTTCCACCAAGACCAATCGGAGAAAGGGAAGAGAAGGTGCATCGGTGAGACTTTCCGTCCAATACTACCGGAACGAGAGCGAGATTAAGCGTGTGTTAGGTGTGTTTACTGACTGAGTGGAATAGTAGTAGTTTGATATTTTAATAATGCAATCGTTTAGTTTGATTTTCTTGTTGTAAAATATTATTTCATGTGTTTAGAGTTTTTTTTGGAGTCAATGCTTAGTTAGGAGCTGCACTTGATTCGTTTTTTTCTACTCCAATAAATTTATTTTGTTTCAATTGTAATTATGATCTATACTTTTCTAAAATATAAATGAAATCATTTGATTAAATTTTTTTAACTAATTAGAATTGAAATTCAAAAGTCAAAATTAAAATTGAATTTTAAATTTTTTGAATTTAAACGTAAAATCTTTGCCACTATTGTCATTCCTTTTTAAAAAAAAATGTTTTCTATATAAATGTTAATTGGTAGTTTTTAAAGTGAGGGAGCAATTAAATCCCTCACTAATGTATTAGATCTTTTAAAATAATTTAAAAGTTAGATTTTAACTTTTTCTTTATTTTTTATCTTTTTATTTTACGATTTTTTTCAAGTTACTCTTCATCTTCTTTTTTCCTCAGTCCTAATTCAGAATAAGAAAAAATTTATGGTGTTTTTTTAGATTTTTCTTTCGATTTTTTTAAATAATCATATTTTTAAATTATATACTAAAATAATCACGTTTTTAATTTATTTACTAAACAAATCATATTTCAGTTGGATGACAAGAGGAGACATTAACCATGTTTGCGCATGCTTTCATTAATCACACATTGACGCCATTCATCATGGTGCATACATGTACATGTCGCCACTGTATGTGGTGCATGCATGCATCTAGTAGGTGCATGTGTCACTGCATGTGGATACTCCTTTATACAAACTCTATAAATACAACATTCTCTTCCCATAATTTTTCACACATCTTCTTACTATCTCTTTCCATATTTCTTCAATCTCCTTTCATTTTTCGTCAAAATGTCTTCATATATGTGTCTTTATATTCAGAAGAGAAATACTGATTTAATTTATTCGGTAGTAAAGTCTCCGATAAAGATTCGACTCTGGAATACAGAGACATTCGAACATCTTAACAGAAGTTTGATCTGTTGGTTAGATTGAGACATTGCAGAGGGTGAAAATATCAGAAGAATTCAAAGGCTTGCTACCGTGTTCAACCAAAATGGAGAAATTCGTTTATGGGACAATGTTAAAATTGATAGAGATTTTCACATGATGATGTATAGTTCTCGGAAAATTGTCCTGATGTTTGTAATCACATAGTTATGTTGTTTAGTCGTTGTATTTGTTTGTTTTATTATTTAATTTTTGTTTAAATTATTGTTTAGTTGTTATTTTTAAATTGTTGTAACCGAATATGATATTTATGAAATGAATGTTGTTTTTAATATAAAGCAAAATGGTTACATTTAAAAATATGCTGTCGTGCTTGGCCTTACACTGAGACAATTTGCACGATTGTGTCCGGACTGACGACATGAACTACACAAACTCACCATTTTATTCGCCGTATCCATTTTGGTTCGAACTAGTGTGTTGTTAGGGTGGCCCTTTTTCTTTCTTCACATTTTTTCATTGTGTCAGACTATCTCTCATTGATATTCAGGCCAATAATCCTCTTTTGGTACTATTGTTGTAAACATTGCATAGGTTTATGACTTTGTAAACGACGGATAGTAAGTTGGGAAGATCATGTTGAGCCTTTGAACATGTCGATATGACATGGGAGCAAGGCATACGAAAGACTTAGAACTTTCTGCAGTCGCACCAATCTCTATCTAGTTCCATTCGATAGTATCCCCCCGAATTCCCTTCATTGTTATCTAGTGACTCAACAACACCGAAGCAACCTTTATTACGGTCAAACAATATGACCACATGTGTGTTAGCTTTGATAGCTTCCTCCTTAATGAATTTAATCGAAGCATCACTGAACAGCTGCCCTGATTGTAACATTAAACTCCATTTTGAATGTTTGATCTCAAACAATGACTCTAGCCTAAAATAGGTTGCTTTGACCAAAGCAGTTATTGATAGGTTTTAGATGCCTTTGAAAAGAGAGTTCATTGGTTCCACGAGATTTGTTGTCATGTGGCCTCATCGCTGACCATTGTCGTATGCCCTGGTCCACTTCTCTAATGGAATATTGTCGGTCCACCTTACTGCATCTGCATTTGTCAATTTGATGTCTTCGCGGTAGTGTTTGAAGGAAGGTTCTGTTAATGCATATCATGCGTTCACAACCTTCTTCCGCATCGTATTGTCTTTGATCTCCCGCATGAAATTTTGAGCGATGTGTCTAATGCAGTAGACATGCGTTGAAGGAGGATCCTGCCAATTATTATCAAGGTTTCTATATGCACTCTTAATTGATGGATGCCTGTTGAAATCAAACATAAGTTAGGCTGATAAGCAACGTGTAATCGAAGATTTTTTAGAAAAAAACTTCATCCATAAGTAGTATCCCTTTCAACCAGAGCGAATGCGATTGGAAAAATGTTGTTGTTGCCATCTTGTGCCACTGCCATGAGTAGCGTTCCTTTTTATTTCCTGTACAACCATGTTCCATCAATTTGTATAATAGGTTTACAAAAAGTAAAACCTTTTATGCATGATTCATACGCCCATAAGAGTCGGAGGAATACGTTATTTCAACTAACACAAGTCCCGTCTGGGGGTATATGCCGACAAGTTCTCCAAATTGACAACAATCCATGGAGCATAATGCTTAAGTGCCATCAAGTATTTTGGAAGTCCTTTGTACGACTCCTCTAAATTTTCGAACACTATTTCAGCTGCCTTAGTCCTAACTATCCATGACTTCCTGTACGAGGGAGTATACTTGTATCGTGTAACGATATGCAAGATTATTGTACTCACCCTAAACGACGGATTGTTGTTAATGACAGACAAAGTTTCATCGCATATTAACTGAGACATGAGTTTGCGATGATCCTGCATCGGGTTGGTGATTATGTGTAACACCTCAAAATTTGCCCTCCTCTCTTGGGACTAGCATTAACATATTGCATTACATTTTTAGGTCATTAGGCATTGCATATTGCATATCATGTGGTTACATTGT
The DNA here is from genome assembly GCF_024323335.1 of Lathyrus oleraceus. Taxonomy (NCBI): domain Eukaryota; kingdom Viridiplantae; phylum Streptophyta; class Magnoliopsida; order Fabales; family Fabaceae; genus Lathyrus; species Lathyrus oleraceus. The sequence goes on from NC_066579.1 coordinate 419,446,031, forward strand.
GCAAGCCATTCTCCCAAGTCTTGATCAGAAGATGGAGAAGTCAAAGTGCAAGCCTAGGATTTATTGACTGATCATGGGCCATCTGGGGATTGGGCTGTGAATTAGGGTTTTATGATTCTCAATGGATGTTGGTCTTCATCTTGATTGCAATGATACATCATCATCATCGTGGTTGGATGTCATCTAGTGGTTGAAGAAGATTCCTTGAGATTAGGGTTTTGACCACTGGTCAACCCTAATCAGCTGCATTGGGCCAATCAGGGCTGGATCAGGAGATGAGGTTTCTGATGGTTATGAGGTTCATTTTGTGATTATATGGTGATTATTGAGGCTAGGGTTGCACCCTTGAGCCATTTCAGTTGGAGATTGGGGTTCAATTTGATCTGTGCATTGCCAGATTCATCTGTCAGTTGAAAAGTCAACTATGGTCAACTGTACATGATCTGATGGATGCGGAGGTGGAAATGAGTTGGATACACTTCATTCATGTTGGAACAAGTGTTATTTGACATCTCAAAGCTTAAAAATGAAGAAAGTCAAGTCAGGACAAAAACTGCTAAAAATAGAAAGTGACTTGTAACTGAAGTTTCCAAAAATGGAAAGTTTTGGACCTCAAGATCACGTGTCCAAGGAAGCTTCAAATGAAAATTTGTTCAACATGAAAGTTGTAGATCTTGTTCTCACCTTTCCAAAAAGTCCAAGAACTTGAAAATCCAATGTATGGTTGGAAAATTATGGCTCAGTGAAATTCAAAAATGACCCGTAATCAGGAGGCCATAATTTCCACATGCTTTGTCCAAATTGCAAGTTCTTTATATGCACAAACTCCATTTGACATGTACTTTGAGGGTGCATAATTGGATTTGTCCAAAAATGGCCAAGGCAAAAAGTCACTTTTCAACTGGACAGTTGAATTGGACCAGGGGCAAAATTGTCCAACTCTCGAAATAATTGGAATTTTGAGATGGGACTTTTTTCTACACCTCATAAATGGAATTTAGAGTGTGTTGGAATCATCATTTCTTGCATAGGCCTTGTAAATTGAGATTTGGCTTGAAAAATGCAATGGTTAAAAATGGACAAATGGTATCACATGGTGATTTTGAGATTTACACAACCAATGAGCATGAGGCAAGTTTCTACAGCTCACATATGGTATTTGGAGGTTGCATGAGCTGTTAACAGGTGGCAATGAGCTGTATATGGAAATTACACTTTTGCCCTCATTTGCAAAATTAGCCATTTCACTTACAATTGCATTTGGCTAATTAACATGATTAGTGGATGATTAAGCTACCATATATAATCAAAAACACTTGTTAATCATAACAGAACACACATTTCCCAAAGTTGGATCAAGAACTCATCAAATTCTCTCAAACCCTCAAGAACACAAAAACCTTTAAATCCAAATTTCATCATCAATTCTCAATCAATCTTCGAGATTCTTTTTGCATTGAACTTCTACAATCATCCTCTCAAACTGTTTTGATAATTTGGAAGGAGAGGAGTATGAAATCGCGGCTGTTCAATATCACTCCATCAATGGTGAAATCGAAGCTTGAGCAGTAGAAGCCATAGCGATTGATTCTGAACACATCACTCGAATTCCTGAAGCTGTTGGCGCATCTGTTTGAGGTTGATTTGCACAAAGAACCACGCGATTAACACTGCCATTCCAGGTACCTTCGAATTTCGATCATCATGTTTTGCTCGATGTTCATATGCGTTTTATAGAGCTTGCTACGTAGATCATGGTGATGTAATTAGTTTTGCAAATGGTTGACTGTAGCTTAAGAAATCGCGATTTGAAATTATGAACACAAACCCTAAGTGATTCGATTCGTTTGATATAGGAAGAATTGGTTGAAATAGAGTTCATATTTGGATTGTAGAGGTTGAGACGAGTCCATTGATTATTCGCATGTCCATTTTCGTTGAAATTTTGTGTTCATCATTTTTCTGAAATTCTGGAAAAACGTTTGGTTGAGAACGAAGCAGTTAACGCGTTTGATCCAGAAATGTGTTTGAAAATTCAAATCCGGTGTTTCCCTCCCGCGCCAGCTTTAATTACAAAAATGCCATTGGCATTTTAATTAATTTAATTAATTTCATTTTAATTCATAAAAAATTGCTAACACCTTTAAAAAATCATAGAAAAATGTAGAAAATTCCTAAAAATGTGAGAGTTGTTGTGTTGACTTACTTGTTGACTTTAGGACTTTTTTGACCTATTGGTCAAAGTTGTGCTTGGTAGAAATTCCATTTGGCATAAGCTTGTTTCACATGTATCCATTTTTGCTACACTTTTACCATTTGGTTCATGAAATGCTCATAATGTTAAATAAATTCTTGAAAATTTTTGTGATGATTCTTGACTGATTGATGCTCATTTCCATGTAAATTTCATGAATTTTTGATACCTGGTCATTGAGCAGCAAATTTTGGAACTTAGGTGTGACAATTTGTGTCACACCTTATTATGTCAACTTGCAGGATTTTTTTGAGTGACCTATACTTGTTGAAATAAAGTGAAATTTTGCATGATGCTTAGTTAGCATGTTAAGATGCTTTATGAATTTTTGTGGAATTTTACATTGCATTTTCAATTTGATTGTGATTTTTCATTTCTGTTGGTCAATTGTGCAAGCTTATATGATACATGTTGGTAGAATGATTGGGAAATCTTCATATGGTATTGTATAATCATGAAATTTGATATGCTTGTAGTAGACACATGTTAGGACCTCCCTGTTTTGGTCTCATCCATTTCTTGTTTGTTTTCATTGAGTTATGATTTTTTGAAGTGGAAGCATGTGTTGATGTTGTGATTTGGAGCCTATAATTGTGTCTGTTTTTGTTGATTTTCATTGACATGGTTCCATTTGCCCAATTAAGCTCAAATTTGACATGGTAGACCTTGAATACCCCCTGTTTAGGTGTAATTAATTTGAGAATTTTTGGATGTGTTTTGGTATGGATTTGAATGCAATACTTCTGTTTGTATGCTTGGTGCTTCATATGAACCAATGTGCCTTGTTTTGTGCATGAATTGAACATGATGAATGATATAAACATGAGACCAATGATGTTTGATCTTGTTTGATGTTAATTTGAGATTGGTTGGTGAATGCCTTGCTGTTTTAAATTTTTTCTCGCTTTTGGACCCTAGGCTTGGCCTAGTGGTCTTGTTGCTAATATTCGCTTGATTTTTCAGGATCAAAAGCATAATGCACATGGGGAATGAATCAAGTTAAATTTAATTGATGTTGTTGATGTTTGTACACTAACATAACATTGTTTTGCAGGTGGTGAAGCTTAGGCTTGGGCTTTGAGCTTGCTTTATTGTGCATTGCTTTGTATAGTTTGATTGATTGAACACTTGCTGTTTGGTTTTGTCTGTCTGAGTACTAACTGTGTTTGATTGTTTCCAGGTACTTTAGTTGCTCAGTTCCTTGTGAACTTTTGCTTTGCGTTGCTTAAGCAACTCGCATTGAGTTAAGTCCTCTTGACTTCATGTAGTCTGGAGACCCGGCTGTTACCGGGCCGGGCAAATAAATGTCTGAAGTCCTCCTTAAGAGGCAATGATTGTGGTTGTTTATTTTTAAGCCCAAGCAGGTGAAAGTCCTTTAAATAAGGCAATTGGTGGAAGGTAGGGGTATGCAGTCTACCCCCCACTATTCAGTTGAGTCTTCTCCTTGCTCCCATTACATGGTTGTAGCATTGAGATCAAAAGCCCAAGATCCTGTGCAGTGCACATTGTGTCAGAATCATCGAGTATAGAAGGGTTCCCCTATTCTGGACCCATGCTCATTTGTCAGAAGCTCTCCCTGGTTAGGGATATGAGCTGTGAGGTCTGATCCTCACTTCACCTCTTCATCTGCTTCACCTTAGCCTCGTAATGGCAAGGTTAAGAGCAAATCAAAACCATGTACAGACGACTCGCTTCGGCGGTCAAACCCCTTTGATTGAGCCCCTTGTGTGGTTATAGTGCGTGCTCTGTGGATATCTGTTTGAGATGCTTGTTCTCATTTGATATATGATTGTATGCTTGTGTGCTAGCTTCTTTCCTGGTTAGGGTAGTTTGCTTATGCAAGTAGGATAGAAAACTGAACTTAGGGTAAACGATGCATGACAACATTAGGCTCGAGTCTCAGCTCCCTAGTTGTGTATCTTTCCCCGGTTTCTGGTTAGCAATTTAGTCCCTTTCAGGGGAACTACATCGCCCTGATCCTCGTTCCAGACGAGGTATGTAGGCAGGTGGTCGTGCGAGACCACTCCGGGCAACCTTTTTCTTTTTTGCGTGTGTTTAATTGTTATCTGACTGTGTGTTTGGGTTCGGATGCCGACGTAAGCCCAGTGATTGGCTGTCGGGCTCCACGTTTGCCCTTTTGAGTGTGTTTTGGTTCGGATGCCGACGTAATTCCATCTAGTGGTTGTCGGGCTCCATGTTTGCCACCCTTGCTTGTTTGTATGTTTTGTGTTGTTTGGCGTGCGTAAGCCGAACTACAGTGGCTCTGATTCTTGTTCCAGACAAGATATGTAGGCATAAGGTGCGATACCTTATCGAGCTTGTTCCTCTTAACCCCACCTGCGTTCCCTTGTGTGTGTGTGTGATGTTTAGCAACCTTTTCTTTTCTTAGAACGTGGATCCCGTCGAGTACGACGGACGTGAGGGGTGCTAATACCTTCCCCTTGCGTAATCGACTCCCTTACCCTTTCTCTTTGGTCGCGAGACCATGTTCTTTCCAGGTTTCTCTGAGCGTTTCCTTTCCCTATCTTGGGATAAATAACGCGCAATGGCGGCTCTGTGTGTGTTTTTATTTTGAGTCTCGCCGGTTGATTTTTCGCAGGATGCGACAGCTGGCGACTCTGCTGGGGACTGCACGGATGTAGACCTGTGCTGGTCCATCGTCCCTAAGCGAGTCTCTCCTAGCGTTCTAGGACGAGTTAGGTTGCTTGTTTTGTGTTATTTATTGCATTTATTATTCTAACCTGTGTATATATTTGCATTAATGTTTGCATGCATCATACTATCATGCTGTTGCCGTCCTCTATGCAGGTGGTTCTGTTATTTGGGGTGGGTGTTCTGAGTGGGGCTAAAACCCAGGCCCGAGTATACACCTAGGATTAGTGTGGTCTCGCGTCGCTCACATGTCGGTTGGGCATGATGTTGCGATGTGACATACCACAAGCCGGACGAGGTTCATCTGAGAAATGCTCTTCCAGTGGGATTTTCCACTTTGGTTGGGTTATCTCTTTTGGGCTGTTGACTCTGGTGACCGATCATTTCCCGGATCTTTGGTTTAGACGATCTCAGGAGAGCTACAATGGCACACCCGAAAGGGCAAACCCATTGAGTATCTCTGCCCGATTGTCGAGACTATTATCCCCCTTAGGATGACCTGTTTAGAATTTACCTGTGAGGGGAGGGTGATTCTTACAGATGCATGTTCAGATGTATGATCAGATGGTGACTTTTTGTTCCGTGGATCGGAGTCCTATTTATAAGTCGGATTTATGGCCGTTTATTTCTGAGACGCCGGAGTGCTGTCCGTGGTATTCATCAGTGGGGATCCGTTTATTTCAGGATTCCCCGGGCCGAGATATTTATCAGTGGGGATCCGTTTATTTCAGGATTCCCCGGGCCGAGATATTTATCAGTGGGGATCCGTTTATTTCAGGATTCCCCGGGCCGATTCAGATGGTTTTGGGTATCTGCTCAGAGATTGGTGATGGTGATGATGATGGTGTATCAGTCTTCCGTTTATTTCGGAACCCTTGAGTCGGATTTGTGGTTAGTCAGACTTCAGATGGTTGTGATCAGTCCAGGGATCCGAGTTGTGGTTTAGAGCAACAGATGATCAGATGACTTGGAGGATGGCCCATTGCATTCATCTGCATCATTCTCATTTTGCATTCATCTGCATCGAACCTATGTCTAGCCATATGGGGAGTATTATGGATTGAGAATCTGGTTGAGAGACATCTGGATGTCAAAATGTTATTGGTGAAATGTTATCTGTCTCGATGAAACCAAGATCAAAAGACAGAAGCTTCCTCATATGGATAGACGTTGCATTCATGCATATTAACCTGTTTGCTGTTTTGCAGGAATCATTGCTCGTGCTCGCAGAACCGTACCTTTGCACTCAACACGCCCTCACAGATATTACACCAGGCGCAATACTCCCAGACTGATGGATCCTCCCAACGCTGACATCCTCGAACTGAAAGAGAAGATGGGAGAGCTGATCAGTGTCATGCAAGAGTTCGCCTTAGGGCAGAAAGTAATTGCCGAAAAGGTGAGGAGGATTGAAGACTGGCTGAAGATGGGGAACATGCAAGGAAACGCTTCGTCGTCTGGACCGAAGAAATCTTTTGGTAATGACCAGCACAAGGATGAGGGTGAATCGAGTGCTGTGTACGCCCAGAGAGGACACGGTAGGGGTCGTTACTACCAGCACACCGCTGCGGTAACTATTCCTGCTGACAATCAGCCTGCACAACAGCAACAACAGCGTCAGCCATTTCAGCAGAGGTCTCAGAGGGCAGGACATCCAGTCAGGAGGAGGATGAGTGATCGGCATTTTGACAGGCCGCCTGTGACATACTCTGTCCTATTGAAAAAGCTGAAAGATATGGGGCTGGTACAGTTGAGGACTTTGGCACCTATGGGACCTGATCAAAGGCCAGCCAATTTTGATGAAAATGTCAAATGTGAATTCCATTCGGGTGCTCCCGGGCACAGTGTAGAGGACTGCAAAGCTTTTAAGCACGTAGTCCAAGACCTGGTGGATTCCAAGGCCCTCAATTTTACATTGTCATTGAATGCTGATGCCAATCCCATGCCGGCGCATGGACAGGCGATGGTGGGTGCAATTGCTGAAAATTCAGATCGCACCTGTGTAGTAGGTGAAGAGACTGATGGTAACTGCAAGTTCAGTGGTTGGGTAAAGCCGTGCGTACCAGGAGGCTGGAAGGCTTAACAGATCATCACGGTCACTCTACTTGAAGAGTAATGATTTCTGTTTTGATTTTATCTGCATGAAAGCCATACGTTTTGCCCGAAACGTAATGGTCCATTGTAAGGGCCACCTCATGTTTAAATTTGCATTTCTGCATCATTAATAAATGGATGTTTTTCAGTCAAAAAACGGTGTTCCCTGTTTTTCCTTTATTTTTGCAGTTTAAAAACAAATAAAAATGGCAATGTTTGTTTTCATTTTTCTTTTTTGATTTGTCTCGTCCCGAATTCAAAAATAATTCTCCGGATCTCGTTGATAACAATTTGGTTACACCTCATATGACTTCGACAAACCGAGCAATCAGGCTGAAGAAGAAGGCGAAGAAGACTGTGGTCTGCTGGCATTAAGCAGGATGTTAAAACCAGAGGAGAAAGTGATTCAGCCGCACGCGGAGCGGATTGAGATTGTGAATCCAAGCACCGCCGAGGTCAGGAAAGAAATAGGAAAATGAGGCCGCTTCAGAGGCGAGTCGAGAGCAGAATGGTAGCCTTGTTGAAAGAGCAGGTGGATACCTTCGCCTGGTCATGTCAGGATATGCCAGGAACGGATACCGATGTCGTTGTGCACAAGCTACCATGGAGAGAAGACAGTCCTTTGGAGAAGCAGAACGCCAGTGCCTGTATCAGAGAGCCATGGTGACTTTGTTTCATGATATGATTCATCATGAAGTTGAATGCTATGCTATGACATGATAGCAAAGTCCCAGACAAGAGATGGGCATCTGGCAGACCGGGGCAAGCTGTTTGACCGGTTGAGACAATTCAAACTGAGGTTGAATTCAAGTAAGTGCACTATCAGAGTGCAGGCCGGTAAGCTGTTGGGGGTTCATTGTAAGGGAGGAATCGAGGTTCATCCTGCAAAAAAAAAAAAAAAAAAAAAAAAAAAAATGCCTGAACCGAGGTAAAGAAAAAAGAGAGGTTCGTGGTTTCTTAGAAAGATTGAACTACCTGTCATGGTTCACATCTCATCTAACAGCCACGTGCGAACCTATATTCAAGTTGTTGAAAAAAAAAATCGAACGGTCAGGCGAAATAATGATTGCCAAGGGGCATTGAAAGAAATAAAGGAATAAGTAGCAGGAACCTCTGATTCTGATACCTCTTGTGGAATGAACAATTGTCAATCTTGTACTTGACGGCCTTCGAGGGGTCTACGAGGTGAAGTGGGTCAGCATGACGCGTCTTGTCGAAAAGAGCATGCAATTTACCTTAGCAAAAAGTTTACCGACTGTGAAACAGTACATTCACTGTTCGAGAAAACTTGCTGTACTTTGGCATAGGCTGCTCGCCGACTGAGACAGTATATGCTGATTCATACCACTTTGTGGATTTCCGAGATGGATCCGATCAAGTATGGGTTTGAGAAGCCAGTATTGACCGGACGGGTTGTGAGAGTGCAAAAGAATATTGACTGATCAGTATACTCTCAGAAAGCAATCAAGGGGTGTAGTGCCTGATTACATCGCCCAGTAACCCGTGGAGGATTATCAACCGATGAAGTTTGAGTTCCCTGATGAGGACATCTCGAGGTACTCAAATCGAAAGATTGAGAGTAACCGATCCCGGAGGAGGGGCCTGACCCCGAATCCGAACGGATTCCGATGTCTGATGGGGAGGTTAAGGTGAATAAGATTTTGTTGCCCGGATAACGTTTGAATACACCAACGACGGTGTGGCTGAGTAGGAAACTGGTATCCTGGGTATTGATCTTCGGTGTGTCTACTGGGGCAACTCCGTTCTCATTGGTATGGAGGCTGTATTACCTGTTGAAGTTCAGATTCCCTCTCTGAGAGTCCTGATGGACGTGAAATTGCAAGAGGCTGAATGGGTAAGGACCCGGTACGAAGAGTTGAGCCTGATAGAGGAAAAGAGGCTAGCAGCCATCTGTCATGGGCAATTATACCAGCAAAGGATGAAGCGTGCTTTTGACAGAAAGGTGCGACCTCGGGTATATCACGTAGGTGATATGGTGCTGAAAAGGATCCTTCCTCCTCAAAACGATCGTAGGGGCAAATGGACGCCGAATTATGAAGGTCCATTCGTGGTCAAGAAGGTTTTCTCTGGAGGAGCCTTGTTGTTAGCGACCATGGATGGTGAGGATTTTCCATTCCCTGTGAATGCGGACGCAGTTAAAAAATACTTCGTGTAAAGAGACCCGCTGGACGAAAAGAACAAAATAGTCCAGGCAAAAATGGGCATCCCGGCGAACCAAAAACAGAAAGAAAGGTTCGGGCAAAAATTAGGGATAAAATGAAAAAATGTACACCCGGCAGGTCGAAAACCTGAGAAGGCGACTTGGGCAAAAAAGGGTATCCCGGTGGACTGAAAACCCGAAAGGGCGGTCCAGGCAAAAGAGGGATTGAAACGAACAACTGCGTCCAGCATGATCGTTTGTGCTTTGGTTAAAGCATCATGGATAATACCCGGTAGGGATCAATCAGAATCGTCTTGTTCAGAAGGCAGAAGCATGGAGAGTCTGAGGACATATGGGGTGTAACCGAGTTGGAACTCGATGAGATCACGGGTTTCACATTGCCATTAGGATAGATTTTTCCTTTTGAGCGCAATTACCTCTTTTCAGGAATTGCTTCCTTTGTATTGCTCATTTGAGCCACACTTTTTCAGTCAATAAAATGCATATTCAGTCAAATAATTTTGTTTTTGTCTTTCATTACCGCTTTGATTGCAAAAACATCCAGATATTTTTGATAAAGAATCTTGCATTTTAATACATACAGGTCCCTTCCAATGCATGTTTATAAGATTGAAGGCTTGAAATCTTATTTGGAAGGTTGAGTGACCCAAGTGTTGAAATCTTGACACGCCTGGGGCACGGTTTTGTCTGACGATCTGTTTTGCAGGAACTGTTGGATATTTTCACTCACTTGCAGGTTGTGATGTGGAAGCTTTTAGTAATAGATCCCCAGAGAGTTCGCTCAGGGATGAATGAATGGAGAACGATGAAGTGACGTTGCGGCGTACGACGATCCTTGATGATAATCAAGAAGACTCTTCAAAATCGGAAGGTTTGAAAGTTTGTAATTCCCCGCAGGGTTCGATCAAGGACGAAGGAGGAACGGAGAGACGACGGAGGGACGTCCGACGATCTTTGGAATTAATCAAGAAGACTCTTCAAAGTCTGATGATTGAAATTTCTGTATAGCTCCCAGGAGTACGTTACCGTCAAGCGCGGAGCGATTTGGAATACAAGATGATGGAACAGAAAAGGTCCAGACGAGTCTGGGAATTCTCAAAAGTGGAAAGCCGATGCGAGATTGGGAGGTGGATACCAGGGTTCGACGAGTCGACGGGTGTTTTGTACCAACTTTTCTCATTTCCCGGCTAAGTCCCCAAGCAGAGTCATAGGACTAGCTCCCCAGCAGACTCAAGGTCTGTGGACTTCCCCAGCCGAGTCAAGATGGTTATCCCCGGCAGGTAAACGGTGTTTCCTCAGCAGCCAGGCCAGAAGGTTGCTACTCCCCGAGTGGAGCAGGTTTCAATGACATATATCTCCAGCAGTTCCCCGAGTGGAGCGGGTTTCAATGACATATATCTCCAGCAGTTCCCCGAGTGGAGCGAGTCTTTTTCAAAGAAATATATCTCCAACAGTGTCCATCCTACCAGTGGATTGGACAAGTTTCCGTAGCGGACGGATGTTTGCATCTCCAGCTGAGTTGATTCTACCTAGGGATTGCATGGGTTGTCCCCAGCGGAGTAGCTTTCGTTTCCCTAGCAGGGTCAGAATGGTTATCCCCAGCAGGTTTCAGATCGATGCTTTCCCAGTCGTCACGACTGGAGGTTGCTGTTTCCCCAGCGGAGTATCTGTGGGCATTTCCCCAGTGAAGTTGCCAGGTGTCTGTGAGGGTTCTCCAAGCAAGGTGGGGATGTATATCCCCAGCAAGTCAAAGATTGTTGTATCCCCACAGAGTGCATTGGTGGTTCTTATCCCCAGCAAATTCCCGAGCGGATTGGGTACAAAGGAGGTTTCCCCAGCAAGGATTGCCTATTTCCCAGCAGCAGTGTTATTCCCCAGCAGGTTGGAGTTGGAGCAATGGCGAGTTCCTCAGCAGAGTGTCTCGTGCTTCCCAGAAGAGTCCCTTGAGGGGGATATTTTTTATGCATTCATCATGTAAATAAGCATATCATATTGCATAGAAAAAATAAATAATCGCGTAGCATTTCCATAATTATGGAGCATTACGCAGAAAAATCAATCATGCATCATTGCAAGCATAGGCTAGTCTCAAGCCGTGGTTACCGTTTGAGATATGGTTCTGCCAGTGGGTGAAGATGCTACTCGAGCCGTGATTACCGTTTGAGGAGTGGTTTCACTAGTTGGAAAATCATCAGTATTGCAAGTATCAGTTACTCGGGCCGTGGTTACCGCTTGAGATTTGTTGTACCCCAGTAGTACGATACTGGATGAGTTTTTCCGTCGGACAGAGATGGAAATAAAATCAGAAGATGTTACTTGGATAAGTTCAACATCGTGACGCGATCAGCGCGATTCAAGCCGTGGATACCGCTTGATATTTAGTTTCATCGGATGGTGAAGATGTTACTTGGATAAGTTCAACATCGTGACGCGATCAGCGCGATTCAAGCCGTGGATACCGCTTGATATTTGGTTTCACCGGATGGTGAAGATGTTACTTGGATAAGTTCAACATCGTGACGCGATCAGCGCGATTCAAGCCGTGGATACCGCTTGATATTTGGTTTCACCGGATGGTGAAGATGTTACTTGGATAAGTTCAACATCGTGACGCGATCAGCGCGATTCAAGCCGTGGATACCGCTTGATATTTGGTTTCACCGGATGGTGAAGATGTTACTTGGATAAGTTCAACATCGTGACGCGATCAGCGCGACTCAAGCCGTGGATACCGCTTGATATTTGGTTTCACCGGATGGTGAAGATGGTACTTGGATAAGTTCAACATCATGACGCGTTCAGCGTGACTCAAGCCGTGGTTACCGCTTGAAGGTTTGGTTTCACCAGATGGTGAAGATGTTACTCTGAGGAGTTTAGCATCATGACGTCAGATCAGCAAGGTTCCCCAATAGTGCGATATTGGAGGAAATGTTTCCGTCAGACGGAGATGGAAATGAAATCAAAGGACGTTACGCGATCAGCGCGATTCTGGGGTTTAAATGGAGAAAAGGAGATGTTGCGACATTTTCTGGAGAACGGGGTTCATATTGGCGATCGCAAGTTATCGTCAGGCGACTGGGGTTCAAATGGGAGATCAGGGTTCATTATTTTGGCGAAAGGGAGTGCTGAGGCATTTTCCGGGGTTCAAATGCAGAGGTCCGAGGATCGTTTGCGCGGAAAAACGTTCGGGGTTCAAGAAAATAAGAAAAAGAAGCAGAGAAATTTTCGGGGTTCAAGAAAATGAAAAAAAATAGAGAAAATTTCGGGGTTCAAGAAAAGCAGAGAAAAAAAGGGAGAGGATGATAATCCCGAGTGGATGTGTGGTGATCAGGCCGTGGTTATCCCTGCGTTACCATTTATTTTGGTATCCAGGTCGTCTTTCGAGATTGTTTCTTCGCCGATGCTGACAGGCGTTGTTAATTATTATCCCATCAGAGTGCAAATTGTTCGTCTGTTCTTGGTATTCAATCACTCTTCATCCTGATCATCCGAAAGCCGAGGTTATTCGTATCGACAGGTTCACAGTGGATTGAATAGGGGCAGCTGTAACACCTCAAAATTTGCCCTCCTCTCTTGGGACTAGCATTAACATATTGCATTACATTTTTAGGTCATTAGGCATTGCATATTGCATATCATGTGGTTACATTGTGCAAGCCATTCTCCCAAGTCTTGATCAGAAGATGGAGAAGTCAAAGTGCAAGCCTAGGATTTATTGACTGATCATGGGCCATCTGGGGATTGGGCTGTGAATTAGGGTTTTATGATTCTCAATGGATGTTGGTCTTCATCTTGATTGCAATGATACATCATCATCATCGTGGTTGGATGTCATCTAGTGGTTGAAGAAGATTCCTTGAGATTAGGGTTTTGACCACTGGTCAACCCTAATCAGCTGCATTGGGCCAATCAGGGCTGGATCAGGAGATGAGGTTTCTGATGGTTATGAGGTTCATTTTGTGATTATATGGTGATTATTGAGGCTAGGGTTGCACCCTTGAGCCATTTCAGTTGGAGATTGGGGTTCAATTTGATCTGTGCATTGCCAGATTCATCTGTCAGTTGAAAAGTCAACTGTGGTCAACTGTACATGATCTGATGGATGCGGAGGTGGAAATGAGTTGGATACACTTCATTCATGTTGGAACAAGTGTTATTTGACATCTCAAAGCTTAAAAATGAAGAAAGTCAAGTCAGGACAAAAACTGCTAAAAATAGAAAGTGACTTGTAACTGAAGTTTCCAAAAATGGAAAGTTTTGGACCTCAAGACCACGTGTCCAAGGAAGCTTCAAATGAAAATTTGTTCAACATGAAAGTTGTAGATCTTGTTCTCACCTTTCCAAAAAGTCCAAGAACTTGAAAATCCAATGTATGGTTGGAAAATTATGGCTCAGTGAAATTCAAAAATGACCCGTAATCAGGAGGCCATAATTTCCACATGCTTTGTCCAAATTGCAAGTTCTTTATATGCACAAACTCCATTTGACATGTACTTTGAGGGTGCATAATTGGATTTGTCCAAAAATGGCCAAGGCAAAAAGTCACTTTTCAACTGGACAGTTGAATTGGACCAGGGGCAAAATTGTCCAACTCTCGAAATAATTGGAATTTTGAGATGGGACTTTTTTCTACACCTCATAAATGGAATTTAGAGTGTGTTGGAATCATCATTTCTTGCATAGGCCTTGTAAATTGAGATTTGGCTTGAAAAATGCAATGGTTAAAAATGGACAAATGGTATCACATGGTGATTTTGAGATTTACACAACCAATGAGCATGAGGCAAGTTTCTACAGCTCACATATGGTATTTGGAGGTTGCATGAGCTGTTAACAGGTGGCAATGAGCTGTATATGGAAATTACACTTTTGCCCTCATTTGCAAAATTAGCCATTTCACTTACAATTGCATTTGGCTAATTAACATGATTAGTGGATGATTAAGCTACCATATATAATCAAAAACACTTGTTAATCATAACAGAACACACATTTCCCAAAGTTGGATCAAGAACTCATCAAATTCTCTCAAACCCTCAAGAACACAAAAACCTTCAAATCCAAATTTCATCATCAATTCTCAATCAATCTTCGAGATTCTTTTTGCATTGAACTTCTACAATCATCATCTCAAACTATTTTGATAATTTGGAAGGAGAGGAGTATGAAATCGCGGTTGTTCAATATCACTCCATCAATGGTGAAATCGAAGCTTGAGCAGTAGAAGCCATAGCGATTGATTCTGAACACATCACTCGAATTCCTGAAGCTGTTGGCGCATCTGTTTGAGGTTGATTTGCACAAAGAACCACGCGATTAACACTGCCATTCCAGGTACCTTCGAATTTCGATCATCATGTTTTGCTCGATGTTCATATGCGTTTTATAGAGCTTGCTACGTAGATCATGGTGATGTAATTAGTTTTGCAAATGGTTGACTGTAGCTTAAGAAATCGCGATTTGAAATTATGAACACAAACCCTAAGTGATTCGATTCGTTTGATATAGGAAGAATTGGTTGAAATAGAGTTCATATTTGGATTGTAGAGGTTGAGACGAGTCCATTGATTATTCGCATGTCCATTTTCGTTGAAATTTTGTGTTCATCATTTTTCTGAAATTCTGGAAAAACGTTTGGTTGAGAACGAAGCAGTTAACGCGTTTGATCCAGAAATGTGTTTGAAAATTCAAATCCGGTGTTTCCCTCCCGCGCCAGCTTTAATTACAAAAATGCCATTGGCATTTTAATTAATTTAATTAATTTCATTTTAATTCATAAAAAATTGCTAACACCTTTAAAAAATCATAGAAAAATGTAGAAAATTCCTAAAAATGTGAGAGTTGTTGTGTTGACTTCCTTGTTGACTTTAGGACTTTTTTGACCTATTGGTCAAAGTTGTGCTTGGTAGAAATTCCATTTGGCATAGGCTTGTTTCACATGTATCCATTTTTGCTACACTTTTACCATTTGGTTCATGAAATGCTCATAGTGTTAAATAAATTCTTGAAAATTTTTGTGATGATTCTTGACTGATTGATGCTCATTTCCATGTAAATTTCATGAATTTTTGATACCTGGTCATTGAGCAGCAAATTTTGGAACTTAGGTGTGACAATTTGTGTCACACCTCATTATGTCAACTTGCAGGATTTTTTTGAGTGACCTATACTTGTTGAAATAAAGTGAAATTTTGCATGATGCTTAGTTAACATGTTAAGATGCTTTATGAATTTTTGTGGAATTTTACATTGCATTTTCAATTTGATTGTGATTTTTCATTTCTGTTGGTCAATTGTGCAAGCTTATATGATACATGTTGGTAGAATGATTGGGAAATCTTCATATGGTATTGTATAATCATGAAATTTGATATGCTTGTAGTAGACACATGTTAGGACCTCCCTGTTTTGGTCTCATCCATTTCTTGTTTGTTTTCATTGAGTTATGATTTTTTGAAGTGGAAGCATGTGTTGATGTTGTGATTTGGAGCCTATAATTGTGTCTGTTTTTGTTGATTTTCATTGACATGGTTCCATTTGCCCAATTAAGCTCAAATTTGACATGGTAGACCTTGAATACCCCCTGTTTAGGTGTAATTAATTTGAGAATTTTTGGATGTGTTTTGGTATGGATTTGAATGCAATACTTTGTTTGTATGCTTGGTGCTTCATATGAACCAATGTGCCTTGTTTTGTGCATGAATTGAACATGATGAATGATATAAACATGAGACCAATGATGTTTGATCTTGTTTGATGTTAATTTGAGATTGGTTGGTGAATGCCTTGCTGTTTTAAATTTTTTCTCGCTTTTGGACCCTAGGCTTGGCCTAGTGGTCTTGTTGCTAATATTTGCTTGATTTTTCAGGATCAAAAGCATAATGCACATGGGGAATGAATCAGGTTAAATTTAATTGATGTTGTTGATGTTTGTACACTAACATAACATTGTTTTGCAGGTGGTGAAGCTTAGGCTTGGGCTTTGAGCTTGCTTTATTGTGCATTGCTTTGTATAGTTTGATTGATTGAACACTTGCTGTTTGGTTTTGTCTGTCTGAGTACTAACTGTGTTTGATTGTTTCCAGGTACTTTAGTTGCTCAGTTCCTTGTGAACTTTTGCTTTGCGTTGCTTAAGCAACTCGCATTGAGGTAAGTCCTCTTGACTTCATGTAGTCTGGAGACCCGGCTGTTACCGGGCCGGGCAAATAAATGTCTGAAGTCCTCCTTAAGAGGCAATGATTGTGGTTGTTTATTTTTAAGCCCAAGCAGGTGAAAGTCCTTTAAATAAGGCAATTGGTGGAAGGTAGGGGTATGCAGTCTACCCCCCACTATTCAGTTGAGTCTTCTCCTTGCTCCCATTACATGGTTGTAGCATTGAGATCAAAAGCCCAAGATCCTGTGCAGTGCACATTGTGTCAGAATCATCGAGTATATAAGGGTTCCCCTATTCTGGACCCATGCTCATTTGTCAGAAGCTCTCCCTGGTTAGGGATATGAGCTGTGAGGTCTGATCCTCACTTCACCTCTTCATCTGCTTCACCTTAGCCTCGTAATGGCAAGGTTAAGAGCAAATCAAAACCATGTACAGACGACTCGCTTCGGCGGTCAAACCCCTTTGATTGAGCCCCTTGTGTGGTTATAGTGCGTGCTCTGTGGATATCTGTTTGAGATGCTTGTTCTCATTTGATATATGATTGTATGCTTGTGTGCTAGCTTCTTTCCTGGTTAGGGTAGTTTGCTTATGCAAGTAGGATAGAAAACTGAACTTAGGGTAAACGATGCATGACAACATTAGGCTCGAGTCTCAGCTCCCTAGTTGTGTATCTTTCCCCGGTTTCTGGTTAGCAATTTAGTCCCTTTCAGGGGAACTACATCGCCCTGATCCTCGTTCCAGACGAGGTATGTAGGCAGGTGGTCGTGCGAGACCACTCCGGGCAACCTTTTTCTTTTTTGCGTGTGTTTAATTGTTATCTGACTGTGTGTTTGGGTTCGGATGCCGACGTAAGCCCAGTGATTGGCTGTCGGGCTCCACGTTTGCCCTTTTGAGTGTGTTTTGGTTCGGATGCCGACGTAATTCCATCTAGTGGTTGTCGGGCTCCATGTTTGCCACCCTTGCTTGTTTGTATGTTTTGTGTTGTTTGGCGTGCGTAAGCCGAACTACAGTGGCTCTGATTCTTGTTCCAGACAAGATATGTAGGCATAAGGTGCGATACCTTATCGAGCTTGTTCCTCTTAACCCCACCTGCGTTCCCTTGTGTGTGTGTGTGATGTTTAGCAACCTTTTCTTTTCTTAGAACGTGGATCCCGTCGAGTACGACGGACGTGAGGGGTGCTAATACCTTCCCCTTGCGTAACCGACTCCCTTACCCTTTCTCTTTGGTCGCGAGACCATGTTCTTTCCAGGTTTCTCTGAGCGTTTCCTTTCCCTATCTTGGGATAAATAACGCGCAGTGGCGGCTCTGTGTGTGTTTTTATTTTGAGTCTCGCCGGTTGATTTTTCGCAGGATGCGACATTATGCAAGTGTGAGCTAGACCCATAGAACCTATTTCCCAAGAATCACTCCTCTTCCGGAAAGATGTTGTCAATTGAAATAGACAAAACTCATTACAACACAAGATCTTGTACCTTGTTACATTAGTTCGATCGATCCTATAATCAACTGATAATTTCATGTAATACTTTTTAATGACTCTAACACAGTCTTCTTTTGTGCAAAATTTGTCTCCCTCTTTTAATGATCATTGAGTTTGCATATACGGATTGTGAAATATATCTGACGATGGTTCATCTGCACCTAAGTTCAAGCTTGTCATGTGTTGAGGTGGACAATAAACATGACTATCTGGTAATGGCTCTTGCTCGTGGTCGACAATTTCATCGTTCACCATTTGATCAACCAATATCTCAGCTTCTTCTTCTTCCTCGTCAACAACATCGACTTCAGCTTGTTCATTATCGTCAGTTTCACAAAACACTTGTGACAAATCAACAAACTAAGACATGCGCTAAACCTACCCACTTTTTCAGCAACAGATACTCAAAAGCATTCAGAAAAATGTCTCTACTAATCATGGGTGATGAACATCGAGGAACTATCGAAAATATTACGGAGTTTGTAAGTTACTGTTTCCTAATACTATAACTTATTTAATTACCTTAATCCTATAGTTTATTACCCCTTCTTACTTATTTCCTTATTTATCCTTTGTGGTGCACAAGGTTGAAGATGAAGATGATGAAGATTGAGAGAGAGAGAGAGAGAGAGAGAGAGAGAGAGAGAGAGAGAGAGAAGAGAGAGAAAATAGATCTAACTAACTTTTTAGAGAAACTCAATTGATTACCTTTTGTTACACATTTGGCTTATATACACGAACAGTAATGCTACGTAGGTGAAAAATGCTAACCTACACTAGCTAGGTTAAGCTTAACAAAACTAATACTACAACCAGAAGCTAAACACCGCTTCTGGAACAGCCAGATCAGAAGCTTCAGCTTCTGATTAACAATACTACTTTTGAATATGGATTACTTTTAACAATATATTTCTAGTAATGATGAAAGATCTGATTTACAACAACATGTCAATGTCTTCAACAACATAATCACCAATCAGGTGAGACTTGAGGTGAAGATCGATGACAAAGATAAGACAATTATCTTGATATGCTTATTACCAGATTCTTTATGACCACTTGGTGATTACTCTTACCTACATGAAATACACTATCAGTCTTGATGTGAGTATTGTTACACTTTTACCTCATTCTCAAAAGAGACAAAGTATAGAAAAAGGAACTCAATAAGACAGTATATATGTCAAAGAGGGTCAAGATCGTGGACGGAACAAAGGTAAATCAAGTTATAGAAAAAGAGGTTTAAATCCAAGAATTAGAAAACATCCAAGTGTTATAATTGCAAACACATTGGGGATTGGAAGACATATTGTCCAAACATAAAGCATGGCACATTTAGTTCTATAAACATGGTTCAAATTAATGATTATGGAGTGAAGCAAATATGTTGTATGTTTCACCTAACAAGCGCACAAATGTGTTAACTCTTGAATCTGGTTTTTCTTACCATATAATGTTGCACCGGGAATGATTCACTACATTCAGGATATGTAAATTTGGATTTTTCATTTGGGTGATAATAAAATATATACTATCAGTGGAATGAGACAAGTTAAAGTTGCCATTGATGATGGTTGTGTACAAACATTGAACGATGTCAAATATACTCCATAATTGAGGAAGAACTTGATTTATCTAGGGGTATTATTGTAATCCAAGTCTTAATATTATATATATTACTTATAACATTGAAACCCTAATTTTATCACAAATATAAAATAAAACTATACTTGCTATATAGTCGTAGAGGTATGCATAATTGACTAAATTGTGTTAACAAATATTAATCACGCTTATTGTTTTTTACTCTCATTTCTTTAATCATCCATAATGATTATTGTTTTAACAAAAATGATAGGTCATGAGCACCAATTTTAGTTTTTGTGTTTCTATTCATGTGGTGCAAAAAATAATTTCTTACTTTCTTACCATATTTATTAGCCTCACAATCATCCATGTTTTCTTCGAGTGATGACATACCTTTTACTAAGACATGTTTATACATATATAAAATTCCAACTTATTAGAAATGATGGATCACTAGGGAATCATTCACATTAAGTTAAGAGCAACCTTATAAACAAAAGTAACATCACATACTCACTCAAAACCTATAATAAATTTATGGATCCTCTAACTTATATATCATCCAACTTCCACTTTTTCAAACAATGTGAAACTACTTGATCACACTTGTATTACAACAGGAAATATTTGAATATTTTAATGCATAACTATATACTATTGACTATACTTGAAAAGTTTGCTTGCTCATCGTTTGTAAATTGTATGTATAACTTTTACGCACTCAAGTCACAAATCCCTTAAAGAAAGTAACCTCTGCTACTAATTAGTTATTTCATGTATAAAGTATGAGAGCAAGGTAATATAAAAATGACGTACTCTAGAGACAAAATAATGTCTATAAATTCAAGCATACTATTACAAGTAGAGTTGAAACATAACTAAAAATAGATAATACGTTGGAACATAAATTTGAGGGTTTAACATGAGGGGACATTTTTTATTTAAACCACTTTTCATGGTTTTTCCCCTTATAAGCAACACATCTTGTGAGAGACATACCTCATATTCACATAAAATCTTAAGGTGATATGTGCATGAGTTATCTCACTTATAAATGCTTAAGTCTCAATTTTTCTAATCAATGTGAGACTTTCCCACACTTTATTTTTCAAAATTTCCAACTCACACTTGTTTACCACAATGCACGTATACCGTTGTTGACACTCTTTCAACAAAACATGTCTCATATCCAACATCATGTGGGGAGGACTTTCGATACAAGGAAGTTGACCCATCACTTGAACCAAAGACTTCTGATACTACTGTTGGAACATTAATTTGGAAGTTCAACATGAGAGAACATTTTTCATTGATAGTTTTTCTTTATGAGTAACACACCTTATGAGAGAAATACCACATACTCACCCAAAATTTTAATGTAATAAGTGTGTAAGTTCTCTCACTTATAAATGTTCAAATATCCACTTTTCTAATCAATATGAGATTTCTCTACACTTTATTTCTCAAAATTTTCAACTCGCACATATTATTCTAAAGTTTGATAAACTCTCTAAAATAATAATCTTTAAAAGCAAATTGTAATTGAAAAAATACTCAATAATGTTTCTTAAGAAAATTATTTAAATCATAAATCAAAAACAATTTCTCCATGGTGTCAAAACTAATAAAAAATACATAGGTTTGATAATTCAACCTCAAAGCCTCGTGCTCTATTTTTTAAAGCTAGAATTAATAAAATGATTGTATTTAAAGGAACCCAATTGAAAAGAGAACATTGTATGGATTAAACTCCTAGTGAAATAAAAAATAAGACAAAACATATGCGTTAAACATTTACCCTACAACGACCATAAAACACACATTATTCATTAATATAGTCGATTTAGAGTTTGAAGTTGTAGACCAGGTTGATGGCCAATTGGATAGTGTTATGACAATTTGTCTAGAAATACCACTTTCAAATCCCCTTTTAGACAAAATAATTTACTTTTTAAGCTATCATTTTACTTGCAATTTATTCATTTATTTATGTTTACATTAGTTCATTTTGTTTTGTTGAAGAATGCTACATTAAAATCGTACTAAACCAATTCTGTTTGAGAGTTATTTTATTTTATTCTACGAATATTATTAACGATCTTCACAGTTGATTTTGATTTGAAATATAAAATAAATAGACTCTACTATACTATATTAATATTACAATGCATAAATATAATAAATGGATCTGTGGCGCAATGGTAGCGCGTCTGACTCCAGATCAGAAGGTTGCGTGTTCGATTCACGTCAGGTTCATAATTTTTTCCCAACACTTTTTTTTAACAAACGCAGCGTTTTCTACATCTTCACTTTCGCATTTTCATTTCTCACACTTCCTTCTTTTCTCTAAAACCTTCATCTCCACCATTTTCCACTGCAAAACCCTAATCCCCTTTTTCCACCTTCAACTTCATCAATGGCGTCTCGTCTCCGCCACGCCTTCCGCCACTACTCCACAATCCTCTCTCCAAACTCCTCAACCCCCCTAACCTCAAAGGAAAAAACAAGATCCGCCCTCCGTCTCCTCAAATCCGAAACCAATCCCGAAACAATCCTCGAAATCTGCCGCGCCGCATCTCTAACTCCTGAATCTCACCTCGACCGCCTCGCTCTCTCCCGCGCCGCATCCAAACTCACCGCCGCAAAACACTTCGACGCACTCCGTCAATTCATCGACGAGCTTCTCCAAACTCGCTCCGACCTTCGCAACGAACGCTTTGTCTCTCATGCTATCGTTCTCTATGGTCAAGCCAACATGATTAACCAAGCTCTCGGCACTTTCAAGTTCATGCGTGAGAATCTCAACATTGTTCCGACGGTGAAATCGCTCAATGCGTTGATTCTTGCTTCGCTCATTGCTAAGAATCACAAAGAGGTAACGCGAATTTACCTTGAGTTTCCTAAAATTTATTCCATTCAACCTAATGTTGATACGTATAATTTGGTCATTAAGTCTTTTGCTGAATCTGGTTCGACTAGTTCTGTTTTCTCGATTTTAGATGAAATGGATAAAAATTCTGTTAAACCTAATGCAACTACGATTAATAATTCGATTGGTGGGTTTTATAATGAGAAGAAGTTTGAGGAAGTTGGAAAGTTGTTGAATTTGATGGAGGAAAGGTATAAGCTGTATCCGGGTCTTAGTACATATAATGTTAGGATTCAGAGTTTGTGTAAGTTGAAGAGATCTTCTGAGGCGAAGGCTTTGTTTCAAGGGATGATTACGAGAGGGAGGAAGCCAAATTCGGTTAGTTATTCTCATTTGATTAATGGGTTTTGTAGGGAAGGGGACCTTGAAGAGGCGAAGAGGCTGTTTGCTGATATGAAGAAAAGAGGTTTTAGGGTTGATGGTGAATGTTATTTTACGATGGTTTATTTTCTGTGCGAGAGTGGGGAATTTGAGTCTGCTTTGGAGATTGCTAAGGAGTGTATTGGTAAAGGTTGGGTTCCGAATTTTACTACAATGAAAAAGCTTGTGAATGGGCTTGTTGGTGTTTCAAAGGTTGATGATGCTAAAGAGATTATTAAGGAAATCAAGGAGAAGTTTGCTGAAAACAGTGACCAGTGGAGTGAAATTGAAGAGGGGTTGCCTCAGGAATGAAGAGTGTTGTAGTCTGATTCTGTATTTTTTGGTAACTTTTATCAGGAACATCAGCGTAGAAATGGAATTCTTTTGTTTTGCCGTTTCCCTCGGCATCTTGGCGTTTTGCTCAATCCATTGTTTGCTGGTGATGTGCTAAGTTAGTTTTGTATGTTTACAATCACTTTCTTTGTCAGGGTAATAAAATTGATTGGAAATGGTTACACTGATGATAGATTTCTAATTCATCTTTGACGTACTTCTTTCAATTACATTATCTCAATTGTCTTTTTTCTTGTTTAGAGGAAAAATGCTAACCTACATAAGAGCTCGTGCGGACCTGTATAATTTTATTACTATTATTTTTGGTTTCTTGTTCTGCCATTCTCTCTCTACAGTTTGTTGGAAATGGTAATTGCTGTTGATATAGATGAGCCTTGTCATTTTAGTTCTTGATTGTTTATTTGAATCAAGCAATTGATGCGGTTGCGGGTTCTGTTCTACTGAAATTGTGCGTATAATTCTCTGTTTAATTTCTTAGACAATATCTTCATTGTCTGCTGTTATAAGCTCAGGATCATCTTGGTCCAGGTTATAGGTTATAGATCTGTGTTCACGAACTCATATTTGTATATCTCTGCACTATAATGCAACTATATGCATGTAATGCAACTTTATACATTCTCATAGTAAATAGATGTTTTAAATTTTGGCTAACATCTTAAACTCTTATCTAGGCATATTCAGAAAGTCAAAATAAACAGAATCAAATAGGGTGTTGAACCAAACCTAACCTCAATAATCCAACTTTGCAGACTTGAGTTGATTTTATTAACTAGTTCAAAGATCCAGTCAAATCTATTTAAGAATACTATTGCCTCACATCATGTGTTTTGGCGTTTTAGCTTAGCTAGTTAGCATGCAACGCCAAATGATTTGTTCCTTCAGGTGTAATCCGATATTGACAGCCACGTAATAGGTATCAAAACCGTTCTTAAGATCTGATTGTTTAACAGTAGGTGTTGCATTGGTCATTGTCAAAACATAGATGAATTGGAATGACTAACTCTACTCATAACGCCATGCAATTCAGCTCACAAGCTCAATGCATTGCTCCAATTACAACTATAACGTTTTATGTGTAAATCAACCACTCAGGCTTGAAGCTTTTAACCATGAGCATACACAACATAATGGTTCTAGGTCCTTTTTATCATATTCTAACTAGCTATTCTGGTTTGGATAAATAGGAATGTGTATTAGCAGCCTGAAAAATCAATTCTAATATTAGAACGCATGAAAGAGCATTCACTTATGGTATTACTCATTCCCCCATGTATTATTCACGCAACTTGGCGAAATTCTAAAAATAGTCTTACATTTTAGTCCGGCCGGGCTCGAGATAAAACAATTCTGGATTTTAAACTCCGGAATTCTAAAAGTACTCTTAGATTTTAGATTTTAAAGTCCGGCCGTACTCCGAATACATTCCCATGAAACACAGCAAATTCAGGATTTTAAACTCCGGAATATAGCCTGTTCTTAGACGTAGAGAAGACACTTAACACAAACTCATCCTAAGAAATTCCGGATTTTAAAATTCTGAATATACCCTTTTATTAGAAAATTAGAAGCAATAAAACGTAATTAATATAAATATTTGTTATCACATGCACAAAATTTAACATCAGATTTCATGATATAGAGATGGTTGAGACGTTTTAACATCTTTAGAATATCGACGATTGATTTTGCTAATGTCACATCCACTTTTATTAAACCCCTTGTTTCGTGATGGTGAAATATAGTCCACATTATTCTTAAATCTTCATTCTTCTTCATCTCAAAGTTGTTGAATTTTACCCATCATTTGTTATCAATCGAGAGTGAACAATATTCAGTCTTAACCACCCTTCTTAACCACCCTTATGTTCTAAATTAATAAGAGGCATCGTTGAAGTACTCAAATGCAAGATACCAATATTGATACATTTTATGGTATTTTTGATAGCTACATCTACATAAGAGACATATTTATATAAGTTTTTGATAAATAAAGATCATGCAAAAGCTATCCTGTCTTAGATGACATTTTAGATTTAGAAATCTGAATACAATTTAGAACAAATAAGTGTAAGTGTTTTTCCGGATATTGAATTTTGGAGTGACCATTTACGTATGAAATAACAACAATAAATACGGTTTGTCTGGATTTTGAAATTCATAGTCATCAATTACATAAGCAGACAAATTGTTTTATGCATAAACTTTCAAATTTTTATTCAAGTAATGTTAGATATACATTAAAACACATCAAAATGTATCCGGATTATAATATTGAATGTACTTGCTATAAGATGACATATTTCTCATAAGCACGTTTATTTGTTCATTTGTGTTGGAATGCTAATAGAAGAAATAAGAGATGTATGAATTCATTAGTGCTGGAATGCTAATAGAAGGAATAAGAGATGTATGAATTTCATCGAAATGTTCTTCTTTTGTCTTTCTGTATAGTGTTATGTATGATTTCACATGTGCCTTTAATTCTTTGATAAGATGTTGGTAGACAAGTGTATGATTCTCCTTTTTGTTATCCAACAAAGTTGAAACAATGTGATAATTGCAGTTTCCTTCATCCTTGACATCTACAACCCGATCAATATATTTGTCCATAAAAATCAACATCTCTTCAATGTGTATCATTTTTTTTATAAAAGGGGTGATATTGATAAAGGTCGTAAAGACGATGGTATCCTAATGCGAGCACCTTTGAAATAGGATGGAGATCATTTGGTTGAAATTAGGATGGAGATCATTTGGTTGAAATTAGGAATTTCTTATGGATTGTGAAATTAGAGAG
Source organism: Lathyrus oleraceus (assembly GCF_024323335.1). NCBI lineage: Eukaryota > Viridiplantae > Streptophyta > Magnoliopsida > Fabales > Fabaceae > Lathyrus > Lathyrus oleraceus. Next base: position 419,471,877 of record NC_066579.1, read on the forward strand.
TACGGAAAAAGTGTGGCAACATATTTGAAATAGGATGGAGATCATTTGGTTGAATTGTCATTCAATGTTGGTTTGACTTTTTTAGGAGTACCGTTTGTTTTTATCGGTTATGCGGGTTGTTTCAAATCTGTTATTTCTAGATAGGAAATCATGTTAGGGCAATTATTGGTCGGGGAAGTAGTATTCGAGTTATTTGGGATTTCTATCCCTAACAGATGACGAAGAATCACCAGCATTGGAACTACTCTATAAATCCATTGGTTAATCATCTATATTAGCCATGAAAATGACGAAAGAAGAGTAAACGTTAGGAATGCTACCTGGAGGAAAGTTGGGGGAAGAAACAGTGTAAAGTAAAGGGAATGGAAGGTTGATGATAAGTCAGAAAATACACTACTACAACATAAGGAAAAAGAACCATAGTCAAAGGTTACCAGATGTTTAGGAGAGAAAATAAGGTTTTGATAAAGATAGAAAATAGGAGCGAAAATTCATCCATAAAGCCAAGTGATCTTTATATAAACAAAGAATGGCAAGTTAATATATGATCCAATCTATGATCTGGATTAAAATGAAATGGATAGGCGAAAGACAATGGTCAAATCTTAATTTAAAAAATGCAATAACACTTGAGTGCACATGAGCTCCAAAGAAGGGGTGACACGCCCCAACCTACGAACTTAGAGCCGCATGTTTGAAAGTCTTTTGAAATGTCCTAATGATAATATATATATATATATATATATATATATATATATATATATATATATATATATATATATATATATATATATATATATATATATATATATATATATATATATATATATATATATATATATATATATATATATATATAATATGCATTTATTCCCTACTCCTCTTATGACCGACACCCCAAACATTTTCACTCTCCAAAGACAATCAACCCACGTTATGAGGCCACACCAACTTAAAAAACTTTCCGTTTAACATGTCACAACAAGGAAAATTTTACCTTATACCCCTACAGTTAGCCTCATACCCCTACAATTTTTTTAAAATTCTCATTCTACCCTTAATTGGTTTTAACAAATTTACCATTTCATTTTTACCATTCAGTTGAAAATTTCAGAAATTACACGTTTCACACCCCTCGCACCGGAACTCCTGCAAAAAGACTTCTGGTATGTATTTTTCCCAAACCGGAAGACTTCAAAAATGACTTCCGGAACACACAAAGCAATGAACCGGAAGACTTCACGAAAGAGTTCCGGTTCAATCAAAAAAAAGTTACAAACCGGAACACTTCTTGAAAGAGTTCCGGTAAACAGATTTACACATACCGGAACTCTTTGAAGAAGTGTTCCGGAACTCTTTCAAGAAGTGTTCCGGTTTGCTTTTTTTTTTTTAATTTTTTTAATCTGTTTTTTATTTTGCAGGAATGGAAAATCTTCCCCAAATATGTGTAGATACTACTGATGCGTTTATAACGATCGAAAGATTTGGTACACGATAAGAGGTTATCAGATGGATTAAAGAGGTTGGAATCGATAATAAAGTAACTGTTATTATCAGTCGTTCAGATACTGAAACAGGGAAGAGAGGGAGAAGTAACAAATTAATATTTGGTTGTGATAAAGGTGGGAAACACAAGAGTACTGATAGTGGTACCCAAAGTGCGTCCAAGAAATGTGGATGCCCATTTAAAATCAGGTCGACTCCGGCGAAAGATGGATCTGGTTGGAAGATTGATGTAAAATGTGGGTTACATGATCATGGTTTACCTGATAGATTAGAAGGTCATTCGTTTATTGGTAGGTTGACCACAGATGAGAAGCAACATGTCGCTGATTTGACAAAGAGACATGTACCACCTAGACACATATTGCTTTCCTTGCAAGACCGAGATCCTGAGAATGTCACTCGGATTACACAAGTATACAAGCATAAGAGTGTGATACAAAAAGAGATAAGAGGTCCTAGGAGTGAGATATAACATCTGTTTAAGCTTATTGAGGATGCAGGCTATGTCTATTGGAGTAGAAAAAAGGATGACTCGGAAGTGGTGAGAGAGATATTTTGGGCACATCCTGATTCAGTTAAGTTGTTGAATATTTTTCCGATTGTGTTAGTTATGAATAGCACCTACAAGACAAACAAATATAGACAACCTTTATTTGAAATTGTTGGCATGACATCGACCGAGTTGACTTTTGCTGTTGCATTTGCGTATATGGAGTCTGAGCAGACAGAGAATTTTTGTTGGGTATTGGAGAAACTAAAAGAGTTGTTTGTGAAGAAAGACATATGTCCACAAGTGATTTTGACAGATAGAGATCTTACTTTGATGAAAGCAATTGAAACTGTGTTTCCCAGGTCGATTAATTTGCTATGTAGATTTCACATTAACAAAAACGTTGGTGCCAAATGCAAACAACATATGGTGAATGACCCGCAAAAGAAGATAGACACATTATGGATGGAAGTTGTTTGGGCTAGTGATGAGGTTGAGTATGGTCAACGGTTGCATCAACTTGAGCAAGCATGTGTTGATTATAGTGGATTTATTAATTATGTGAAAGACACATGGTTGACTCCACATAGGCATAGATTTGTTGGAGCATGGATTAATCGAGTGCTACATTTGGGTAACACAACGACTAATCGGTACGTCTTATAATTTTTTATGTGTTATTTTTATATGTGATATTGTTTCTATGTATTTTTTATGTGTTATTTTCAATATTTTTAGGGTTGAATCTGCTCATTGGAAGTTAAAGCAGATGTTAGGAAACAGTATAGGTGACATGGTCAAATGTTGGGAAGCCATGAATAACAACTTGAGGTTACAACTGGGAAACATTAGAGCTTCTTTTCAAAAGAGTTTTTACGAAGTTGAGCACGCGCACATAAGTCCCTTTTATGGTTATTTGCGTGGTTCCGTATCTCGAGCTGCTTTGAGACGTATTGCTGAAGAGTTATTGAGAGTTGATTATGTTGGAACTAACAGGCAAATATGTGGTTGTACTCTTAGAACATATTATGGGTTACCTTGTGCTTGCGAGTTAGGAAGATACACACTAGGTGGTATACCGATACCCATTTATGTTGTTCATGTTCATTGGAGGAAACTAACTATGGAAGTTGAGTTAGAGGTAGGTGAAGATGATGGATCAGAGGTGGATATGACTTGTGCAATGGATGAATTATGGAGAAGATTTAGGTCATTAGATGTTATTGGGAAAAGGGCATTAAAGAGTAGGGTATGTGAACTAGCATACCCAACAATGACTCCATTGTGTCCACCACCTGAGAAACTAAAAACCAAAGGAGGAGTGAAAAAGAAAGGGAAAAAACCAGCAGAATATGATGTTTATAGGGACCCTTCGTATCATGAGTATGTTGATAAGGCATCTCAATCTTCACAAAGGCAATCTCAACCATCACAGACTTCGAAGAAGTTAAAATTATCAAAGAAGCAACCACAATTCATTCTTTTCCTAATCATATTAGGTCATACATTGAAGATGTAGTTAATGTTGAATCAGATGGTAATTGTGGATTTAGAGTCATTGCATCATTGCATGGATATGGTGAGGATGGTTGGCCAATGGTTCGCAGAGAGTTGGGGTTGGAAATAATAGACAAGGATAGGTCAACTTTGTATGACAAGTTATTTTCTAATCATTTGTCAGAAGTGAGAGAATCTTTGATGATAGAATCTTTTGGTTCACAGCCACCTGAAAAATGGTTGAGTCTACCAGATATGGGTTACTTGATAGCGAATCGCTATAATGTTGTACTTGTCTGTTTAGGCAATCCATGCATGACTTTCTTTCCGATGACAAGTTCACATTCACCAAATGTCTCTATTTATTGCATTGGTTTTGTTAACCACAATCATTGGGTTCAAGTACGTATTTTGTATGACAAGTTATGTTATATGCCTTAATATTTTAATTATTTCACTTAATTATTTCACTTAATATTTTATATGACTTAATATTTTAATTATTTTACTTTATCAGGTTAACATGAAAGAGGGGTTTCCGTTGCCACCGGTCACATTAGATTGGAGGAAATTTCGTTCTCATACAGCAACTACTTGGATGTTAGGATTTGCAGGACGTATGCAACATTGGCAATTACTTACACCTGTATTAGCATGAATATGTACTCAAAACATAAATATGTAATCAAAAGATGAATTTTATATTATGTCTATTATATTCAGTTCTAAAACTTAATACATAAATCAATGTGAACGAGAAATATGCAAAGCTTCAAATAAATCAACAAACTGTGGATCTTCCTCTTCGGCATTAACTTGTCTCAGATAGCGATGAATCAATGTAGATACACGAGCCCAATCAGGATCAGATGGTCCGGCGTCATATACAGGAACTGGTACCTCTCTTGGATCATCACGATGGGGAGGGACCAACCGTGGATGCGAAACACAATAATACCACTCCAGATAACCATCTTCTACATCAGATGGAGTGGTGGCCAGGATAGATGGACCGATCACAGCGATAACACTCTGATGGTAACTAATCCAATCAACATCAATATCCGTCGCCATCATACAATCAAGAGGTGGGGATGGAACATACTGCCTATACCCGAACTGACGTAAACATCTGTCAGACAAGTATGGAACAACTGTTTCACCCCACTTCAAACAGCCCCTGTAGAGACATATCTCATCAAATAGACGCCATGCTCTATGATCCTCAAATGGACGCCATATGATGTCGGCAGGCGTCAGCTCGTCCAAAATAGGCCGTAAATCATCAACCTTCAGGACTCCTTGCCTATACGACCATCTCATCGCTCGGGGAAGACCACAATTATCAGCTGGTTTCCAATTCTCCCCTCTTTTTCCAACAGTTGGAAAGTATTCGTGAATCCAATACTGTTACAAAATACAAACATAATAAATAAAATAAATTAAGTTAACATATTTTATAAAATGAATCCAACACTTAATAAACAAAATTAAATTATATACCTGTAGGAGAGTAGGATATCCACCGAGTTGTTTGCAACTGTACATGGACGCATCTCCAAGATATCTGTATAGGGTAACTAGTGCAGCTGCTCCCCAACTATATCCTGAACATCTATCTAAGTCCGTAAACAGGAGGAGGTATCGTGCATCTACAAGTGTAAAGGTCTTACCGGCAAAAATGGTGGAACCCACCAACATCAACAGATATGCTCTGGTCGCATATGCCCAGTTGGAAGCAGCTCTATGTTGTACGAATAAATCGTATAACCACTCCAACTTGTAATACGAATCCCTGCAACTACGAACATGTGACTGTGCCTCACCCTGTGACACTCATAAGTAGTCAACAACAAGTTCAACAACTACCTCTTCCGTCACATCCTGAGGACTCCAGAAGATACCCCTGATGGGCAAGTGAAGCAGACATGAGACATCATCCAAAGTAATGCTCATTTCACTAAACGGCATGTGAAATGAAGATGTCTCTAGATGTCATCTTTCCACAAATGCAGAGACAAGATTTGTGTCTATCTTGTTCAGACTGGTTATCTGAAGTGAAGATAAACCAGATCTAGATACCCAACTCTCCATCTGTGGTGGAAGAGCCAATGGAACCCTAGATGTCAGCTTCAGTCCATGTCCAGCAACCTTCAACTCTTTCTTTGGACCTCTTTCCTAAAAACAATTAAAACACATATTAGAAAACACAATATAAAATATTCAACTATTATTCATTTTCAAATATATCCCATTTATTTACCTCACCAAACCATAAATGTCGAGCAACATGATGCTCGTACTTCACCAAAAGAGACGTATCGTACGACCCTCCTGGATATCCAGCCGGCTCAGCTGTAGATGAAGATGCGTCCCGGTCTAACGTGCGGACTGGAATCCTACCATCTGCACCTCGTCTTCGAACCACTGCAAAATAAAAATTAATTATTTTTTTTTAAAATTATTAAAAAAAAAAAAACGCACCGGAACACTTCAAAGAAGAGTTCCGGTGAATAAAAAAAAAGGATGACTACCGGAACACTTTTTAAAAGAGTTCCGGTTTAGATCATCCAAACCGGAAGTCTTTAAGAAAGACTTCCGGTATACAACAAACCAAACTAGAAGACTTTCTAAAAGACTTCCGATTCAGTGCCCCTAAAAGGCAACAAACCGGAACTCTTTAGACATGTGTTCCGGTATACACTACGTGAACCGAAAGACTTACTCTGAGTGTTCCGGTTTACAATGCCAAAAAATGAAAAATTTGGTTTCCGGAAGTCTTCAGACGAAAATGGTAAAAAAAATTGAAATGAAAAATATACCCTATTTATACGAGGGTATTTTGGTCCAAAAAAATTAAATGTAGGGGTGTGGATACAATTGTAGGGGTACAGGGTAAAGTTCTCCACAACAAGCCTTGAGATAACTATTCTAAGTAGACCACTAACCCAATGCAAAAGAGGCCCAATTAGGATTTTCATACAACAAATCCAAGACAAAGCAAGATCCAAAAATTATAGGATATATATATATATATATATATATATATATATATATATATATATATATATATATATATATATATATATATATATATATATATATATATATATATATATATATATATATATATATCACTTAAAAAAATTCATCACCTCTTGTTTACTCATAATTCTTATTCTGAGCTAGAACACATGTTATTTAAAAAAAAAAAAAAGACAATCTTATTTTCTATTATTTTCTATCAGTATAGTTTTTTCTCTTTCATTTGTATATTTTAATTAATTTCATGTATTTTTTTTTAAATTATTATATTTCAATTTAATGATGCTTACCACACTAATACTCTATCTATTTTTTCTATTATAAATCGTTTTTAACTTTTCATATATATTAAAAAAATGTACTCCCAAATAATTATGATATAAAAAAAAAAAATTATAAATATTTAAGGGTATAGTTATGTATTAATAATTATGATATAAAAAAAAAATTATAAAGAGTTTTATAAAATTGTCCTTCATAACTTATATTGAGAGATAAATTGATATAATTGAAAAGAGAGAATAATAAATATTTAAGGGTATAATAGAAAAAATAACATTAATGATTCATTGATATTATAAAACGACTTATATTTTGATACAAAATATTTTTCCAAAGTGATTTATAATAAAATACATAGAGAGAGTTAACAAAATTAATTTTGTAAAATTGTTATATCTTTTAATAATTAATTCTTAAACTCCGTCACAACCTCACAATTCATTGATTTTATTGATGATTATGATTTAAAATCAAATATTTTTTTTATAATTTAATAGTTGTAATTGATAAAGCTTATGTAAATATCAGTTAAATGTAAAATAACTATTTAATATTAATAATAATATTATATTCACCAAAAATATAAATATAGGTGAATTTTTCTTTAAAAAATCATAATTTTTTAAAATTTAAATCCATTTTTGGCCCCCTAGTTTGATATTTTTAAAATTTTAGTTCCTCCATTTTAAAAATTAGTTTTTTGATCTCTTAATTTTATATTTTTTGAAATTGCGTTGGTTCTCATTCAATTTTGCACATGTGACCTCCTCATTAATGAAGTAACACTACTCTAGTGGATCAGGTCATATTTTATTTTATTTTATTTAAATTAGGAATTTTATAATTTGAAAATCAATAAACTTTTTTATTTAATTTTAAATTAATATTAATGTAAATTAAATTAGAATAAACTAAGAAATATGCAAAATCTCGTTATTGTTCATCTTCAACTTTTATTTAATTTCTCATTCATTCATTTCAATCAATTAAAAAAAAATCTACAAAATCTCATCATCTTCAATTTTCTTTAGTTTCTCCTTCATTAATTCTTAGTTAATTTATAGAAATTTGCAAATCAGAAAAACAATAAAATTCTATATTTGTAAATCTTAAAAAATCATTAAATCTGAAAAATACAACATTAAATCTCAAATTTGTAAATCTTAAAAAAAAATAAAATCAATTTTTTATATAAATTCAACAGTTAAGGCGTAGGTGCCAGATCCTTTGGCGCATACCAAAAAAAAAGTTATTTTAATCCATTTTTCAAATTATTTCCTAAACTACCCGAGTTTCAAAAAAAAACGTTAAGGCGTAGGTGTCAGATCCTTTGGCGCATACCCTTAATTTTAAAGTGGGGACGTCAATTGAATTGACTATAACACATGATGTTGTCAATTCAATTGTCGCTCATGTGTATAAAGTGAGAGGAGGCGCCAATTGGTCTTACGCCTCCGTGTATTGTGTGTTTTTTTTTGTATAAATAGATGTGTTGGATGATTCATTTTTCCAGATCTCTTTTTATTATATTACAAACATGTTTTCTCTTCGTCACCACTATGGAAAAAATGATTTATTTGAGAGATAAACCTCCGATGGAGATGATGTTTTAGAACATCTATCATTTCGAGCAACTAAAGAGAGAGTTAGTTCGTTGGTTAGATGGAAACATACTTGAAGGCGAAAAAATTAGAAGTATTGAGAGACTCGATGTCGTACGTGGTTGTGTGCGATTAAAAAATGATAAGGATGCTAGGGAAGTGATGTTTGGACCATATGACATCAACTTGATTGTTATAATCAGTTAGAAATGTTATTTTTAAATGTTGCAGTTAAGTATTTTCATCTGTTTTGACATTTGTTGTTTGTGTTGTTTATTCAAACATGTTCGGTTTTAAGTGTGTTTAAGTTGGAGTGATGTTTGTTGTTAACCCTGTTGTAACAAAAAGTTATTAATATATCAAAATCAAAGGTTACAAAAATTGAAATGAGGTATTAAATTATGATGCAGAGATTGCTCCTAGATTTGGACATTTTTTCTTATTGTGTCCGGGTTGACGACATATACTACATAATCTTATCATTTTATCAGCCATATTCATTTCTGTTCTAATACGCGTGCTATTTGACCGTCCTTTTTTCTTTCTTCGTATTTCATCATTGTGTCAAACTATGTCCCCTTGATATGGAGGTTAGTATTCCTCCATTGCTAGCACTGAGAAACTTTCGTTATAGACATTCATGATTGTAATGGCCTTGTAAACATCAGATAGATGGCTGTAAGCGTCCTGACGAGTATGTGCGCATGCTGCAATGACATGAGAGTAAGGAATACGGAAGACCTTAAACTTTCCGCAGTCGCACCAACTTCTGTTTAGTCTGACAGCATAGGATAAATTTGGCCTTCCCTCATTATGGTCCATTGTTTCCTATTCATTGAAATTTTACCTATGACGGTCAAAGATTGTAACCGTGTATGTGTTAGCTTTGATATTTTCCTCTTTCATCACTTTGATACAACATTCACTGAATAATTGACCTGACATTAACATTTCACTTCATCTTTCACCACAGATTGTGAAGGTAGATGTTAACCTAAAATAGAATGTTCTGACCAATGCAGTTATTCGTAGATTTCTAATGCCTTTGAATACTCCGTTCATGCATTCCACAAGGTTTGTTGTCATGTGGCCCCACCGACAGCCTCTGTCAACTGCCCTTTTCCACTGCTCTTATGGTATGTTATCCATCCACCTTCCTACATCTGCATTAGACAATCTAATTTCGTCACGGTAATGTTGAAATGACGATTGAGTTAGAGCATACCCTGCATTCACCACTTTTTGTGAAGGTTCTTGTCTTTGATTGCACGCGTGAAGTTTTGTGCGATGTGTCTAATGCAATATACATGGGTAGAAGGAGGATTATGATATCCGTTATCATGATTATTGTAAGCACTCTCAATGGAAGCATGTCTATATAAACTCAAATAGAGATTGACTTGTGGAGCGACATGTGTTCTGAGATGACTAAGGAAGAAACCCCAACCATAAGCGGTTTCACCTTTAACCAGAGCAAAGGCAATGGGAAAGACATTATTATTGTCGTCTTGTGAAACAACAATAATTTGTTTTTTAATATCACCCATTTATAATCTACTATATTTTCACATTTCAGTTTATTTGGCGTCCATATCTAAACTTGGATCATAATTATGAAATCAACGAACAAGACGCAACTGTTTGGACTGCATGCACACCGATCATAAGATTCACCACTGTGGATATGCACCATAGTGATCGTATTAAATTGCAGTCCGGTATGCTTCAATACATCCCATATCCCCCGACAAACCTCGGAGAATGGCATCTATGAAAAGTTAACGATCAATGAAACTTTAACCCTTGGCAAAGTTTCGCTAGATCTGAGTGTCAAAAATGGAAGCATCGACATGACCATGTCTTAACTGACATTGTGATGCCAACCGAAGAAAAACTAACTTAATTATATGGCTTGGTACTAATCGGTTGAATTTGAGTTCCTCGCCGATGATATGTACCTATACGACCCATGCCAGGTAACTTACACACAAGAAAGTTCAACATCAAACCCCTAACAACATTGTCAGACCGGTTACTCACAACCCCTATCCATCAAAATTTTCGGTCCACAAACACACAAACCTACTGAAGGAGAACGGCGATCCAAAACGCAACGGAAATTAAAATTTTCTCCTTTAGTGATCCTTACGAATGGGCATGATAAGTGATAGAATAGTTACCTCTTGTGACGATTGAAACCTTTGATGCAGATCTACGGAGCGATCACGAACGTTGAACGATGACAACGCCTCTACTCAGTCCACACGAACGGATTCTTTCAAACTCAGTGCTAGCTGCTATGAATGAAGGCTTTGAGTGTGTGTGTGTGTGTGTGTGTGTGTGTGTGTGTGTGTGTGTGTGTGTGTGTGTGTGTGAGAGAGAGAGAGAGAGAAAGAGAGAGAGAAACGAAAATGCAACCGCAATGAATGCTTATGCACAAGGATTCTATTTATAGAACCACCTGTGTGGGCTTCAAGCTAAAAAGCCCACTTAAGTGTAAGTGGCTCATATTTTATAATATGCCAAAATCACTTAAGCGTGTGGTACCTTACCATATTTCGTATTCTACTTAAGTACACTGTACCTTACGATGTTCTACAATTCACTTAAGTACACCGTACCTTACGGTGTTCCTTAGTTACTCTATCTCTCATCACAATAAAGCTCGACTACGGATACTTTAAGAATAGTGTCCTTATGTTTAATGTGATCTCATGATTAAGTCATACTTGACACATTAAACGGACTAGCTATCCTAGGGACTTTATTAAACAAACATAATAAAGAAAAAGCCTTTTATTATTAATAAATAATTCGATACAAGTACCAAAAGTATTGGCCTCTAGGGTTACACCAACAATCTCCCACTAGCACTAGAGCCAGTCAGGCATACCCTTAATGCCCATAGATCTAGTATGGCCATCATGCTTTTGCTGTGCAAGAGGCTTTGTCAGTGGGTTAACAATATTGTCAAGTGTAGGTACTCTGCATATTTTCACATCTCCTCTATCTACTATCTCTCGAATGAGGTGATAACGCCTAAGTATGTGTTTAGATCGTTGGTGAGATCTAGGCTCCTTAGCTTGTGCGATAGCAGCATTGTTATCACAATAGAGACCAATGGGATCCACAATGCTAGGAACTATGCCAATTTCACTAATGAACTTTTTGATCCAAACAGTTTCCTTCGTTGCACTTGAGGCAACAATATACTCGGCCTCGGTTGTAGAATCAGCAACTGTATCTTGCTTTGAACTTTTCCAGCTCACAGTGCCACCGTTTAAGCAAAACACATAACCAGATTGCGATCTAAAGTCATCCTTATTTGTCTGGAAGCTAGCATCGGTGTATCCAATTATAGCCAGCTCTTCCTGACCTCCATATATCAAGAATGAGTCCTTAGTCCTTCTTACATACTTAAGGATATTCTTGACAGCTACCCAATGAGCATCACCAGGATCAGATTGGTATCTACTCGTTGCACTTAAAGCATACGAGACATCTGGTCGAGTACATAACATGGCATATATGATAGATCCTATTGCAGATGCATATGGAATCTTATTCATGCGATCCCTTTCTTCCTTAGTTGAAGGGGATTGTGTTTTTGATAGACACAGGCCATGTTGCATATGTATGAATCCTTTCTTGGAATCATGCATATTAAAGCGTCTCATCACTTTGTCTATGTATGTACTCTGACTTAGGCCAAGCAGTTTTTGTGATCTATCTCTATAGATCCTGATTCCTAATATATAGGCTGCTTCACCTAGGTCCTTCATAGAAAAGCATTTCCCCAACCAAGACTTTACTTGTTGTAGGGTAGGGATATCGTTTCCAATGAGTAATATGCCATCTACATATAATACCAGGAAAACAATCATGCTCCGACTAACCTTCTTGTAGACACAAGGCTCATCTTCGTTCTTGATGAATCCATATTGTTTTACTGTTTCATCAAAACGAAGATTCCAACTTCTGAAAGCTTGCTTTAATCCATAGATTGATCTTTGTAACTTACATATCTTTTGGGCTTCTTCTGGTATGTCATATCCTTCAGGTTGTGTCATGTACACATCTTCAAGGAGATTCCCATTAAGGAAAGCAGTTTTGACATCCATCTGCGATATTTCATAATCATGATATGCAGCGATAGCAAGTAAAATCCGTACAGATTTAAGCATTGCAACTGGTGAAAAGGTTTCATCATAGTCAACCCCATGAATTTGTTTATATCCTTTTGCAACGAGTCTTGCCTTATAGGTATGTATCTTACCATCCATGTCAGTCTTCTTTTTGAAGACCCACTTGCACCCTATAGGGTTAACTCCTACAGGAGGCTCCACCAAGGTCCAAACTTGATTTGTGTACATGGAATCCATTTCAGATTTCATGGCTTCTAGCCACTTCTCAGACTCGGGACCAGTTATGGCCTCCTGGTAGGTCAAAGTCTCATCTTGATCCATGAGTAATACATCACCTTGATCAGTTATGAGATATCCATATCTCTCAGGTAGGTGACGTATCCTGCCTGACCTACGCTGGTCTTGTTCTACTTGAGCAGGTTGCTCTTCCACAACTACTTGTGTTTCCTGCTCTAATTCCTCCATATGTGTATCAATGTTTTGTGATTCTTGAATTTCTTCAAGCTCTACTTTCCTCCCACCGATTCCTTTGGAAATAAAATCCATTTCTAGGAAAACTCCAGTTCGAGCGACAAACATTTTTCCCTCAGAAGGATTATAGAAGTAATGCCCTATTGTTTCTTTAGGATACCCCATAAAATAAGAATTTGTCAGATTTAGGCTCAAACTTAGTTTAAATTTTTCGTTTCACATAAACTTCGCAACCCCAAATCTTCATGTAAGACATATGTGGTTTCTTACCACTCCATATCTCATATGGTGTCTTCTCAACCTTTTTGGATGGAACACGGTTAAGTGTGTAAGCTGCTGTCAATAGTGCATGTCCCTAAAAGGAGTTTGGAAGATCGGCGTGACTCATCATGGATCGGACCATGTCTAACAGGGTTCGATTTCTTCTCTCAGATACACCATTCCATTGGGGTGTTCTAGGAGGAGTAAGTTGGGATAGGATCCCACACTCTTTCAGATGGTCATCAAACTCTAGGCTTAAATACTCACCACCTCGATCTGATCGAAGAGTTTTAATATTCTTACCTAGTTGGTTTTGTACTTCATTCTTGAATTCCTTGAACTTTTCAAAGGACTCTGATTTGTGTTTCATTAAATACACATAACCATATCTACTAAAATCATCAATGAATGTGAAGTACTGAAAATCTCCTCTGGCTGGTATGTTCAGTGGTCCACATACATCAGTATGTATGAGGCCCAAAAGATCATTTGCTCTTTCACCTTTTCCTGTGAATGGAGACTTTGTCATCTTTCCAATTAAACAAGATTTGCATGTCTCATATGATTCATAATCAAAAGAGTCCAAGATTCCATTTTATGGAGTTTGGAAATGCGTTTCTCATTTATGTGGCCTAATCGACAATGCCAAAGGTAAGTTGGATTTAACTCGTTAGGTTTCATCCTTTTAGTATTAATGTTATAAATAGGCATTTCAAGATCAAGGACATATAGTCCATTGTTCATTTGTGCAGTAGCATAGAATATATCATTCAAATAAATTAAGCAACAATTGTTCTTTATTATAAATGAAAAACCAGACTTGTCCAAACAAGAAATGGAAATAATATTCCTGCTAATCGCAGGTACATAATAACAGTTCTCTAACTGAATTATTAAACCACTAGGTAAAGTCAATACATAAGTTCCTACGGCTAAAGCAGCAACCTTTGCTCCATTGCCAACTCGTAGGTTAACTTCACCTTTTGCCAAATCTCTACTTCCTTTCTGCCCCTGAAGTTGAAGTCTCTACTCCATTCTTCGTGTCTTCTAGGTACTTTGGGCAGTTTCTCTTCCAGTGTTCGGTCTTACCGCAATGGAAGCAGGTGCCTGCGTTTGTTATGCCTCCACTAGGCTTCAAAGCAGCAACAGTGGATCTGGGTTTGGCAACTTCCTTGCCTTTCCCTTTATCACCCTGCTTGATGGGCCTTTTGTTCTGTCTCTTTCCATTTTCGATCATCAAAATGGACTTCCCTTTTGACTTCAGGTTCTGCTCAACAGTCTTTAACATGGCTAGCAGTTCAGGAAGAGATTTGTCCATATCATTCATATTGAAATTTAGGATAAATTGACTGAATCTATCTGGCAACGATTACAAGATCAAATCAGTCGCAAGTTCCTTTCCGAGGGGAAAACCCAACCTTTCAAGGTTTTCCACATACCCAATCATCTTGAGCACATGGGGACTTACATGGGCTCCCTCAGCTAACTTGCCTTGAAAAATGGCTTTTGAAACTTCAAACCTTTTTTGCCTTGCTTGCTCTTGATAGAGCATCTTCAGGTGTTCGATCACATCGAACGCTGCCATGTTCTCGTGTTACTTTTGCAATTCTGAGTTCATGGTAGCTAGCATGAGACAAGCAGTTTCAATGGCATCATCGACATGCTTCTTATAAGCATCTCTTTCTGCCTTAGGTGCAGAACTAGGAGGTTCCTCTTCAGGAACAGGTTTCTCCAAGACATACAGCTTTCTATCATGTTTGAGGACAATCCTCAGGTTTCGGTGCCAATCCAGAAAATTTGTCCCAGACAATTTTTCCTTGTCAAGGATTGATCGCAAAATGTTGTTAGAGGTGTTTGTTGTCATGGTAATCTACATAAGAATTAATGAAAATATAAGTATCAATAACATATTTAATTAGGCCTTTAATTAAATATGCTCACACTATTTTACTCAAAACAAATGACCCTCATCCTACTCCAATACGGTCTAATGTACGATCCAGTTGGACCCTCAAATCCTCAGATACTGCCTAGCGTACGGTACATTCCGGGGTGTAGTCCAGCGTACGACTACTTTCTTCTTCAGATACAACCTAACGTACGGCTCATTCTGCAACTCGGATACGATCTAACGTATGATCCATTCTGACCTTCAAATCCTCAGATACGGCCTAGCGTACGGTACATTCCGGGATGTAGTCTAGCGTACGACTACTTTCTTCTTCAGATACAGCCTAACGTACGGTTCATTCTGCAACTCCAATACGGTCTAATGTACGACCCATTTGGATCTTCAAATCAGATACGATCTAGCGTACGATCCATTCTGATCTTTCCTCCCCAGCGAAGTCATCCGCCTAATGAATAACTCACTCTGCTATTCAGATATGGTCTAGCGTATGACCCATTCTGATCCCTTATCCTCAGCAACGTATAACACACTCTGACTCCCCGGCAAAGTCGACAGCCTAATAGATGACTCACTATATGGTCCAGCGTATGACCCGGTATGACACCCATGTCTTCAGATATCATCTAATGTACGACGCACTCCGAAGCTCTCATCATCAAACTTCCTGGAGGGCATCTTTAAGCCCATCTCCATCAAGACTAACTTTTAATTAACAAGTGCAAATTGTTGGGCCATTCTAAGTGTTCAATAATCTTCCACCTCCAGACCACGAATGACATACATAGCATTCTAACTCTCTCAGTTTAAGAATATTGAACAGGGGCAGCTGTCATACCCCAAAATTTGCCCGCTAATATTACAAGGCATTTTTCAAGGCACCCCAACTTATTGTTCAAGACATTGACCTTAAAAGAGCAAAGACCCAGCTCACAAATGGCCCAATCCAGAAAATGGCCCAAACTGGCATGCTCGCTAGGCGAGCAAATCCTTCGCCTAGCGAACCCTTCGCTACAATACTCGCCTAGCGAAGCTTGCGAATACCAGAAAATTATGGGCTTCATTCTGAGCCCATTAGGTCACAACAAACCATTATAAATACCAAGGACTTCATTCAGGAAAAGGGAACGAAAACGGACGGAGGACGGGAGATAGAGAGAAGGCACAGCAAACCCTGGAGGCTAACCCAGAGAATTCAGAGCAACCCTAAAGGAAACCCTGAAGGAAACTCATCCGCATCAAGGTCACCTCCGCCCAACTCAATCCGACTTGCCAATTCAAGGTTGCAATTCGATTGCAAACAGGTTTGTATTACTATTACCGCTTTATGTTCTTAATTTGCATGTGATATTATAATTGAATTCATAAACATATTTGAGGTTTTGCATGTGAATTTAAGTGTGCCTGAATATTATGAATGCTGAACCATGTAATTTGTGTATTGGACGCCATAAGGCGTGCAGCAGGCTGAGGTCATACTGTTCTGAAATTCAAAACCCACAGCCGCTCGCTAGCACATTGCTAAGCGAGCATGTAGCGAGTATTCGCTAAGCCTTCGCTAGGCGAGGCAGAGGCGAACATGACAGTCGCTAATATTTTGGTTGTTCTGTTCTATGCTTATCTGATCTGTTCTATGTCAATCATGCGTTATTTTGCCTGACATTCCTACTGCTGTGTTTTCCTTTGCGGTGTAATCCTCGATTGCACCCCCATTTGGTATTCTGACATGTGTGCTGAATGTTGTAAGGGTTCACATATTCCCAGGAACAAGTAGCTTGCTAGGTATTCCACTTTATTTGTGGGATACCCTTGTGGAGATTCATCCTAATTGTTCAATTGATTTTAATGTGGAGATTCATCCTAATTATTTAATTAATTATAATGTGGACCTAATTACCTAATTGATTACAACTACCTAATTGATCGTAAAATATTGCCTTTGAATATGTGATCTTGGACCTCTCTTTGTTGCCTTACGATATTACGGTACTACGGTCATGTCCCGCGAATGTGGGGATACCCTTAGCCAAGACCCTTCGATTAAATCATCATGTCCCTCTAAAATGAATCATAGCCCCTCGGATGTTGCCTTCGAATATATGATTTTGTCCCTCGATGACCCTTCGGTGTAGCCTACGGTTAAATGATGATAGTCCCTTCGAATGCTAAGATATCCTTACAACCGTTGCTTTCAATGACCAATCGATGACCCTACGATGACCCTTTTACATCCAAAGGATAAAACTACTTATTTCTCAATAATAAGGACGGTTTTACCCTCACAAGGATAGGAAATGCCCATCAAGACCTTGGGTAGGTATAACTCTTAATTGCTTACTCACAATTTAAAAATACTTTTCATACTTCACAAATACTAGAAAATCACCACTTGGTATACATTCATACTAGAATCATTACTGAGTTATATTTTTCTAAACCATTTTCAAAACTAAACGAGATAACCACTTTGTATACATTCATACGAGAATCATTACAAAGTTAAATTCTCTTTTTTTCAAAACATTTTCTAAACAATTCACGAACACTTTTTCAGACAAGAAAAATAATATAAGTGATCAAGCAATTAAGAGCCCATGGATAACCATGGATACAAAGGGTGCTAACACCTTCCCTTTGTATAATGTACCTCCCGAACCCAAAATCTAATTAAGGTCTTTCCTGTTCTTTTCCACCTTTCCTTATGGGATAAAAGAAAAGTCGGTGGCGACTCTTGCTATCCGCGACATTTGCTTTCCAAAGCAAAACACACAAAGTCAGTTCACCGTATGACACATACACATGCATCAACATACATAATGAAACAGTTATGGCCCCTAGCGCAATTGTTCTCCCAAGCCAATGAGAGAACCTAAGCTAACCTAATAATGATCTAAGCTTCTCCAAGCAAGACCTTCAAGGTTGTCCTCCTTTGATATTGAATTCTTCTCTTTCTTCATAACATTGCCCTCCTTTGATATTGAATTCTTCTCTTTCTTCATAACATTGCCCTCCTTTGATATTGAATTCTTCTCTTTCTTCATAACATTACATTACAGAAGAAACTCGTTTTTCATACGAGGGATTGAGATGGGAAAAGAAGTTACATTAAGAGATTAAAAGGAGAGGCACGACACGCAGGTCGTATTTAAAACCCAAAATAAAATAAAGAAAAACTAAGGTTATAACTGATCACCACAAGGCAATAATAATAAACACATTATTATTATTAATTTTAATTCTTTTAATTAATTAAAACCAAATTAAACTTCGGTGACCGATCACACTACGCAGAGTTAGCCAGGGGTCCGCTGCTCGGTCAACGGGAACAATTCATTTGAAATCGACGTCGTTTTGCATCAACACAACTCTTGCGCAGTCACAAAACAGAAACCCCGAGAATTCTGACTCTGTGAATGTGACGACCTTCACAAAGCATGTTACTACCGTCACGTCCAGCTTGTTACGGCCGTCATAGGCCCATGACGAACGTCACGCGGCCAAAATAACAGAAACGCCTAGAATTCTGGATCTGTGAATGTGACGACCATCACAAAGCATGTTACGACCGTCACGTCCAGCTTGTTACCATCGTCACAGGCCCATGACGAACGTCACGCGGCAAAAATCAGCGCTTTTTGAAACAGTCAACAGACTTGATCCAAGAAGCCCTCAATTCACAACTCCTTGACGGCACAACCCTTGTGCCATCACTAACCCTAATGCGCCAATTTCAGACTGTCAAATACACCTCAATTGTTGATTCAGTATGATTGATCAACAGGTCATTGCTTCACCATACTAATGTCGGACTCCGAAGCAAATGACCATTGATCGCTCAAAGGAAAACAACCATTAAGTGTTTGAATGAACGAAACAAAAAAAATATATCATATATACCGTATTTTGCATTAGGATTACTTATATCATATATATAACTTGATCGATCTCAATCGCGTAACCTATGGACGATCGATGTGTCGCTGCTTCACCATACTAATGTCGGTTCTAAAGCATAGTCAACATCAATCATCCAAATCGTACACACATGATGCCGAATTTAATTACTCGTTTATTCTTTGATTCATTCTGTCTTTTAATCATATTAATACAGAAAATAAACAGCTATCCGATGCATGGTTTCGTAAGTGGCTCTGATACCACTGAAGGAGAACGACGATCCAAAACGCAGCGGAAATTAAAATTTTCTCCTTTAGTGATCCTTACGAATGGGCATGATCAGTGATAGAATAGTTACCTCTTGTGACGATTGAAACCTTTGATGCAGATCTACGGAGCGATCACGAACGTTGAACGATGACAACGCCTCTACTCAGTCCACACGAACGGATTCCTTCAATCTCAGTGCTAGCTGCTATGAATGAAGGCTTTGAGTGAGTGAGTGAGTGAGTGAGAGAGAGAGAGAAACGAAAATGCAACCGTAATGAATGCTTCTGCACAAGGATTCTATTTATAGAACCACCTGTGTGGGCTTCAAGCTAAAAAACCCACTTAAGTGTAAGTGGCTCATATTTTATAATATGCCAAAATCACTTAAGCGTGTGGTACCTTACCATATTTCATATTCTACTTAAGTACACTGTACCTTACGATGTTCTACAATTCACTTAAGTACACCGTACCTTACGGTGTTCCTTAGTGTCGCATCCTGCGAAAAAACAACCGGCGAAGCTCAAAATAAAAACACACACAGAGCCGCCACTGCGCGTTATTTATCCCAAGATAGGGAAAGGAAACGCTCAGAGAAACCTGGAAAGAACATGGTCTCGCGACCAAAGAGACAGGGTAAGGGAGTCGGTTACGCGAGGGGAAGGTATTAGCACCCCTCACGTCCGTCGTACTCGACGGGATCCACATCCTAGAATAAAAGAAAAGGTTGCTAAACATCACACACACACACGGGGAACGCAGGTGGGGTTAAGAGGAACGAGCTCGATAAGGTATCGCACCTTATGCCTACATATCTTGTCTGGAACAAGAATCAGAGCCACTGTAGTTCGGCTTACGCACGCCAAACAACACAAAACAAATAAACAGACAAGGGTGGCAAACATGGAGCCCGACAACCACTTGATGGAATTACGTCAGCATCCGAACCAAAACACACTCAAAAGGGCAAACGTGGAGCCCGACAGCCAATCACTGGGCTTACGTCGGCATCCGAACCCAAACACACATCAAACAATAAGTAAACACACGCAAAAAAGAAAAAGGTTGCCCGGAGTGGTCTCGCACGACCACCTGCCTACATACCTTGTCTGGAACAAGGATCAGGGCGATGTAGTTCCCCTGAAAGGGAAGAAATTGCTAACCAGAAACCGAGGGGAAAACACGATACTAGGGAGCTGAGACTCGAGCCTAATGTTGTCATGCAAAGTCACCCTAAGTTCAGGTTTCTACCTACTCGCATCAGTGCGATCTAATCCTAACCAGGAAAGAAGAAAGCATACAAGCATACATCATATATCAAATGAGAACAGGCATCTTAAACAAGCATGTCAATCAGAGATTCACAGAGCACACGCTATAACCAAACAAGAGGCTCAATCAAAGGGGTTTGACCGCCGAAGCGAGTCGTCTGTACAGGCTGGTTTTGCTCTTAACCTTGCCATTACGAGGCTAAGGTGAAGCAGATGAAAGGATGAAGTAAGGATCAGACCTCACAGCTCTTATCCCTAACCAGGGAGAGCATCTGACAAATGAGCATGGGTCCAGAATAGGGGAACCCTTCTATACTCAGAGACTCTGACTCAATGTGCACTACACGGGATCTTGGGTTAGGATCTCAATGCTTCAACCATGTAATGGGAGCAAGGAGAAGACTCAACTGAAGAGTGGGGGGTAGGCTGCATACCCCTACCTTCCACCAATTGCCTTATTTAAAGGACTTTCACCTGCTTGGGCTTAAAAATAAACAACCACAATCATTGCCTCTTAAGGAGGACTTCAGACATTTATTTGCCCGGCCCGGTAACAGCCGGGTCTCCAGACTACATGAAGTCAAGAGGACTTACCTCAATGCGAGTTGCTTAAGCAACGCAAAGCAAAAGTTCACAAGGAACTGAGCAACTAAAGTACCTGGAAACAATCCAACACAGTTAGTACTCAGACAGACAAAACCAAACAGCAAGTGTTCAATCAATCAAACTATACAAAGCAATGCACAATAAAGCAAGCTCAAAGCCCAAGCCTAAGCTTCACCACCTACAAAACAATGTTATGTTAGTGTACAAACATCAACAACATCAATTAAATTTAACTTGATTCATTCTCCATGTGCCTTATGCTTTTGATCCTGAAAAATCAAGCAAACATTAGCAACTAGACCACTAGGCTAAGCCTAGGGTCCAAAACAAGAAAAAATCCTTAAACAGCAAGGCATTCACAAACCAATCTCAAATTAAAGTCAAACAAGAGCAAACATCCTTGGTCTCATGTTTATATCATTCATTATGCTCATGTTATGCACAAAATAAGGCAAACTAGTTCAAAGGAGGCACCAAGCATACAAACAGAACTATTGCATTCAAATCCACATCAAAATAAATCCAAAAAATCTCAAATAAATTACACCTAAACAGGGGCTAATCCAGGTATGGCACACCAAATTTGAGCTTAATTGGGCGAATGGAACCATGTCAATGAAAATCAACAAAAACAGACACAATTACATGCTCCAAATCACAACATCAACATATGAACTCACTTCAAAAATTCACATCTCAATGAAAACAATAAAGAAATAGATGAGACCAAAACAGGGAGGTCCTAACATGTGTCTATTACAAGCATGCCAAATTTCATGATCATACAATACAATGTGAGCATTTCTCAATCAATCTACCAACACGTAACATATGAGCTTGCAATTGTGACCAACAAAGATGAAAAATCACAATCAATTTGAAAATGACATGAAAAATTCCACAAAAATTCTCATAGCTTCCTAACATGTTAACTAAGCATCATGCAAAATTTCAATCAATTTCAACATGTATAGGTCACTCAAATAATTCCAGCAAATTGACATCAAGAGGTGTGACACAAATTGTCACACCTAAGCTCCAAAATTCATAACTACATGACCAGGTATCAAAAATGCATGAAATTTACATATAAATGAACATCAACCAGTCAAGAATCACCACAAAAATTGCCAAGAATTTATTTTACAATATGTGCATTTCATGAATCAATTGGCAAAGTGTAGCAAAAATGAACACATGTGAGAAAACCCTAAGTCAAATGGAATTTCTACCAAGCACAACTTTGACCAATAGGTCAAAAAAGTCCTAAAGTCAACAAGGAAGTCACAGAAAAAATCTCCATATTTTTCTGAATTTTCTACTATTTTTTATGCATTTTTTAATGTCATTTGAATTTTTTAAGAATTAAACAAAATTATTTAAATGAACAATGGCATAATGGTAAATATATTGTGGCGCCAGCGGGAAACCTCCAGTTTAAATTTTCAAACACATTTTTGGATCAAACGCCCTCTTCTTCATCGTTCCAGTTCCAGATTTTCCAGAAACTCAATAAACGCTCAAGAACACGCATCTCTCAAATCGTCACCAAAACGGACAAATAGATATCCGTTAGAACCGCAAGAACCTGTAGATCACGAATATGCATTCCAATCGACCTAACAATACCTAAATCTCAAGAATCGAACGCGCTAGGGTTTGGATACAAAAATTCAAATCGCGATTTCTTAAGCTATAGTTAACCATTTTCTAAACCGCAAGCATCATCATACTCTACGCGAAACGCTCTTTAAAACACATATATCTATCAAGCATTTGGTGAAAGTCGAATTTCACTCACCTGGAAGTTGCAGCGCGGGATTTGGACGAATTAACGTGTTTTGGCTTCAAACAGGTACGAAACAAACTTCAAGAAGTTGAATTCCAAGCTCAGGTTCAATCGATTCCACTCCTAAAGCTTGCAATTCGAATTCACCATGGAAGCACCTTCCTATGACAGCCACGATTCAAGCCTCTTCCACCTTCGAATTCCAAAAACAGTTGATGTTGATGATGATGTGAGTTCAGATCAAAAGGAATTTTGAAGTTTGGTTGAGGAATGATGAAGATTGAAGGATTTGAGGGTTTGGTGTTCTTGATGAAAATTGAGAGAATGTGAGAGGTTTTGATCTGGTTTTGGCAATTGTGAAATTCTGTTGTGATTATGCAATGATTAAGTTTATATACATGAGCTTAATCCATCATTTAATCATGTAATTAGCCAAAAGCATTGTTAGTGTAAATGGTAATTTGTAAGAAAGGGCAAAAATGTAATTCCACTATGACAGCTCATGCCACCTGTTTTGACAACACATACACCTTCCAATTATCATATGTGAGCTGTAGAAACTTGCCTCATGCTCATTGGTTGTGTAAATCTCAAAATCACCATGTGATACCATTTGTCCATTTTTAACCATTGCATTTTTCAAGCCAAATCTCAATTTACAAGGCCTATGCAAGAAATGATGATTCCAACACACTCTAAATTCCATTTATGAGGTGTAGAAAAAAGTCCCATCTCCAAATTCCAATTATTTTAAGAGTTGGACAATTTTGCCCCTGGTCCAATTCAACTGTCCAGTTGAAAAGTGACTTTTTGCCTTGGCCACTTTTGGGAAAATCCAATTATGCACCCTCAAAGTACATGTTAAATGGAGTTTATGCATATAAAGAACTTGCAATTTGGACAAACCATGTGGAACTTATGGCCTCCTGATTACAGGTCATTTTTGAAATTCACTGAGCCATAATTTCCCAACCATACATCGGATTTTCAAGTTCTTGGACTTTTTGGAAAGGTGAGAACAAGATCTACAACTTTCATGTTGAACAAATTTTCATTTGAAGCTTCCTTGGACACGTGGCTTTGAGGTCCAAAACTTTCCATTTTTGGAAACTTCAGTTACAAGTCACTTTCTATTTTTGGCAGTTTTTGTCCTGACTTGATTTTCTTCATTCTTAAGCTTTGAAATGTCATATAACACTTGTTCCAACATGAATGAAGTGTATCCAACTCATTTCCACCTCCAAATCCATCATATCATGTACAGTTGACCACAGTTGACTTTTCATCTGATAGATGAATCTGGCAATGCATAGATCAAGTTAAGCTCCAATCTTCAACTGAAATGGCTCAAGGGTGACACCCTAGCCTCAATAAGCACAATATAATCATGAAATGAACCCCATAACCCTCATAAACCTCATCTCCTGATCCAGCCCTGACTGGCCCAATGCAACTGATTAGGGTTGACCAGTGGTCAAAACCCTAATCTCAAGGAATCAGCCTCAATCTCCTGATGACATCCAACCAAGATGATGATGATGTATCATTCTAATCAAGATGAAGACCAACATCCATTGAGAATCATGAAACCCTAATTCACAGCCCAATCCTCAGATGGCCCATGATCAGTCAATAAACCTTAGGCTTGCACTCTGACTTCCTCATCTTCTGATCAAGACTCGGGAGAATGGCTTGCACAATGTAACCACATGATATGCAATATGCAATGCCTAATGACCTAAAAATGTAATGCAATATGATAATGCTAGTCCCAAGAGAGGAGGGCAAATTTTGAGGTGTTATAGCTGCCCCTATTCAATCCACTGTGAACTTGTCGATACGAAATAGCCTCGGCTTTCGGATGATCAGGATGAAGAGTGATTGAATACCAAGAACAGACGAACAATTTGCACTCTGATGGGATAATTATCAACAACGCCTGTCAGAATCGGCGAAGAAACAGTCTCTGAAACGTCGACCTGGATACCAAAATAAATGGTAACTCAGGGATAACCATGGTCTGATCACCACACATCCACTCGGGATTGTCATTCTTCCTTTCTCTCTCTTTTTTTTTTTGCTTTTCTTGGACCCCGAAATTTTCTTATCTCTTTTTCATTTTCTTGAACCCCGAACGTTTCTCTGCTTCTTTTTCTTATTTTCTTGAACCCCGAAATTTTCTCTGCGCAAACGATCCTCGGACCTCTGCATTTGAACCCCAGAAAATGCCTCAGCACTCCTTTTTGCCAACATAATGAACCCCGATCTCCAGTTTGAACCCCAGTCGCCTGACGATAACTCTCGATCACCAGAATGAACCCCGTTCTCCAAAAAATGTATCCACATTTCCTTTTCTCCATTTGAACCCCGTCTCCAGAAAATGTATCCACATTTCCTTTTCTCCATTTGAACCCCGTCTCCAGAAAATGTATCCACATTTCCTTTTCTCCATTTGAACCCCAGAAAATGCCTCAGCACCTCTTTTTCTCCAATCTCTCGTGATAATTCCGCTGGCAACGACGGAACTAACACCAAACCACTCTGAGGGCGACATGTCAGAGGGTAACCCTTCACAACGGAAGGTAGCATGTGTATCTCTTCCTCAGAAGACACCTATAACGACCTCCACTGGCATCCGCCAAAGTCTAAGATGACACATGAACAGAAGATAATCCCAAGGACCTCATCCCGGATACAATCTTCAACTCCAATCTCCATTTGAACCCCAGAAAATGCCTCAGCATATACTCTTCTCTGATTGAACCCCGATCTCCAAAAAATGTCGCAACATCTCCTTTTCTCCATTTGAACCCCATCTCCAGAAAATGTATCCACATTTCCTTTTCTCCATTTGAACCCCGTCTCCAGAAAATGTATCCACATTTCCTTTTCTCCATTTGGACCCCGCTCTCCAGAAAATGTCTCCACATTTCCTTTTCTCCATTTGAACCCCGGAACATGCCTCAGCATATACTCTCCTCTGATCGAACCCCGATCTCCAGAAAATGTCGCAACATCTCCTTTTCTCCATTTGAACCCCGGAATCGCGCTGATCGCGTAACGTCTTCTGATATCATTCCCATCTCTGTCCGACGGAAACATTTCCTCCAATATCGCACTACTGGGGAACACTGCTGATCTGACGTCATGGTACCACACTCCTCAGAGTAACATTTTCAACCAGACACTGACTGATGACTGGGAGAAAACTCGACGTTTACTGGACATCGAACAATGATGTTGACAGGACATCGAACAATGATGTTTACAGGACATCGAACAATGATGTTGACAGGACATCGAACAATGATGTTGACAGGACATCGAACAATGATGTTGACAGGACATCAAACAAGGATGTTGACAGGACATCAAACAAGGATGTTGACAGGACATCAAACAAGGATGTTGACAGGACATCAAACAATGATGTTGACAGGACATCAAACAAGGATGCTGACAGGACATCAAACAATGATGTTGACAGGACATCAAACAAGGATGTTGACAGGACATCAAACAGGGATGTTGACAGGACATCTAACAATGATGTTTACAGGACACCGAACAATGATGTTGACAGGACATCGAACAATGATGTTGACAGGACATCGAACAAGGATGTCGACAGGACATCGAACAATGATGTTGACAGGACATCGAACAATGATGTTGACAGGACATCAAACAAGGATGTTGACACGACATCAAACAATGATGTTGACAGGACATCAAACAAGGATGTTGACAGGACATCAAACAATGATGTTGACAGGACATCAAACAATGACCGACCAGACATTAAACAATGACTGGGAAATAACTCGACGTTTACTGGACATCGAATGATGATGTTTACTGACACCAAAGAAAGCTCGACCAGACACTTACTGATGACTGGGAAATACTGCTACTCACAATGCTGAACTCCTCGGAGTATCGTCTTCACTGTCCGGCAAAACCAAATCCCAAGCGATAACCACGACTTGAATCGCGCTGATCGCGTAACGTCTTCTGATTTTATTTCCATCTCTGTCCGACGGAAACATTCTTCACCAGTGTCGTACCACTGGGACAATACCTTTGATCCAATCATGAGGCTATACTCTTCGGAGTAACACCTTCACTGTCTGACACAACCACTTCTCAAACGGTAACCACGGCTTGAGACTAGCTCTATGCTTGCAACAATGATGCATGATCTTTTTCTGCGTAATGCTCCATAATTATGGAAATGCTACGCGCTTTAGTATTTTTCTATGCAACATGCTATGCTATTTTTACATGATGAATGCATAAAAAGTATCCCCCTCAAGGGATTCTTCTGGGGAGCACGAGACGCTCTGCTGAGGAACTCGTCAATACTCCGATCTCCACCCCGCTGGGGAATAAGCACTGCTGCTGGGAAAAGGCAACCCTTGCTGGGGAAGAACCTCCTTTGCACCCGATCCACTCGAAAAACTGCTGGGGATAAGCACCACCAACGCTCTGTGGGGATACAACAGTCTTTGACTTGCTAGGGATATCAATCCTGCCTCCGCTTCGGGAAAACCCTCACAGATACCTGCTGACTTCACTGGGGAAATGCTCACAGATACTCCGCTGGGACACAGCCACCTTCAGGTCTGGCAACTGGGGAAGCATCGATCTGACACCTGCTGGGGATGACCATCCTGACCCTGCTAGGGAAATGAATACTACTCCGCTGGGGACAACCCATGCAATCCATAGGTAGAATCAGCTCAGCTGGAGATGCAAATATCCGTCTGCTACGGAAACTCATTCAATCCACTGGTAGGATGAACACTGCTGGAGATATATTTCTTTGAAAAAGACCCGCTCCACTCGGGGAACTGCTGGAGATATATTTCTTTGAACCCGCTCCACTCGGGGAACTGCTGGAGATATATTTCATTGAAACCCGCTCCACTCGGGGAGTAGCAACCTTCTGGCCTGGCTGCTGAGGAAACACCGTTGCAAACCTACCGGGGATAACCATCCTGACTCGACTGGAGAGGTCCACAGACATTGGATCTGCTGGGGAGCTAGTCCTATGATTCTGCTTGGGGACTTAGCTGGGAAATGAGAAAAGTCGGTACAGAACACCCATCGACTCGTCGAACCACGGTACCTACCTCCAATACTCGTATCGGCTTTCTACTTTTGAGAATTTCCAGACTCATCTGGACCTTTTCTGCTCCATCATCTTGTATTCCAACTCGTTCCGCGCTCGACGAGAAACGTACTCCTGGGATTATACAGAGATTTCAATTTTCCGATTTGAAGAGTCTTCTTGATTAATTTCAAGGGTCGTCGGACGTCCTTCGTCGTCTCTTCGTCGCCCTTCTCCGTGCACTCGTCCCTGATCGAACTCTGCGGGGAATTACAAACTTTCAAGTCTTCCGACTTTGAAGAGTCTTCTTGATTAACATCAAGGATCGTCGTACGTCTCAACGTCTCCGTCATTCTTTCATTCACTCGTTCCTGAGCGAACTCTCTGGGGATCTATTACAAAGCTTCTACATCACAACCTGCAAGTGAGTGAAGAATATCTAACAGTTCCTGCAAAACAGATCGTTAGATAAAACCGTGCCCCAGGCGTGTCAAGATTTCAACACTTGGGTCACTCAACCTTCCAAATAAGATTTCAAGCTTTCAATCTCATAAACATGCATTGGAAGGAACCTGTATGTCTTAAAATGCAAGATTCTTTATCAAAAATATCTGGATGTTTTTGCAATCAAAGCGGTAATGAAAAACAAAAACAAAATTGTTTGACTGAATATGCATTTTATTGATTTGAAAAGTGTGTGGCTCAAATTGAGCAATACAAAAGGAAGCAATTCCTGAAAAGAGGTAATTGCGCTCAAAAGGAAAAATCTATCCTAATGGCAATGTGAAACCCGTGATCTCATCGAGTTCCAACTCGGTTACACCCCATATGTCCTCAGACTCTCCATGCTTTCTGCTTTCTGAACAAGACGATTCCAACTGATCCCTACCGGGTATTATCCGTGATGCTTTAACCAAAGCGCAAACGATCATGCTAGACGCAGTTGTTCGTTTCAATCCCTCTTTTGCCTGGACCGCCCTTTCGGGTTTTCAGTCCACCGGGATACCCTTTTTTGCCCAAGTCGCCTTTGCAGGTTTTCGACTTGCCGGGTGTACATTTTTCCATTTCATATCCCTAATTTCTGCCCGAACCTTTTTTCTGTTTTTGGTTCGCCGGGATGCCCATTTTTGCCTGGACTATTTTATTCTTTTCGTCCAGCGGGTCTTTTTATACGAAGTATTTTTTAACTGCGTCCGCATTCACAGGGGATGGAAAATCCTCACCATCCATGGTCGCTAACAACAAGGCTCCGCCAGAGAAAACCTTCTTGACCACGAATGGACCTTCATAATTCGGTGTCCATTTGCCCCTTGGATCGTTCTGAGGAGGAAGGATCCTTTTCAGCACCATATCACCCACGTGATATACCCGAGGTCGTACCTTCTTGTCAAAAGCACGCTTCATCCGTTGCTGGTACAATTGCCCATGACAGATGGTTGCTAGCCTCTTTTCCTCTATCAGGCTCAATTCTTCGTACCGGGTCCTTACCCATTCAGCCTCTTGCAATTTCATGTCCATCATGACTCTCAAAGAGGGAATCTGAACCTCAACAGGTAATACAACCTCCATCCCATATACCAACGAGAAAGGAGTTGCCCCAGTAGACACACCCAGGATACCAGTTTCCTACTCAATCACACCGTCGTTGGTTTATTCAGACGTTATCCGGGCAACAAAATCTTATTCTCCTTAACCTCCCCATCAGACATCAGAATCCGTTCGGATTCAGGGTCAGGCCCCTCCTCCGGGATCGGTCACTCTCAATCTTTCGATTTGAGTACCTCGAGATGTCCTCATCAGGGAACTCAAACTTCATCGGTTGATAATCCTCAATGGGTTGCAGAGAGATGTAATCAGACAATACCCCTTTTGATTGCTTTCTGAGCGGATCACAAATCAGTCAACATTCTTTTGCTCTCCCGCAACCCGTCCAGTCGATGCTGGCGTCTCAACCCATACTTGATCGGATCCTTTCTGGAAATCCACAAAGTGGCATGAATCAGCATAAACTGTCTCAGTCGGCGAGCAGCCTATGCCAAAGTACAGCAAGTTTTCTCGAACAGTGAATGTATTGTTTCACAGTCGGTAAACTTTTTGCTAAGGTAAATTGCATGCTCTTTTCGACAAGACGCGTCATGCTGACCCAATACACCTCGTAGACCCCTCGAAGGCCGTTAAGTACCGATTTGATGGTTGTTCCTTCCATAGGAGGTATCAGAATCAGAGGTTCCTGCTCCTTATTTTTTATTTTTTCCATGCCCCTTGGCAATCATTATTTCACCTAACCGTTTGATCTCTTTTTTTTTCTTTCAACATCTTGAATATAGGTTCGCACGTGGCTGTTAGATGAGATGTGAACCATGACAGGTAGTTCAATCTATCCAGGAAACCACGAACCTCTCTTTCCATTCTCGGTTCAGGCACATTTCTTTTTTTTTTTTTTTTTTTTTTTTTTTTTTTTTTTGCAGGATCAACCTCGATTCCTCTCGGACACTTATAATGAACCCCAACGATTTACCGGCCCCACACTCTGATAGTGCACTGATTCGAATTCAACCTCAGTTTGAATTGTCTCAACCAGTTAACCAACTTGGCCAGAGCCACCAGATGCCCCTCTTCTGTCTGGGACTTTGCTATCATGTCATAGCATTTGATTTCATGATGAATCGTATCATGAAACAAAGTCACCATGATACGTGGCACCGGCGTTTTGCTTCTCTAGAGGACAGTCTTCTCTTCATGGTAGCTTGTGCACAACGATACCGGTATCCGACCCTGGCATATCCTGACATGACCAGGTGAAGGTACTCACATGTCCCTTCAACAGGGCTACCATTCTGCTTTCGATTCGCCTCTGAAGCGGCCTCATTTTCCTATTTCCTTCCTGACCTTGGCGGTGCTTGGAATAACAACCTCAATCCGTTCCGCGTGCGGCTGAATCACCTTCTCCTCTTGTTTCAACAACCTGGCTAATTCCAGCAGATCACAATCTTCTTCGCCTTCTTCTTCGGCATGATAGATCGGTTTGTCGAAGTCATATGAGGGGTAACCGAATCGTTATCAACGAGATCCGG
The DNA here is from genome assembly GCF_024323335.1 of Lathyrus oleraceus. NCBI lineage: Eukaryota > Viridiplantae > Streptophyta > Magnoliopsida > Fabales > Fabaceae > Lathyrus > Lathyrus oleraceus. The sequence continues at coordinate 419,503,104 of NC_066579.1, forward strand.
AGAATATTTTTGAAGTTGGGACGAGACAAATCAAAAAGAAAAATGAAAATAAACATTGCCATTTTTATTTGTTTTAAAACTGCAAAAATAAATGAAAAACAGGGAACACCGCTTTTTGACTGAAAAACATCCATTTATTAATGATGCAGAAATGCAAGTTTAAACATGAGGTGGCCCTTACAATGGACCATTACGTGTCGGGCAACACGTAAGGCTTTCATGCATATAAACTGAAAACAAGAAATTATTACTCTTCAGGATGAGTGTCAGTGATGATCTTGTTTAGGCCTTTCAGCTTCCTGGTACGCACGGCTTTATCCAACCATCAAACCTGCAGTTACTGTCATTCTCTTCCCCCATCACACAGACGTGATCCGAATCTTCAGCAATTGCACTTACCATCGCCTGACCACGTGCCGGCATAGGATTGGCATTAACATTCAATGACAATGTAAAATTGAGGGCCTTGGAATCCACCAGGTCTTGGACTACGTGCTTAAAAGCTTTGCAGTCCTCTACACTGTGCCCGGGAGCACCCGAATGGAATTCACATTTGACATTTTCATCAAAATTGGCTGGCCTTTGATCAGGTCCCATAGGTGCCAAAGTCCTCAACTGTACCAGCCCCATATCTTTCAGCTTTTTCAATAGGAAAGAATATGTCACAGGCGGCATGTCAAAATGCCGATCACTCATCCTCCTCCTGACTGGATATCCTACCCTCGGAGACCTCCGCTGAAATGGCTGACGCTGCTGTTGCTGTTGTGCAGGCTGATTGTCAGCAGGAATAGTTACCGCAGCAGTGTGCTGGTAGTAACGACCCCTACCGTGTCCTCTCTGGGCGTACACAGCACTCGATTCACCCTCATCCTTGTGCTGGTCATTACCAAATGGCTTCTTCGGTCCAGACGACGAAGCGTTTCCTTGCATGTTCCCCATCTTCAGCCAGTCTTCAATCCTCCCCACCTTTTCGGCAATTACTTTCTGCCCCAAGGCGAACTCTTGCATGACATTGATCAGCTCTCCCATCTTCTCTTTCAGTTCGAGGATGTCAGTGTTGGGAGGATCCATCAGTCTGGGAGTATTGCGTCTGGTGAAGTATCTGTGAGGACGAGTTGAGTGCAAAGGGATGACTCTACGAGCGCGAGCAATGATTCCTGCAAAACAGCAAACAGGTTAATATGCATGAATGCAACGTCTATCCATATGAGGAAGATTCTGTCCTGGATTCTGGTTTCATCGAGACAGATAACATTTTAACATCCATATTCTGAAATTCAAGATGTCTCTCAACCAGATTCTCAATCCATAATACTCCCCATATGGCCAGACATAGGTTAGGTGCAGATGAATGCAAAATGAGAATGATGCAGATGTATGCAATGCACTGGGCCATCCTCCAAGCCCTCTGATCATCTGTACTGAAACCTGGTTTCTGAACTGATCATAACCATCTGAGGGAATAGGTAACCACCAATCTGACCCACGGGTTCCGAAATAAACGGAAGACAGATACATCATCATCATCAGTCTCTGAGCAGATACCCATCATCATCTGAATCGGCCCAGGGAATCCTGAAATAAACGGATCCCCACTGATAAATATCTCGGACAGCACTCCGGCGTCACGACAATAAACGACCATAAATCCGACTTATAAATATGACTCTGATCCACGGAACAAAAAGTCACCATCAACGTCACCATCTGTACCTGTGATAAAGATCATTCCCTCCCCACTCACGGGTGTCATCTAGGCCAGGGCAAGGTCGAGAGAAACGCAGCATAAATAACCTTTCGCAGAATACCATCATATACACACCCGAAGTATGTAACGATAATATCCCACCAGGGTCTGAACTGCTCGTGATGTCAACGTTCCGCTAAGTGGCGCATACCACCCGCTTCCCATGAATCACTCTATTCCTAGGTTTCCTAGATTGCACTCATAGCCTGGGTATTGGGCCTTTTACCTCGAGTAACTCCCACCCCAAAACAGAGGAACCACCTGTACAGAGGACGGCAACAATATGATAGTATGATGCATGCAGACATTAATGCAAATATATACACTGGTTAGAATAATAAATGCAATAAATAACACAACACAAGCAACCTAAACTAATCCTAGAACGCTAGGAAGGACTCGCTTAGGGACGATGGACCAGCATAGGTCTACACCGTATATTCCCCAGCAGAGTCGCCAGCTGTCGCATCCTGCGAAAAAACAACCGGCGAAGCTCAAAATAAAAACACACACAGAGCCGCCACTGCGCGTTATTTATCCCAAGATAGGGAAAGGAAACGCTCAGAGAAACCTGGAAAGAACATGGTCTCGCGACCAAAGAGACAGGGTAAGGGAGTCGGTTACGCGAGGGGAAGGTATTAGCACCCCTCACGTCCGTCGTACTCGACGGGATCCACATCCTAGAATAAAAGAAAAGGTTGCTAAACATCACACACACACACGGGGAACGCAGGTGGGGTTAAGAGGAACGAGCTCGATAAGGTATCGCACCTTATGCCTACATATCTTGTCTGGAACAAGAATCAGAGCCACTGTAGTTCGGCTTACGCACGCCAAACAACACAAAACAAATAAACAGACAAGGGTGGCAAACATGGAGCCCGACAACCACTTGATGGAATTACGTCAGCATCCGAACCAAAACACACTCAAAAGGGCAAACGTGGAGCCCGACAGCCAATCACTGGGCTTACGTCGGCATCCGAACCCAAACACACATCAAACAACAAGTAAACACACGCAAAAAAGAAAAAGGTTGCCCGGAGTGGTCTCGCACGACCACCTGCCTACATACCTTGTCTGGAACAAGGATCAGGGCGATGTAGTTCCCCTGAAAGGGAAGAAATTGCTAACCAGAAACCGAGGGGAAAACACGACACTAGGGAGCTGAGACTCGAGCCTAATGTTGTCATGCAAAGTCACCCTAAGTTCAGGTTTCTACCTACTCGCATCAGTGCGATCTAATCCTAACCAGGAAAGAAGAAAGCATACAAGCATACATCATATATCAAATGAGAACAAGCATCTTAAACAAGCATGTCAATCAGAGATTCACAGAGCACACGCTATAACCAAACAAGAGGCTCAATCAAAGGGGTTTGACCGCCGAAGCGAGTCGTCTGTACAGGCTGGTTTTGCTCTTAACCTTGCCATTACGAGGCTAAGGTGAAGCAGATGAAAGGATGAAGTGAGGATCAGACCTCACAGCTCTTATCCCTAACCAGGGAGAGCATCTGACAAATGAGCATGGGTCCAGAATAGGGGAACCCTTTTATACTCAGAGACTCTGACTCAATGTGCACTGCACGGGATCTTGGGTTAGGATCTCAATGCTTCAACCATGTAATGGGAGCAAGGAGAAGACTCAACTGAAGAGTGGGGGGTAGGCTGCATACCCCTACCTTCCACCAATTGCCTTATTTAAAGGACTTTCACCTGCTTGGGCTTAAAAATAAACAACCACAATCATTGCCTCTTAAGGAGGACTTCAGACATTTATTTGCCCGGCCCGGTAATAGCCGGGTCTCCAGACTACATGAAGTCAAGAGGACTTACCTCAATGCGAGTTGCTTAAGCAACGCAAAGCAAAAGTTCACAAGGAACTGAGCAACTAAAGTACCTGGAAACAATCCAACACAGTTAGTACTCAGACAGACAAAACCAAACAGCAAGTGTTCAATCAATCAAACTATACAAAGCAATGCACAATAAAGCAAGCTCAAAGCCCAAGCCTAAGCTTCACCACCTACAAAACAATGTTATGTTAGTGTACAAACATCAACAACATCAATTAAATTTAACTTGATTCATTCTCCATGTGCCTTATGCTTTTGATCCTGAAAAATCAAGCAAACATTAGCAACTAGACCACTAGGCTAAGCCTAGGGTCCAAAACAAGAAAAAATCCTTAAACAGCAAGGCATTCACAAACCAATCTCAAATTAAAGTCAAACAAGAGCAAACATCCTTGGTCTCATGTTTATATCATTCATTATGCTCATGTTATGCACAAAATAAGGCAAACTAGTTCAAAGGAGGCACCAAGCATACAAACAGAACTATTGCATTCAAATCCACATCAAAATAAATCCAAAAAATCTCAAATAAATTACACCTAAATAGGGGCTAATCCAGGTATGGCACACCAAATTTGAGCTTAATTGGGCGAATGGAACCATGTCAATGAAAATCAACAAAAACAGACACAATTACATGCTCCAAATCACAACATCAACATATGAACTCACTTCAAAAATTCACATCTCAATGAAAACAATAAAGAAATAGATGAGACTAAAACAGGGAGGTCCTAACATGTGTCTATTACAAGCATGCCAAATTTCATGATCATACAATACAATGTGAGCATTTCTCAATCAATCTACCAACACGTAACATATGAGCTTGCAATTGTGACCAACAGAGATGAAAAATCACAATCAATTTGAAAATGACATGAAAAATTCCACAAAAATTCTCATAGCTTCCTAACATGTTAACTAAGCATCATGCAAAATTTCAATCAATTTCAACATGTATAGGTCACTCAAATAATTCCAGCAAATTGACATCAAGAGGTGTGACACAAATTGTCACACCTAAGCTCCAAAATTCATAACTACATGACCAGGTATCAAAAATGCATGAAATTTACATATAAATGAACATCAACCAGTCAAGAATCACCACAAAAATTGCCAAGAATTTATTTTACAATATGTGCATTTCATGAATCAATTGGCAAAGTGTAGCAAAAATAAACACATGTGAGAAAACCCTAAGTCAAATGGAATTTCTACCAAGCACAACTTTGACCAATAGGTCAAAAAAGTCCTAAAGTCAACAAGGAAGTCACAAAAAAAATCTCCATATTTTTCTGAATTTTCTACTATTTTTTATGCATTTTTTAATGTCATTTGAATTTTTTAAGAATTAAACAAAATTATTTAAATGAACAATGGCATAATGGTAAATATATTATGGCGCCAGCGGGAAACCTCCAGTTTAAATTTTCAAACACATTTTTGGATCAAACGCCCTCTTCTTCATCGTTCCAGTTCCAGATTTTCCAGAAACTCAATAAACGCTCAAGAACACGCATCTCTCAAATCGTCACCAAAACGGACAAATAGATATCCGTTAGAACCGCAAGAACCTGTAGATCACGAATATGCATTCCAATCGACCTAACAATACCTAAATCTCAAGAATCGAACGCGCTAGGGTTTGGATACAAAAATTCAAATCGCGATTTCTTAAGCTATAGTTAACCATTTTCTAAACCGCAAGCATCATCATACTCTACGCGAAACGCTCTTTAAAACACATATATCTATCAAGCATTTGGTGAAAGTCGAATTTCACTCACCTGGAAGTTGCAGCGCGGGATTTGGACGAATTAACGTGTTTTGGCTTCAAACAGGTACGAAACAAACTTCAAGAAGTTGAATTCCAAGCTCAGGTTCAATCGATTCCACTCCTAAAGCTTGCAATTCGAATTCACCATGGAAGCACCTTCCTATGACAGCCACGATTCAAGCCTCTTCCACCTTCGAATTCCAAAAACAGTTGATGTTGATGATGATGTGAGTTCAGATCAAAAGGAATTTTGAAGTTTGGTTGAGGAATGATGAAGATTGAAGGATTTGAGGGTTTGGTGTTCTTGATGAAAATTGAGAGAATGTGAGAGGTTTTGATCTGGTTTTGGCAATTGTGAAATTTTGTTGTGATTATGCAATGATTAAGTTTATATACATGAGCTTAATCCATCATTTAATCATGTAATTAGCCAAAAGCATTGTTAGTGTAAATGGTAATTTGTAAGAAAGGGCAAAAATGTAATTCCACTATGACAGCTCATGCCACCTGTTTTGACAGCACATACACCTTCCAATTATCATATGTGAGCTGTAGAAACTTGCCTCATGCTCATTGGTTGTGTAAATCTCAAAATCACCATGTGATACCATTTGTCCATTTTTAACCATTGCATTTTTCAAGCCAAATCTCAATTTACAAGGCCTATGCAAGAAATGATGATTCCAACACACTCTAAATTCCATTTATGAGGTGTAGAAAAAAGTCCCATCTCCAAATTCCAATTATTTTAAGAGTTGGACAATTTTGCCCCTGGTCCAATTCAACTGTCCAGTTGAAAAGTGACTTTTTGCCTTGGCCACTTTTGGGAAAATCCAATTATGCACCCTCAAAGTACATGTTAAATGGAGTTTATGCATATAAAGAACTTGCAATTTGGACAAACCATGTGGAACTTATGGCCTCCTGATTACAGGTCATTTTTGAAATTCACTGAGCCATAATTTCCCAACCATACATCGGATTTTCAAGTTCTTGGACTTTTTGGAAAGGTGAGAACAAGATCTACAACTTTCATGTTGAACAAATTTTCATTTGAAGCTTCCTTGGACACGTGGCTTTGAGGTCCAAAACTTTCCATTTTTGGAAACTTCAGTTACAAGTCACTTTCTATTTTTGGCAGTTTTTGTCCTGACTTGATTTTCTTCATTCTTAAGCTTTGAAATGTCATATAACACTTGTTCCAACATGAATGAAGTGTATCCAACTCATTTCCACCTCCAAATCCATCATATCATGTACAGTTGACCACAGTTGACTTTTCATCTGATAGATGAATCTGGCAATGCATAGATCAAGTTAAGCTCCAATCTTCAACTGAAATGGCTCAAGGGTGACACCCTAGCCTCAATAAGCACAATATAATCATGAAATGAACCCCATAACCCTCATAAACCTCATCTCCTGATCCAGCCCTGACTGGCCCAATGCAACTGATTAGGGTTGACCAGTGGTCAAAACCCTAATCTCAAGGAATCAGCCTCAATCTCCTGATGACATCCAACCAAGATGATGATGATGTATCATTCTAATCAAGATGAAGACCAACATCCATTGAGAATCATGAAACCCTAATTCACAGCCCAATCCTCAGATGGCCCATGATCAGTCAATAAACCTTAGGCTTGCACTCTGACTTCCTCATCTTCTGATCAAGACTCGGGAGAATGGCTTGCACAATGTAACCACATGATATGCAATATGCAATGCCTAATGACCTAAAAATGTAATGCAATATGATAATGCTAGTCCCAAGAGAGGAGGGCAAATTTTGAGGTGTTACACTTAGTTACTCTATCTTTCATCAATTCGTCCTTTGTGTGTGACCCTGTAGGTTTTCCCGGCATTGTCAATTATATTAAATCACGTATTTAACATAATAAACAGTGAGCGGTATCTAGCAACACATCACTGCTACCCAAGACACGAAAATGTCATGTGATCTGACAAATCCTTCTGTGATAATACTTATTTGTATAATTACCCTTTTGCCCTTATGTCTATATTGAACACAAGGCATAGACCGTGTCATCCTTGTCCAATTCAATATTTGGCCCATAGACATTTATCCTGTTATGAAGGATGGGCAAATTCCATCTAGGTCACTCATGTCCCTCAGCATGCTTCGTGAGTACCCATCAACTGTCTTTATGGTTATCCAGTTACGGACAATGTTTGATCAACAATAAAGCACTCGACTCTACATCTAGGGTCCATAGTGGTTTCAGGTCGAAGGGTGGTATGCACCATTATCACCATGAGAATAACTTATGAGACTTTGCATAACATTCTATATAGTATTCTCATAGCGGGTCAATCCAGTATAAATATTACTCTTAATATTCATACCTATGTGTCATACTCCAAAATTTGCCCGTTATTTTTATGATACTTTCAACAGGTTCCAATGAGGTCTATTCATTTTTCAAAGCATGAATCTCAAAGAAACAAAGATCCAGCACGCAGGTTACCAAATCCGGAAGATGACCTGAACTGCCATGCTCGCTAGGCGAAGCCCACGCTTCATCCTTCACTCCAGCGAACCTTGTTGGTTTAGCTACTGGAATGCTCGCTACCTACTCGCTAGATGCTCGCCTAGCGAGTAAGTACTAGCTGGGCTTTTATCCAAGTCTGGAAGTATTCGCTGGAACACTCGCTGAGTGTTCGCCTAGCGAACCCTTCGCTAGATCACTCGCCTAGCGAAGCTTGCGGATATACAAAATTCTGGGCCTGAATTGCCTTCAGTCTGAGCCCACCAAGACACAAAAAATCAGCTATAAATTCCAAGACTTCATTTGAAAAGAGGGGACAGAGGAGAAAACCCAGGAGACAACCCTGAATAACGGAGAAAACCCTAGAAGCTAATTCAGAGAACTCATCGGCACCAAGGTTACCTCCGCCAACCCTATCAGGCATAAACCCTAAGATTGCTCTGCAAACCCAACGGTGTAACTCAACTTCGTTCGATCCCTCCAATCAGGTTTGCCCTATTCCCACTACTCTATGCTCCCAATTTGAAATTTCTAAATGTATGAGGCATTATGGTTGAATTTGGAAAGGCGAATATCGTTAGGTTTTGCATGTGGGTTTAGATGTGCATAAATGTGTAAAACAATACTTTGAATATTCGATCATGTAATTTCTGTAATGGATGCCATAGGGTTTGGGGTTTCCGAAATCGTACCAGTATCAAAGAAGAACCCAGAACCCGCAGTCGTTCGCTAGCACCTCGCTAAGCGAACATGTAGCGAGAGTTCGCCAAGTCCTCGCTAGGTGAGGCAGTAGCGAACATGACAGTAGTTTTTTTTTTCTGTTTGCATTCTGATCTGTTTTGTATTTGTTTGACATGTTTTCTATTGCGTTTACAAGTTGTTTGCCTGACCTTCCCAGATTATCAGTTGGTACCCACATTAGAAGAATTCTCCAGGATGCTTGGGATACCTATCCTTGATCAAACACCTTTCAGTGGTTTAGAAAAGAGTCCGACGTCTGAAGAAGTTGCCGCAACTTTACACATGACAAAGTCAGACATTGAAACCAATTGGGTAACAAGAAGTGGAATTAAGGGTTTACTTGCCAAATTTCTGATAAATAAGGCCCGAGAATTCTTAAAAGATATGAATGTCCATGCTTTCGAAGATGTCCTGGCATTACTAATCTATGGTTTGGTGTTATTCCCTAACCCGGATCAATTCATAGACATGAATGCTATTAAGATATTTCTCACTCATAACCCTGTGCCTACCTTGCTTGGAGACCTTCTGCATTCCCTTCACACTCGTACTATGAAAAGGCAAGGGACTCTCATGTGCTGCATACCTCTATTGTCTAGGTGGTTTATTTCACACCTTCCTCAGTCAGTCTTGAAGAATGAGCAAAATCTGAAATGGTCTCAAAGGATAATGTCGCTCTCCCATTCAGACATCCGTTGGTGTCCTCATCTCAAAGAAAATGTTATCATCATTGACCGTTGTGGAGAATTCTCTAACGTACCACTCCTGGGGATAAGAGGAGGTATTACTTATAACCCAGCTTTAGCCCTACGCCAATTGGGGTATGCTCAAAGAGAGGGTCCACATGAAAGAATTATTCAAGGCACTGTGTTTGATTATGACACCGATTCCCAAGGTCTCCGTCAGAGATTTGTACGAGCCTGGGGCATGGTAAAAAGAAGTACTTTAGGACAGAAAAACTCTATTCCTATGGAACCTTATCTCAGATGGGTACGCGCCAGAGCTCGTGAACTTGTCATGCCTTGCAGTCGGACCGCTGATTGTTGAACCAGAGGTTGAAGGAGGTATTCCTCAGATCATTCCTTATCCAGATATGCCTACCGAGGTTGAAGAATTAAAGAGATCCTGGATCCAGTTGAGAGAGGAAAGGGATACTTTTGAGACTCAGTTCGTTGCAGAAAGGAAGAAAGTATTAGAGCTCACCAGCCAGCTTAATGAGGAACGAAGACTCAATACATATCTTCGTCCGAAAAGAAGCCGTCCCTGGGAGATTTGAGCTTTCATTGTATTTTTATTATTTCCTTTTGTAATGAACATTGATTAAAAAAAAATTATTATTAATAAAAGTTTCCCTCTTTTTGGTGGTTTACGCAAAGTTAAATTCCGGGAGTCCTTGAAAACATTCCATACATTGCATAGCATAACATAACATTGTATAACAGGTATCCTAAAAGATCAATATTCTCACGATCTTCCGTTAACAGAAAAATGGCTCTCGAACAAACTGTCAAAGATTTCCAGGCTCAGAATGCTCAATTCCAGGAGATGATGCTGAGCTTATCCAAGGGGCAGGAAGAACTGAAGGCTCTCTTGCTCGAGAAAAAGAAAGACAAGAAACCTGTGAGTTACATCAACCCGGGAAGAAGGCTCAAAGGACAGGCTGCGGGAGTCAAGATTAGACTTCCGAAGGATCAAGAGGATGAGACAGAAAATGATTCAGGAGAAGAGGATGTTGATCTCTTCAACTCTGAGGACGACGATGAAGATTATGAGAATGAACAATACTCTCCAAGAGATGGCAAGTACAAGTTGCTGGAAGAACGTATGCTAGCTATGGAGGGTCAGAAGGCGCCCGGTCTGGATTTCGAAAGCTTGGGACTGGTCTCTGATGTGGTCATTCCTCGCAAATTCAAGATCCCCACTTTCACTAAGTACAATGGTGCGTCTTGTCCTCAGATGCATCTGAGAGCTTATGTGAGAAAGATTCAGCCGTATACCACTGATAGGAAGCTATGGATCCATTTCTTCCAAGAGAGTCTATCTGGCACACAGTTGGAATGGTATTATCAGCTCGAAAGCTCTAACATCCGCACCTGGACTGATTTAGCGACAACTTTCTACAAGCACTACCAGTACAATTCTGAATTGGCGCCTACTCGGCTACAGTTGCAGAATATGACTATGGGATCTAAATAAAGCTTCAAAGAATATGCTAAAAAATGGAGAGATTTGGCTGGCAGAGTCAAACCCCCTATGACTGATCGAGAATTAGTGGACATGTTCATGGGCACACTGACTGGTCCATTCTACAGCCATCTACTGGGAAGTTCTTCATCGGGTTTCACTGAGCTTATATTGACAGGTGAACGTGTTGAAAGCGGCATTCGAAGTGGAAAGATACAGGCGACTACCTCTGCAAGCACCAAAAGGTCCTACCAGGGGAGGAACGAATCAAATGCTGTGTACGGTCAAAAGGGTCGTAACAAGAAAAATCGTGACCATACCATTGGAGCAGTTACGATTGCATCACCGCCATCTTAAAACTTCCAGCACAGACAAGACAGGCCAAGGAGGCAGTTTACCAAGATCAATATGACTTTAGCACAGGCACTGCAGGGGATGCTAAAAGCAAATTTGATTACCCTCAGAGATCCTCCTACGAATCCCAACACTACTTCTTCTCGTTATAATCCCAATGCCAGGTGTGCATATCACTCCGATAGCCCCGGGCATGATACAAATGATTGTTGGTCGTTGAAGAATAAGATTCAGGATATGATCGACGCTGGTGAAATTGAATTTGATCCTCCGGGGACTCCTAATGTCATCACTGCACATATGCCTAACCATGACAAGACTGTTAATGTTGTGGATGACAATTCTCACATTTATAATGTAGCTGATTTAACATCTCCCCTCCAGATCATCAAGAAGAATTTATTGCAAGCTGGTTTATGTCCAGGTTGTGCTGAAAGTTGCGATCTTTGTGTACTTCGACCCAACGAGTGCTTGAAGTTGAGGAATGGTATTCAACGGCTGATGGATGATCGCACAATTCTCTTCGAAAAGGTTCCTAAGGTGGAAAATCCTATTGAAGAAATATCTGTGATTGCTAGGTCCAAAGTTCCAGTGAAGATTACCGCTACCAGAGTACCTGTGAAGATTACTGTTGAGCCCAAGGTAGCTTCCCTAATCATTACTGCGCCTGGCCCAGTACCGTATTCCTCCAGCAAAGCCATTCCGTGGAATTATGGAGGTGATGTTTACATTCATGGCGTAAAGCAAGTTGGTAATTCTGCTAATCCTAATGACATTGTTGGGACTAGTAAAGTTACTCGAAGTGGAAGGATCTTCTCTCCAGAAATCTCGCATCCCGCCCCTGAAACCCGAGGAAAGGAACCAGTTAACCCTTCTCAGTCAAAGACACCAGTCGAAGTTACTACTGAAGATGTTGCCAAGCAGGAAGTGGAGGAAATGCTGAAAATCATCCGTAAGAGTGATTTTGATGTGGTAGAACAGCTGGGGCATACTCCGTCTAAGATCTCGATGTTATCCTTGTTATTATCTTCTGAATCTCATGCCAAAGCGTTGATAAAATTCTTGAAGACTGCCCATGTACCTCAGGAGACCTCCGTCGATCAGTTCGAAAACTATGTTGCTAACCTGACTGTTGACAATGGCTTAGGATTTTCCGATGTTGATCTGACACCAGCAGGAAAGAATCACAATAGAGCTCTGCATATCTCCATTGAGTGTGAGGGGATCACCTTATCTCACGTATTGATTGACAACGGCTCTTCTTTGAATGTGCTGCCGACAGCTGTGCTCGATAAACTTGACTGTAAGAGCATCGAATTGAAACCTAGTGATACTGTGGTGCGTGCGTACGACGGTGCAAAAAGTGTTGTCCATGGTGAAGTGGTTATCCCTATCAAGATAGGGCCTCAAGTCTTCAACACTACCTTTCACGTGATGAACATCCGTCCTGCCTATTCATGCTTGCTGGGACGCCCTTGGATTCATGAGGCAAGTGCCGTAGCTTCATCTCTCAATCAAAAGCTGAAGTATCCAATAGAGGGTAAGATTGTCACGGTGTGTGGAGAAGAAGAGTACATTGTCAGTAGTGTGCAGGCCTTCAGATACGTCGAGATGGATGGTGAATTCTTTGAGACTCCTTCTCAGTCATTTGAAGTAGTTCCGCCCCCAGTCTTGTCCTTAAGCCAACTTCCTATGTGCCCAAGGTTATCCGTGCTCCTCCTACTATGATTTCTCTGAAGGACGCTCAAGTCGTGGTTGAAGATGGTGGTCGTACTGGCTGGGGTCAACTGATCGATGTACCGTACAAGTCTGATAAGTCTGGCCGGGGATTTAACTCTGAAAAGATGGTCAAAGATCAAATTAATGTTGTAGAAGATGCTGATAGCGATTGCGATCTGGATAGCTGGATTTTCCCAACAATTGGTGACGGACTCAATAATTGGAAGGCTGAAGACACTATCCCGATTTCCTTTAGTCAGGAGTAATTGTTATTGTCTGTTTTATTGTTGCAAAATTTTTTAGTTTTACAATTGAACTTCTTAAAGCATTGTGTCTATGCCCGAGGCACAATAGCTAATTTGTTAAGGGTTTTGTCATTTTCATAAGCATATTCACATTCAATAAATCAATGGACTTTTTGCATTCAAATATTGCGCTCTTTATCTTTCCTGTCATCTTCCGAAAAAGCTATGTTTTCTTACACACACTCACGTAACGAATTGCAGATCCATACCCACTCTGGATCCTGTTGATAATAGTTCTACTATTGTTCATTATGACTTTGAAAATCCGATCTACCAAGCCGAGGATGGAAGTGAGGAAGATTGTGAAGTACCTGGAGAACTTGCCAGACTGGTACTGCAAGAAGAGAAGACTATACAGCCGCATGAAGAGTCAATCGAAATTGTAAACCTGGGTACTGAAGTGGACAAGAAAGAAGTCAAAATAGGAGCAGGCTTGGAAAACAGTATTAAAGAAAGATTGATTCAGATGTTACATGACTATGTAGAGATTTTTGCTTGGTCTTATGAAGACATGCCAGGATTGGATACTGATATAGTAGTGCATCGTTTGCCAACGAAGGAAGATTGTCGTCCTGTTAAGCAAAAGGTTCGCCGCATGCGTCCTGAAATGTCTGAGAAAATCAAAGCCGAGGTTATGAAACAATTTGATGCAGGTTTTCTGGCTGTTACTTCTTATCCTCAATGGGTTGCTAATGTGGTACCAGTACCGAAGAAGGATGGTAAGGTGCGAATGTGCGTAGATTACAGAGATCTGAATAAAGTGAGTCCCAAAGATGACTTTCCACTCCCGCACATTGATGTTCTGGTAGACAATACCGCTCAACACAAAGTATTCTCCTTCATGGATGGATTCTCGGGTTATAACCAGATTAAGATGGCACCTGAAGACATGGAGAAAACTACGTTTGTGACGCAATGGGGCACTTTCTGTTACAAAGTAATGTCGTTCGGTTTAAAGAACGCTGGGGCAACATACCAGCGTGCTATGGTAGTGTTGTTCCATGACATGATCCATCACGAAATAGAGGTATATGTGGATGACATGATAGCCAGATCTCATACTGAAGAAGAACATCTCGATCATTTATACAAACTGTTTGAGAGGTTGAAGAAATACAAGCTGAGATTGAACCCGAACAAATGCACCTTTGGAGTAAGATCCGGTAAACTCTTGGGATTTATTGTCAGTGGTAAAGGAATTGAGGTTGACCCGGCTAAGGTGAGAGCTATCCAAGAAATGCCAGTGCCCCGTACAGATAAGGAAGTCAGAGGTTTCTTGGGACGTCTGAATTACATCGCCCGGTTTATCTCCCATTTAACTGCTACTTGCAAACCCATCTTCAAACTACTGAGGAAGAATCAAGAGATGATATGGAATGATGAATGTCAAGAAGCTTTTGACAAAATCAAGAAGCATCTCCAGGAACCTCCGATCCTGATACCACCAGTTGAAGGAAGACCTCTAATCATGTATTTAACCGTGTTAGAAAATTCAATGGGGTGTGTGTTGGGGCAACATGACGAGTCTGGTCGAAAAGAGCATGCCATATACTACCTTAGCAAAAAGTTTACCGACTGTGAAACAAGATACTCACTGCTCGAGAGAACTTGCTGTGCTTTGGCCTGGGCTGCTCGCCGACTAAGACAGTATATGTTGAATCATACCACTTTGTTGATTTCTAAGATAGATCCCATCAAATACATATTTGAGAAACCTGCCCTCTCCGGAAGAATAGCGAGATGGCAGATGATTTTAACAGAGTATGATATCCAGTATACTACCCAGAAAGCAATCAAAGGAAGCGTGTTGGCCGATCATTTGGCTCATCAAGCAGTGGATGATTACCAATCTATGAATTTTGAGTTCCCAGATGAGGATGTCATGCTTGTTACTGATTACGAAGAACCTGGACCAGATGAAGGACCCGAACTAGGATCCTGATGGACTATGGTTTTCGATGGATCTTCTAATGCGTTGGGTAATGGTGTTGGTGTTGTAATTATTTCTCCCAAGGGTTGCCATACGCCTTTCACTGCTAGACTATGTTTCGATTGTACCAACAATATGGCCGAGTATGAAGCATGTATTTTGGGACTCAGAGCTGCTATAGACCTGAGAATCAAGTTTTTGAGTGTGCACGGAGACTCAACATTAGTAATCAGTCAGATCAAAGGAGAATGGGACACTAAACATCCGAATCTCATCCCTTATCGAGAGCGGGTGTTGACATTAATCCCATACTTTGAAAAGATTACATTCGAACATATTCCACGAGAAGAGAATCAGTTGGCAGACGCCTTGGCCACCATGTCATCTATGTTCAGAGTCAGATGGGACAATGAAGCTCCCAGGATCACCATTGAACGATAGATGAACCAACATATTGTTATGAACTTAACGCTGATGAAGTAGAAGAGAAACCTTGGTTCCACGAAGTAAAAAGATATTTAGAAGCTCGTGAATACCCTGAAGGGGCGTCCATCAATGACAGAAAATTCCTGAGGAAGTTCTCCGCTAAATTCTTTTTGAGTAATGGAATATTATACAAACGTAATCATGATTCGACTTTGCTTCGTTGTGTGGATAAAAAGGAAGCCAAAAAGATTATGGAAGACATGCATGACGGCATTTTTGGGACTCACTCTAGTGGACATACAATGGCCAAGAATATTCTGAGGTCAGGGTATTATTGGTCTACCATGGAAGCTGATTGCCACCATCACTCCAGAACTTGTCACAAGTGCCAGATCTATGCGGATAAAGTACATGTGCCTCCTGCTCCTTTAAACGTGTTGACAGCCCCTTGGCCCTTTGCAATGTGGGGCATTGATATGATTGGGGAGATTAAACCTACTGCTTCTAACGGACATCGCTTCATTCTGGTTGCGATTGATTACTTTACAAAGTGGGTAGAGGCAGCCTCATTTGCTTCTGTTACCAAGAATGTGGTGGCGCGGTTCATCAAGAATAGTCTTATTTGCCGATATGGCATCCTCGAAAGAGTTATCACTGATAATGGCACTAATTTGAACAACAAGATGATTACTGAACTCTGCACGCAGTTCAAAATAAAACACCATAACTCTTCTCCGTACCGGCCAAAGATGAACGGCGCCGTGGAGGCTGCTAACAAGAATATCAAGAAGATCATACAAAAGATGAAAGTAACGTACAAAGACTGGCATGAGATGTTACCATTTGCTCGTCATGGTTATCGCACTTCAGTACGCACTTCGACAGGGGCAACTCCTTTCTCTTTAGTCTACGGAATGGAAGCCGTCTTACCGGTGGAAGTTCAGATTCCCTCTCTAAGAATCATGAAAGAGACAGGTCTAGATGAAGATGAGTGGATTCAAACTCGACTCGATCAGATAAATTTGATTGATGAAAAGAGACTTGCGGCTGTTTGTCATGAGCAGATATATCAGAAGCGCATGACCCAGGCATTCAACAAAAAGGTCAAGAGACAGGTGTATCAAAACGGCGACTTGGTGATCAAGCGCATCATTCTGCCACAAAGTGATCCCAGGGGCAAATGGACTCCCACATACGAAGGGCCATTTGTAGTTAAGAAGGTATTCTCTGGTGGAGCCTTGATACTTGCTACGATGGATGGCGAAGACTTCCCACATCCCGTGAACGCAGACATAGTCAAAAAAATACTACGCATAAAAGAGACCCGCTAGGTCGACGTACCTAGGCAAAAGTAAGGGCATCCCGGCGAACCAAAAGGGTTCGGGCAAAAATTAGGGATAAACATATAAAAATGTACACCTGACGAGTCGAAAACCTGAAAAGGCGGCTTGGGCAAAAAAGGGTATCCTGGTGGACTGAAAACCTGAAAAGGTGGTCCAGGCAAAAATTAGGGATTGAAAGCGTGTGACTATGTCCCGTTCTCAGACAGCTTCATCCAAGTTCAAGGGACTGAACAAGTCAATCACTTCTATCCGACAGCAGGAGATGAGATGCTTGAAGACATAATGACAGTAGCAAAATTAAAATCGATAGGACTTTTCCTTCATAGCTTTTTCTTCATGTTCTCGACGATTTCCTCTTACTAGGATTTCTGTCTCTTTGTACACAAATTGCCTATAGGCCCTCTTTCAAAATCAATATAATTTTATTTCCAAAAAGATGCTTTTGTTTTACTTTTTCTGTTTTGTTTGCATAAACATCCATTGATTTAATTTGAATTGATATGTGCATTTGAATATGATCGATGTGTACCAAAAAATGCATGCATAAAATAGAAATAGCAATCACTACGAGACTTCAGGATCGAGGAGAAGGTCTAACCATGCTTTCCAATGAATCCGTTGCTAATTCTATTCCCCAGCAAAGCCAGTTATTCCCCAGAAGCAATTGGCATTACTAGACAAATTGGTCATCTCTTCAACCCCCAGCCAGGCTTCTGTTAAATATTTCTACCCTCAGACAGAAATCGAGTATCCCTAGCTAAGAAAGGGTCATCAATACAAGCATCTCCAACCAGAAGATGGGGATTTATTTTCCCCAGGGAGTCGCCAGGAAAAACTTTTCAGATGCATAATTCATTCATTACATCATTTCACAGCATACGCATGCATACATTGTTCGCATTTATTTTCATAAGCATAAAACATCTCATGCATCATGACATGGCATGAAGCTAACTTTATTTTTCAGGTTAATTATCCTCCTGATACAGTCAAAACAAAGGTCCATTCAGACGGACATCTTTATCAATTACAGTCAAGATTCAAATACACCCCAGATATTCATTGCAAATACAACATATACAAATACTATCAGATATAGCCTGGCGTACGGTTCACTCTGATTCAGCTCAACATATGACTCCTTCAACTCAGATACGATCTAACGTACGATCCATTCTGACCTTCAACTACTCCAATACGGTCTAATGTACGATCCAGTTGGACCCTCAAATCCTCAGATACTGCCTAGCGTACGGTACATTCCGGGATGTAGTCCAGCGTACGACTACTTTCTTCTTCAGATACAGCCTAACGTACGGCTCATTCTGCAACTCGGATACGATCTAACGTATGATCCATTCTGACCTTCAAATCCTCAGATACGGCCTAGCGTACGGTACATTCCGGGATGTAGTCTAGCGTACGACTACTTTCTTCTTCAGATACAGCCTAACGTACGGTTCATTCTGCAACTCCAATACGGTCTAATATACGACCCATTTGGATCTTCAACTCAGATACGATCTAGCGTACGATCCATTCTGATCTTTCCTCCCCAGCGAAGTCATCCGCCTAATGAATAACTCACTCTGCTATTCAGATATGGTCTAGCGTATGACCCATTCTGATCCCTTATCCTCAGCAACGTATAACACACTCTGACTCCCCGGCGAAGTCGACAGCCTAATGGATGACTCACTATATGGTCCAGCGTATGACCCGGTATGACACCCATGTCTTCAGATATCATCTAATGTACGACGCACTCCGAAGCTCTCATCATCAAACTTCCTGGAGGGCATCTTTAAGCCCATCTCCATCAAGACTAACTTTTAATTAACAAGTGCAAATTGTTGGGCCATTCTAAGTGTTCAATAATCTTCCACCTCCAGACCACGAATGACATACATAGCATTCTAACTCTCTCGGTTTAAGAATATTGAACAGGGGCAGTTGTCATACCCCAAAATTTGCCCGCTAATATTACAAGGCATTTTTCAAGGCACCCCAACTTATTGTTCAAGACATTGACCTTAAAAGAGCAAAGACCCAGCTCACAAATGGCCCAATCCAGAAAATGGCCCAAACTGGCATGCTCGCTAGGCGAGCAAATCCTTCGCCTAGCGAACCCTTCGCTACAATACTCGCCTAGCGAAGCTTGCGAATACCAGAAAATTCTGGACTTCATTCTGAGCCCATTAGGTCACAACAAACCATTATAAATACCAAGGACTTCATTCAGGAAAAGGGAACGAAAACGGACGGAGGACGGGAGATAGAGAGAAGGCACAGCAAACCCTGGAGGCTAACCCAGAGAATTCAGAGCAACCCTAAAGGAAACCCTGAAGGAAACTCATCCGCATCAAGGTCACCTCCGCCCAACTCAATCCGACTTGCCAATTCAAGGTTGCAATTCGATTGCAAACAGGTTTGTATTACTATTACCGCTTTATGTTCTTAATTTGCATGTGATATTATAATTGAATTCATAAACATATTTGAGGTTTTGCATGTGAATTTAAGTGTGCCTGAATATTATGAATGTTGAACCATGTAATTTGTGTATTGGACGCCATAAGGCGTGCAGCAGGCTGAGGTCATACTGTTCTGAAATTCAAAACCCACAGCCGCTCGCTAGCACATCGCTAAGCGAGCATGTAGCGAGTATTCGCTAAGCCTTCGCTAGGCGAGGCAGAGGCGAACATGACAGTCGCTAATATTTTGGTTGTTCTGTTCTATGCTTATCTGATCTGTTCTATGTCAATCATGCATTATTTTGCCTGACATTCCTACTGCTGTGTTTTCCTTTGCGGTGTAATCCTCGATTGCACCCCCATTTGGTATTCTGACATGTGTGCTGAATGTTGTAAGGGTTCACATATTCCCAGGAACAAGTAGCTTGCTAGGTATTCCACTTTATTTGTGGGATACCCTTGTGGAGATTCATCCTAATTGTTCAATTGATTTTAATGTGGAGATTCATCCTAATTATTTAATTAATTATAATGTGGACCTAATTACCTAATTGATTACAACTACCTAATTGATCGTAAAATATTGCCTTTGAATATGTGATCTTGGACCTCTCTTTGTTGCCTTACGATATTACGGTACTACGGTCATGTCCCGCGAATGTGGGGATACCCTTAGCCAAGACCCTTCGATTAAATCATCATGTCCCTCTAAAATGAATCATAGCCCCTCGGATGTTGCCTTCGAATATATGATTTTGTCCCTCGATGACCCTTCGGTGTAGCCTACGGTTAAATGATGATAGTCCCTTCGAATGCTAAGATATCCTTACAACCGTTGCTTTCAATGACCAATCGATGACCCTACGATGACCCTTTTACATCCAAAGGATAAAACTACTTATTTCTCAATAATAAGGACGGTTTTACCCTCACAAGGATAGGAAATGCCCATCAAGACCTTGGGTAGGTATAACTCTTAATTGCTTACTCACAATTTAAAAATACTTTTCATACTTCACAAATACTAGAAAATCACCACTTGGTATACATTCATACTAGAATCATTACTGAGTTATATTTTTCTAAACCATTTTCAAAACTAAACGAGATAACCACTTTGTATACATTCATACGAGAATCATTACAAAGTTAAATTCTCTTTTTTTCAAAACATTTTCTAAACAATTCACGAACACTTTTTCAGACAAGAAAAATAATATAAGTGATCAAGCAATTAAGAGCCCATGGATAACCATGGATACAAAGGGTGCTAACACCTTCCCTTTGTATAATGTACCTCCCGAACCCAAAATCTAATTAAGGTCTTTCCTGTTCTTTTCCACCTTTCCTTATGGGATAAAAGAAAAGTCGGTGGCGACTCTTGCTATCCGCGACATTTGCTTTCCAAAGCAAAACACACAAAGTCAGTTCACCGTATGACACATACACATGCATCAACATACATAATGAAACAGTTATGGCCCCTAGCGCAATTGTTCTCCCAAGCCAATGAGAGAACCTAAGCTAACCTAATAATGATCTAAGCTTCTCCAAGCAAGACCTTCAAGGTTGTCCTCCTTTGATATTGAATTCTTCTCTTTCTTCATAACATTGCCCTCCTTTGATATTGAATTCTTCTCTTTCTTCATAACATTGCCCTCCTTTGATATTGAATTCTTCTCTTTCTTCATAACATTACATTACAGAAGAAACTCGTTTTTCATACGAGGGATTGAGATGGGAAAAGAAGTTACATTAAGAGATTAAAAGGAGAGGCACGACACGCAGGTCGTATTTAAAACCCAAAATAAAATAAAGAAAAACTAAGGTTATAACTGATCACCACAAGGCAATAATAATAAACACATTATTATTATTAATTTTAATTCTTTTAATTAATTAAAACCAAATTAAACTTCGGTGACCGATCACACTACGCAGAGTTAGCCAGGGGTCCGCTGCTCGGTCAACGGGAACAATTCATTTGAAATCGACGTCGTTTTGCATCAACACAACTCTTGCGCAGTCACAAAACAGAAACCCCGAGAATTCTGACTCTGTGAATGTGACGACCTTCACAAAGCATGTTACTACCGTCACGTCCAGCTTGTTACGGCCGTCATAGGCCCATGACGAACGTCACGCGGCCAAAATAACAGAAACGCCTAGAATTCTGGATCTGTGAATGTGACGACCATCACAAAGCATGTTACGACCATCACGTCCAGCTTGTTACCATCGTCACAGGCCCATGACGAACGTCACGCGGCAAAAATCAGCGCTTTTTGAAACAGTCAACAGACTTGATCCAAGAAGCCCTCAATTCACAACTCCTTGACGGCACAACCCTTGTGCCATCACTAACCCTAATGCGCCAATTTCAGACTGTCAAATACACCTCAATTGTTGATTCAGTATGATTGATCAACAGGTCATTGCTTCACCATACTAATGTCGGACTCCGAAGCAAATGACCATTGATCGCTCAAAGGAAAACAACCATTAAGTGTTTGAATGAACGAAACAAAAACAATATATCATATATACCGTATTTTGCATTAGGATTACTTATATCATATATATAACTTGATCGATCTCAATCGCGTAACCTATGGACGATCGATGTGTCGCTGCTTCACCATACTAATGTCGGTTCTGAAGCATAGTCAACATCAATCATCCAAATCGTACACACATGATGCCGAATTTAATTACTCGTTTATTCTTTGATTCATTCTGTCTTTTAATCATATTAATACAGAAAATAAACAACTATCCGATGCATGGTTTCGTAAGTGGCTCTGATACCACTGAAGGAGAACGACGATCCAAAACGCAGCGGAAATTAAAATTTTCTCCTTTAGTGATCCTTACGAATGGGCATGATCAGTGATAGAATAGTTACCTCTTGTGACGATTGAAACCTTTGATGCAGATCTACGGAGCGATCACGAACGTTGAACGATGACAACGCCTCTACTCAGTCCACACGAACGGATTCCTTCAATCTCAGTGCTAGCTGCTATGAATGAAGGCTTTGAGTGAGTGAGTGAGTGAGTGAGAGAGAGAGAGAGAGAGAGAGAGAGAGAGAGAAACGAAAATGCAACCGTAATGAATGCTTCTGCACAAGGATTCTATTTATAGAACCACCTGTGTGGGCTTCAAGCTAAAAAACCCACTTAAGTGTAAGTGGCTCATATTTTATAATATGCCAAAATCACTTAAGCGTGTGGTACCTTACCATATTTCATATTCTACTTAAGTACACTGTACCTTACGATGTTCTACAATTCACTTAAGTACACCGTACCTTACGGTGTTCCTTAGTTACTCTATCTTTCATCAATTCGTCCTTTGTGTGTGACCCTGTAGGTTTTCCCGGCATTGTCAATTATATTAAATCACGTATTTAACATAATAAACAGTGAGCGGTATCTAGCAACACATCACTGCTACCCAAGACACGAAAATGTCATGTGATCTGACAAATCCTTCTGTGATAATACTTATTTGTATAATTACCCTTTTGCCCTTATGTCTATATTGAACACAAGGCATAGACCGTGTCATCCTTGTCCAATTCAATATTTGGCCCATAGACATTTATCCTGTTATGAAGGATGGGCAAATTCCATCTAGGTCACTCATGTCCCTCAGCATGCTTCGTGAGTACCCATCAACTGTCTTTATGGTTATCCAGTTACGGACAATGTTTGATCAACAATAAAGCACTCGACTCTACATCTAGGGTCCAT
Organism: Lathyrus oleraceus; assembly: GCF_024323335.1. Taxonomy (NCBI): domain Eukaryota; kingdom Viridiplantae; phylum Streptophyta; class Magnoliopsida; order Fabales; family Fabaceae; genus Lathyrus; species Lathyrus oleraceus. The sequence goes on from NC_066579.1 coordinate 419,526,231, forward strand.
AGTGGTTTCAGGTCGAAGGGTGGTATGCACCATTATCACCATGAGAATAACTTATGAGACTTTGCATAACATTCTATATAGTATTCTCATAGCGGGTCAATCCAGTATAAATATTACTCTTAATATTCATACCTATGTGTCATACTCCAAAATTTGCCCGTTATTTTTATGATACTTTCAACAGGTTCCAATGAGGTCTATTCATTTTTCAAAGCATGAATCTCAAAGAAACAAAGATCCAGCACGCAGGTTACCAAATCCGGAAGATGACCTGAACTGCCATGCTCGCTAGGCGAAGCCCACGCTTCATCCTTCGCTCCAGCGAACCTTGTTGGTTTAGCTACTGGAATGCTCGCTACCTACTCGCTAGATGCTCGCCTAGCGAGTAAGTACTAGCTGGGCTTTTATCCAAGTCTGGAAGTATTCGCTGGAACACTCGCTGAGTGTTCGCCTAGCGAACCCTTCGCTAGATCACTCGCCTAGCGAAGCTTGCGGATATACAAAATTCTGGGCCTGAATTGCCTTCAGTCTGAGCCCACCAAGACACAAAAAATCAGCTATAAATTCCAAGACTTCATTTGAAAAGAGGGGACAGAGGAGAAAACCCAGGAGACAACCCTGAATAACGGAGAAAACCCTAGAAGCTAATTCAGAGAACTCATCGGCACCAAGGTTACCTCCGCCAACCCTATCAGGCATAAACCCTAAGATTGCTCTGCAAACCCAACGGTGTAACTCAACTTCGTTCGATCCCTCCAATCAGGTTTGCCCTATTCCCACTACTCTATGCTCCCAATTTGAAATTTCTAAATGTATGAGGCATTATGGTTGAATTTGGAAAGGCGAATATCGTTAGGTTTTGCATGTGGGTTTAGATGTGCATAAATGTGTAAAACAATACTTTGAATATTCGATCATGTAATTTCTGTAATGGATGCCATAGGGTTTGGGGTTTCCGAAATCGTACCAGTATCAAAGAAGAACCCAGAACCCGCAGTCGTTCGCTAGCACCTCGCTAAGCGAACATGTAGCGAGAGTTCGCCAAGTCCTCGCTAGGTGAGGCAGTAGCGAACATGACAGTAGTTTTTTTTTTCTGTTTGCATTCTGATCTGTTTTGTATTTGTTTGACATGTTTTCTATTGCGTTTACACGTTGTTTGCCTGACACTATTATTGCTATGATTCTTTTGTTCGGTGCAACTCTTGATTGCACCCCATCCCGTTATTCTAACATGTTTGCTGAGTTGTTGTAAGGGCTCCCATGATTCTTGAAGAGATAGCTCGGTATTCCACTTTATTTGTGGGATACCATGGTGGAGATTTATTCTGATTATTTGGTTGATTACATTGCCTTCGAATATATGATCTTATCCCTCTCTTTGTTGCCTTACGATATTACGGTCATGTCCCGCGAATGTGGGGATACCCTTGGCAAAGACCCTTTCGATTAAATCATCATCATCCCTAAACAGATAAGTCATAGTCCCTTCGATCAAAAGGTCAATGTCCCTACGAGATAAACCTTTTCCCTCGAACGTTGCCTTCGAATATGACTTTGTCCCTCGATGACCCTTCGTTGTAGCCTACGATTAAATGATGATCGTCCCTTTGAATGCTAAGGTATCCTTACAAATGTTGCCTTCAATGACCAATCGACGACCCCGATGTCCCTTTACATCCAAAGGATAAGACTACTTACTTCTCAATAGTAAGGACAGTTTTACCCTCCTAAGGATAGGAAATACCTATAAAGACCTTGGTTAGGTATAACTCTTAAATGCTTGCTCACAGCTTAAAATACTTTTCACACCTCACACTTTTCAAAATATCTTTTAGAAAATCACCACTTGGTATACATTCGCACCAGAATCATCGCCGAGTTATATTTTTCTAAACATCTTTCAAAATCAAACGAGATAAACACTTTGTATACATTCGTACAAGAATCATTACAAAGTTAAACTCTCCTTTCAAAATATTTTCTAAACACACCACATTTCTTAAACACTTTCTCAAACAAGGAAAACATAAGTGAGTTAAACAATTAAGAGCCCATGGATAACCATGGATACAAAGGGTGCTAACACCTTCCCTTTGTATAATGTACCTCCCGAACTCAAAATCTAATCAAGGTCTTTCCTGTTCTTTTCCGCCTTTCCTTATTGGATAAAAGAAAAGTCGGTGGCGACTCTTGCTATCCGCAACATAGCTTTTCAAAGCAAAAACACAAAGTCAGTTCACCGTATCACACTATGTTTAAGACTTAATAACTTCTTATCCATGATCCATGAGATGTGATCATTAGTTTATATACATAATAGTCTTTATGCTTTAATGTTATCCCACTTCACAATAAAGCTCGACTACGGATACTTTAAGAATAGTGTCCTTATGTTTAATGTGGTCTCATGATTAAGTCATATTTGATACATTAAACTGACTAGCTATCCTAGGAATTTTATTAAACAAACATAATAAAGAAAAAGCCTTTTATTATTAATAAATAATTCGATACAAGTACCAAAAGTATTGGCCTCTAGGGCTTACACCAACACCTACGACCCTTATATGTCGAGCACTCAACCACAATACCAAAAGCATACCCTGTACCACCACCAACAAGTAGATCATCATCAAGATCCAACATCGTTATGCACCCAACACATCACTCTACCATAACCGCCTTAGCCAAAACACTAAGTGATCATTTAACACCAAATATCCCTTCTCCTACTATAGTCAAGAAGGTCAAACATCACAAAACCAAAACATGCAACAACCATATGGCTACCAAACACCACAACAATCATTTCAACCTTTCCTCGACGCATCACTCACCCCAATGCCACCCTTCAATCGTCTTGGTCGCCCTCCAATAACTCAAACACAATCCAACTACTCTGGCATGGGTCACGACGGTAACGCTTCGTTGCATACACAGGACTACGCGAATTTGTCAGAATATCTTAGGCAATCTCTTATAGGTGGTGGTGATATTCTTGGGCCCTCAAATACTCAAACATCTGGGATGAATCAACAAGGTGAATTAGAACCACACATTCGAGTAGCTAAGGGATGTGGTACCGGAGGTCGTTTAGGTCATCTCGGCCAACGACATTAGTCTTGTGGTTATCGTATGTAAACGCATATTAACATCAATATCAATTGGTACGATTTCAACTTTTATCTAAAATATATATTTTTTTTCAAAAAAAAATACACAACACACATAGGTGCCAGACTAATTAAAGTCTCCTTTAAAACTAACACACAGGCACCAATTGGATTGGTAACACTAGGTGCATAAGTCAATCCAATTGACGTCACCTCTTTAACTTAGGAGCAGAATGCAGTTTATTTGACGCCACCTCTTCAAAGTGATATAATTTGAAAAATAATCTGAAAAGTGGATTATTTTAAAAAAAATAATAAAAAATAGATTATTTAAATAAAAAATTCTCAAAAATCAATAAGCATTAAAATCTTAAATCTGCTAATCTTAAAAAATCTACAAATTTAAAAAATCAAAAAACATTAAAATCTCAAATTTACAAATCTTAAAAAATATGTAAATATTAAAAAATAT